>NC_044982.1:154340366-154640366 GCF_008728515.1 Papio anubis
CTGTCACTGTGTAGTGCTTGCTACCTGGGATCAAGGATTGACTTTTTCATGATTTGCTCCATTATCTGTGTGCTTCTTATCCCAGACCAAACTAAGCTTTTTTCTAAAGTTCTACAATTTACAGTTAGTAGATAAGAGTGGTTCTCAAAACTATAGTCTCTGAACCAGGAGCACTTGGGAATGTCTTATAGATGTAAATTCTCAGGCCCCTCCCTAGACTTGATGAATCAGAAACTCTGGAGTAGGGCCCAGCAATCCACGCTGCAATAAGCCCTCCAGGTGTTCAGGAACCGCTGGCATACAGCAGGTAGAAAAATGTGTTTCCTTCTTTAGGTCCAAAGCCAGGGATACTATATGTTCTGTCTCGATACGAAGCAATGACATGCAATTAAAAGACATAAATCTCCTTCCTACTTCCACCCTCCAGCCAATGTGTTTTATTTTTACAAGTTCAAATAGAAAGTGAATGGCAATGAGAGATTTCATCTATAAAGTATGTTTACAAGTATCAGTTCTCCTCCAGCCTGATCTCATCTAGTACCGTTTATATCCTCTTATATGTAATATTGTAGAAAAGGATCTTCACAATGTAAGACTCGGGCACACTAGAAGTTCTATGATAAAAGACCAACTAGATCTGAATGTCCAAACTTCCTAGAGAAGAAAAGTGGAATCACTGGCTATATTTTCACATTGCATTCAACAGGAAATTAAAGTTTTGAATTTGTTTCACCTTCATCCTTCCAAGTTAATAGAATTAAACCAGAACACTCCATTCTTCCAAAGCCTCTAGCTAGGCAACATTTTACTGTATTACTTCTTGCTTTTCAATGGATATAAAGCAGAGTCCTGGTCGGCACATTTTGTATACCTGCAAAGATGCAAAACTGAACAGTTCCCTCTGTTGGATATTAAAACAAAAGTCCTGTAAACCTCAGATGGTGAGTGTAATACTTCAGCACTAGCACGAAAGCCTCAAATATAAAAAGATACCAAGAACACTACTAGCAAAAAAAGTAAGCTCTTAGCCGGGAACACTAGTTCACGCCTGTATTCCCAGCATGTTGGCAAGCCAAGGTGGAGTAAGTCAGGAGTTCAAGACCAGCCTGGGCAGCAGAGCAAATTCATATCTCTACAAAAAAAAATTTAAAAATTAGCTGGGCATGGCGGCACACACCTGTAGTCCTAGAGCTACTTGGGAGGCTGAGGTGGGAAAATCACTTGAGCCCAGGAGTTTGAGGCTGCAGTAGCTATGATCATGCCATTGCACTCCAGTTGGGATGACAGAGCGAGATCTAGATATTACATTCTGTCCTGCTCCTGTTTCCACTAAAATCACTAAGTTAAAACGTTTTCATTCAGCGGATAAAAATTAAGTGAAATGTGACTTTTGTGTTTGGCTAGCAAAAAAAAAAAAAAAGAGAGAAAAAATACAGCGAAATGACAAACTACTTACTGGGAGAAAATCTTTGTAACCTGAATGACAGATAAAATGTTTATATCCTTAGCCTATAGAGAAATCTTTAAAATTACTCAGAAAAAAATGAATGATTTCCAGCAGAAAATGGGCAATGGAGAAACCGACACTTCCCATGAGAATAAAAAAGGCCAATGAGCTTATGAAAAAGATTCAAAAGCACTAGAAATCAAAGAAATGTAATGAAAACAATGAGATGTTCTGCTTAAAGACCAGCAAAGGTGACAAATGGAAGGGGGAACGTGGAGCTCCGTCCCTGTTGGTGGGAGTATAAACTGAACCAATTTTCCTACAGGATAATTTGAACATTTCTTTTAAAAATCCTAAAACTGTTTTATATTATTTTCCTCCATATATTCTACTTCTATGAATTCAGCGCAAAAATCCTTGCTCGGGTTCATTAAAATGGTATAGAAGGAAATTCAGCTCTGGGGTGGCAATGATTCACTTAACATACATTCAGCTATTAAAAATGATGATGCCAGGATATAATTCTCCCATAGAAACATGCTTAAAATATAGTCAGTGACAAAAGACCATATATTATGATTCTACTTTTTAAAATGTTTACATGTGTAAAAAAGTGTAAAAAGGAACCAGAATGTTTTGAGTGGAAAAATTAAAGATTTTTCTCTACATTTTGTCATCCAAATTATTACACAAAGAATGTGATTTCCTTTATAATCAGGGAGAAGTGTTGTTTTCATTTATTTATATTTATATTTCTTTTCTTTTTTTTTTCCTTTTTTCTCCTGTATGTATCCCATGTATGCTAGAGACCTTGAATCCTTTCCTCTTGAGGTCAGTCAGCCCATTTTTGGAATGTGCAGTACAAAAAGCTGCCCCATCTTCCATTTATTTATTTATTTATTTATTTATGACAGAGTCTTGCTCTGTTGCCTAGGGTGGAGTGAGGTGGTGTGATCTTGGCTCACTGCAACCTCCACCTCCTGGGTTCAAGCGATTCTCCTGCTTCAGCCTCCTGAGTAGCTGGGATTACAGGCACCCACCACCACGCCCGGCTAATTTTTGTATTTTTAGTAGAGATGGGGTTTCACCATGTTGGCCAGGCTGGTCTCGAACTCCTGACCTCAGGTGATCCACCTGCCTCTGCCTCCCAAAGTGCTGGGATTACATACATGTGTGTACCACTGCTCCTGGTCCTTCCTTTTATTTTCCAAGGTCTGGAAACATTTTTATTTTAATGTGTACAAATACATAGTTCCGAAAATTTTAAAATTTAACTATCTATAAAAGCATATAGCAAAATCCCATTCATAGTCCTGTTCTCCCTCCACAGCCAAACACTTTTAATTGGTTTCTTACATATCATTTCAGAATTTATCTTTGCAAATACACAGGTATATACTTATTCTACTCTTCTCTCTCAACACAAAAAGTAGCATACCACACATACGATACCATTCCTTCTTCCTTTTAAAAACACACACAATCTAGCCGAGTTCTTCCACATGAGTGCAGTCTTTCTCATTCTTCTTTTCAGCTGCACGGTATGCATCATTTGGATGGACCACCGTTTACTTAACCAGTTCCTGTTGGCAGACACTGAAATCATCCCTATCATACTATTACAAAAAATAATGCCAAGCACAACCACCTACACACACCGAGTTCATTTCTGAATCTGCCTTTGAGGAAGCCTCTGTTTGAATCACCATAAGGTTGCAAGGCTGAAAAGTTTGCCTCTTTTTTAATTTTCATTATGTACAGCAGTATGTAGCAAGACTCTCTTGAGCAAAGCAAATGTACTCTTCGGAGATTTCATAAAAATAAATGGATAAACAGAACATTCAGGGTAACCATTTCTATTTAACTATGCATATGTATATACAGAGTACATGTATATGCATAGAAAGTATGAAATCCATCAAAGCATTGACCATTGCCTCAGTATGGTGGACCTATGGAGTGCTTTGTAGACCTCCTTGCCTATCAGTTCTTTCTAATTTCATGGCAGTAAATACATACTATTCTTGCAATATAAAATTTCAAAAAATGTTAAGCTGGATACATTCCTTCAGTCTGTCCTACATTTGTACAGTACTCCCGAGTGCTCAAATATCACTTCATTTAAAAATGTTTATTTATTGTTTCAAATATAGAGACAGGCAGGGTCTTGCTCTGTCGACCAGGCTGGTCTTGAACTCCTAGATCCTCGTGGATCCCCTCACCTCCGCCTCTCCAAGTGCTGGTATTACAAGTGTGAGCCATCATGCCCAGCAGGCTTCATTTGAGAAATCTTTCCCCAGCACTCCATATATTACTAATTATTCCTTTCTTCTTGTTTAGATGGCATTTAGTCATATCTCTATGACCTCACTTGTCACATGATAACCAGTTGCTCACCTATCTGTCTCTCTTGATTGCCCATGAGCTCCTAGAGAAGAGTCTGACTTTCAGCCCCTTGAACAGTGTGTGACACATACATGCCTCATGCACAGAGAAGTCAAAGATGTCACTACAGTGTCATCATTCCCAGAATTCAATACCTGTATTTCTATGTTGTTCTAGATGCTCTGCCAACAACCTGAGAATGTTATGCTGTTTCCCTAAAACTTCCATCCATTACGGAGTGTCTACAGTCATAGTTAATTATGATATGCCCTCTGGCCAAGCCCGTTCACAGTTTTTTCTTTAGGTGGTTTTTATTTTAATGGTTGATTTTGATTGTTTGCTTTCTGTTTTTTAATCTAGGAGTGTTCAGTAAACTTCACCGTCTCTGTATCTGTGTCCCTGCATCTGCTCTCTGCTCGGAATGAGGCCTCAAAGTTATTGGTAAGAATTCCTACTCACCCTTAAAGAATCCACTTAAATAATACCTTCTCCGCGAAACCTTTATATCCTCGCATTCTTACAGTAGGAATTGAGAACTCCTCAACTCTTGAAACATTTGTGCCTCTATTAGTATGTATCAGGCACTGAACTAACTGCCAGGATAGAAAGATGAAACTGTAGACCCTGCCCTGATGGAGCTTATGGCCTAGTGTGGAAAACAGCCATATGAACAAATAACCACACTGTAATATTAGATGCAATACCAAAAGGGAGATGTATTGAATATTTGATATGTGTCAATTACCTTGTTAGATGCTTTATTAGTGATTATCTATGATCATATTAGATACGTATTTGAATTAGACAGAAGGCCATGAAACTCTAGGACTGCTATACTCTCAGTGTCTGAAAGGTTTGGGTGGGCGATGTAGCTGTGCGACTGTGGCATACACAAAAAGCATATCTGTAACACATCTGTGTGACCAATAATGCATAAAACCAACCTTACTTCTTCTTCTTTTTTTTTTTTTTGACGGAGTCTTGCTCTGTCACCAAGCAGAGTGCAATGGTACGATCTCAGCTCACTGCAATGTCCGCGTCCTGGGTTCAAATGATTCTCCTGCCTCAGCCTCCTGAGTGGCTGGGACTACAGGCACGCACAACCATGCCCAGCTCATTTTTGTGTGTTTTTAGTAGAGACGGGGTTTCCCCATGTTAGCCAGGATGGTCTTGTTCTCTAGACCTCATGATCCATCGGCCTCGACCTCCAAATGTTCTGGGATTACAGGTGTGAGCCACGGAGCCCAGCCAAAACCAACCTTCTTTGGCCACAAGTGACTGGACAGGGCTCAGTGCATCAGCTAAGGACAACATATAGGTTGAGCCTCAGGTTGATCAATCACCAAGGACATGACATGGCTCAAAATTCTCCCTAACAGGGACCTTCCGTTTTTAGAAGGTGACACACTAATCCAATCAGATATTCTCTCTTACAAAATACAAATGTTGGGCGAACAAAGGAAAAGAGGGCAGGTCTTCAGAGCTCAAATCCTATCCTAAACGCTGCTAAATTAATCTTGTGGTAAGTTTCCCAGAAGGTACTAGAGGCAAACATGGCTGCTTAGATGACTTCCCATCCAAGTTTGCATTCAGCCCTCATCACCAAATGTGATATGTGTGTGCCTCTTCCTTGCAACCCACTGGGGCCTAACACATCATATCACCACTTCTGAAATTAGAAACCAGCTCAGAAGTCCAAGAGCTTGACCAGAGTAGCTCAGTTGGTAGGTAGCAGAATCAGAATTCAAAGACCAAGTCAGCATGATTCTTCTACAATATCCTGCCAGTTACATGGGCAAGTGGCCTCAAAATCAACAAAAGACAAGTAGAGGTTGACATGTGTCAATGAAGAGAGGCTCAAAAGGAAGAGTTTATACACAAGACTAGAGGAGAAATGTTCTGAAAGAATGTCTGGGGATGTGAAGTAGGAGGGGGCACACCAGGTTTCACCTTGGTCAAGTGAATCTCTAGTTGCAACCTGGGCCTCTGCCCTGAGCTCCAAACTTAGCTATCTGTCTTTCTTACTGTACTGTAAAATCCACAGGGCAGGACCTTAATCTCTAGCTTGTTCATCACAGATTAAAGCAATCTGCCTTATAGTAAGTGCTTAGTAAATATATGAATGAATAGTAATTGAACTCTCAAAGAAGCTAAAGAAACATTCCACATTGCTGGGGAAGGGGTTACCATGAAACAGACCCTAGCAGTCACTTACAAATACAGTTGACCCTCATTATTTGTGGATCCCATATTTGCACATTTACTTACTTGCTAAATGTCTTTGTAATCCCCAAATTAATACTTGTGGAGCTTTCAAGGTGGCTCCTGGATATAGACACAATAGTGAAAAATCTGCCACTCCTTGCACACATCCCAAGCTAAGGTCCAATAAGGTGACCCTCAGTCCTCTGGTTTCAGCTCTCACACAAAGATGACCAGAGGGCAGAGACGGTAGAGGGCAGTGCAGGGTAGTGTAAGAAGCTCCGGCTGGGGCCAGCTGGAGGAGGTCTGAATCTTAACTCTGGCTCCTGTCAGGGGGGTGGCCTCAGGCAAATCACTTAACACTTCTCTACTTTTTTTATTCTTTTGTAAATAAAGAAAATGTACTCTACCAGGAAGAGTTGCTTTAGGAATTAAGGTTATAACCTGTGTGAGATGTGTACATAGGTACATATTTTCCCTGGCAACAAGGGTTTAGTATTTGATTAACTCAGTCTTCTAGGCAACTTTATAGAATAGAACTACTGCAAATAATGAGAATTAACTGTAATTGTTTATAAAGAAATAACAGAGATGTAGACAAAACAGTTATGTGAATGAGCTAGAGGCAGGCTTCAAGAAGCTTCTGAAGAAACAGAACTTCACCAGGCACCTAAGTTGTGGAAAAGGCCTGCAAGGAGAGAGAATGGCGCCTACAGAGAGAGATCCAGATGGCGGGAAAAAACAGGCGGGTTCAGGAAACGGCACACGGGGAAGTCTGGCGCAGAAGATGAGGCCAGAACACGGTGCCACGGCGCTCCTCTGCACCCTGTATACGGCCTGTGCTGCAGAACCTCACTCTCTGCATGTCATTCTTGGTTTCTAGTTCTCTTCCGTTAAACTATGAGCCCCTCAAGGTCAAGGTCCTAAGAAGAAATCATAGCTAGAGTCCTCTAAATTTGCAAACAAGTTATTACTAAACACGAATACACCCCCAAAAGACTGTACAAACATAACTTTGGTTTTCAACGCAGTCACAGCAATTCACAGGTACAAATTTGCAGTTTGTCCAGAATTTTTCTCTGATGACTGCTTAACTCTGCCATAAGCTCTTTTCATTGTTTTAGACACCCAGACATTTGTTGGAAGTTTGAAGATCTTGCTCTTTTTAGTGTAACTGATTCATTGGTTGATTGACTGAGATGCAGTCTCATTATGTTACCCAGGCCTTGAACTCCTAGGTTCAAGCAGTTCTCCTGCCTCAGCCTCCCAAGTGGCTGGGATTACAGGCGCACTCCACTGTGCTGGGCTCTCGTGTGATTTATCCACAGGGCTTAAACATATGGTCCATTAGACAATGTTGCCACGTCAGAGTAAAGGTTTCTTTTAATTCACTCTAATAGACTTATTTCTCTATATGCAAGATACAACTTTACCATAGTAAAATACAAGGAAGCATATATATAACAGGATAAAGAAAGCAGTGTAATTTTTTCCACAAAAGCTTGCACAATCTTGGTCAAAACACAGTAAACATGATATTAAACTCACAGCTTACATTTCTCCACTGAGAGCTAGAAAAACAATGCCAGTTTTTGTAAAGTCACAAAACTAAGCACTGTGAGAACGTACAAGATTTTGTGAACTTGTATATTCTCCCCACCCCCACAGACAAGTAGCCAAAGAAATCTATCAGTCCTACCCCAACACTTCAATCTCCTGCAACCTCCAAAATAAAACTCACTGTCCAATATCTGAATTTATATTTTCAAATGTCTAAAATCTTAATCAAAACTAAGAGCAGTGCATTAGCTTTTCCCCATAAAATTCTTGGTATAATTTTACTTAGGCACAACATAGTTTGTACCATGATCTAAAAACATATGGATAGAACTAACATTACTAGAAGTCAAACGAATATACTATGAAGGTGAAAAGGGAATAGGGAGCGAGTGTTGTTTTTAAACAGGTTCAATGTTGTTATTACCCACTCGGGTTGGGTGTGATCAAATCATGTGCAGTACAGCTAAGTATGTCCTATATTTTATGAGAAAGTAGAGTGACAAATTATTTATTGAGGACCTGCTGGGTGCACCGAGGCATGATAGAAGCTGTAAGAGACTTGATTCTTGCCCTCAAGAAACTTCCAAGGTTATCGACTACTCCCAAAACAAATAATGAGCGATGCTCTCTCAAATAGATAGATGATCAAATGTGAAATGGAGGTGAAGGTGGGGAAGGCCTTAGGCTCAGAGATTGTGTTCAGGCCTTTATAGGGACATATCTTTGACATAATCATACGCATTTTAAAATAAGTTAAATTCTCATCAGATCATTCTGAAATTTACAGAGGATTTTGTTAGTGAGAAACATATTTTATGTGTAGACCCATAGGTCTATACATATGTATATGACCCATGGGAGTGTATGTATGTGACCTATAGGAATGTTTTTAATGTTAACTGTTAAACACTTCCGTTCACAATATTTCCACCGTTAATGGTCTTTATCTTTTTTGGAGCTGATGTGGAGAAGTCAAGGACCATGTGCTAATTGCTATTTGATGTTATTCTGTGAGGAGAATTGATTGGCTTTGGGTGGGGGAGAGGGTTGGAAGTTGAAGACCTGAAGGCAGGTCTGAGTCAAGAAATCTTGCCACTGACTTCTGGAAAGTCTGTCGATTCTACCTTTGGAAGTGCCTTTAAATACCTTATGGAAGGCCGGGTATGATGGTTCATGTCTGTAATCCCAGCAATTTTGGAGGCTGAGGTGGCCAGATCACTTGAGGTCAGGAGTTTGAGACCAGCCCGGCCAACATGATAAAACCCTGTCTCTACTAAAAATACAAAAAGTTAGCTGGGTGTGGTGGCGCACACCTGTAGTCACAGCTAGTCAAGAGGCTAAGGCAGGAGAATTGCCTGAACCTCAGAGTGCAGGTTGCAGTGAGCTAAGATCATGCCACTGCACACCAGCCTGGGTGACAGAGCAAGACCCCATCTGGAAGGAAGGAAGGAAGGGAGGGAGGGAGGAAGGAAGGAAGGAAGGAAGGAAGGAAGGAAGGAAGGAAAGAAGGGAGGGAGGGAGGAAGGAAGGAAGGGAGGAAAGAAGGAACCAGGGAAAGAAGAAAGGGGGAAGGAAGGAAGGAAGAGAGGGAGGGAGGGAGGGAGGAAAGGAGGAAGGAAGGGAAGGAAGGAAGGGAGGGAGGGAAAAAGGAAAGAAGGAAGGGAGGGAGGAAGGGAGGAAGGGAAAAGGAAGGAAGGAAAGGAGGGAGGAAGGAATGGAGGAAAAGAGGAAGGCAGGGAGGGAGGGGAAAAGGAAGGAAGGAAGGAAAGAAGGAAGGAAGGAGGAAGAGGGACAGAGGGACAAAGGAAGGAAGGAAGAAGAGGGAGGGACAGAGGGAGGGAGGAAGGGAGGGAAGGAAGGAAGGCATCTCTCAAAATTCAAACTGATTGCCAAGATACTATCTTTTTTTTTTTTTTTTGAGATGGAGTCTCGCTCTGTCGCCCAGTCTGGAGTGCAGTGGCCAGATCTCAGCTCACTGCAAGCTCCACCTCCCGAGGAGTTCACATACATTCTCCCTGCCTCCCGCCCTCCCGAGTAGCTGGGACTACAGAGGCGCCCTTCCTGCCCTTGACTAATTTTTTGTATTTTTTAGTAGAGACCGGGTTTCACCGTGGTCTGGATCTCTGACCTTGTGATCCGCCTGCCTTGGCCTCCCAAAGTGCTGGGATTACAAGCGTGAGCCACCGCGCCTGGCCCAAGATACTATCTTAATAGTATTAAAAGTAAGATAGTATTAAGAACTGGTGTCTTTAAGAAGTGATTAAGTCATAAGGGGGAGCCCTCATGGATCAGTTGAGTGCTTTATAAAGGGGCTTGGGCTCTGCAGCTTGTAGTCCCAGCACTTTGAGAGGCCAAGGTGGGTGGATCGCGGAGTCGAGGATTTGGTCCAACCTGGCCAACATGGTAAATCCCCATGCTGCTAAAATACAAAATCAACTGGAGTGTGGTAGCGTCTTCTAATCCCAACTACTGACTGAGCAGAGAATGGCTTGAACCTGGGAGGAAGGCCTGCAGTAAGCTGAGATCGTGCCATTCCAACCTGGAGTGGCTGTGAACTCCGTGGCAAAATAAATGAGTAAAATAAAAGGACTTGGGGGTGATGATGAATCTGTTCTTTCTGCTGCATAAGAACATATTATTATTATTATTATTTCGAGATGGGGTCTTACTCTGTTGCCGAGGCTGGAATACAGTGGTGCAATCACTGCTCACTGCAGCATCAGCCTCCTGGGCTCAAGTGATCCTCCCACCTCGGCCTCCCAAGTAGCTGGGACCATAGCCTTGCCACCACACCTGGCTAAATTTTGAAATTTTTTGTGGAGATGGGGGTCTCACTATGTTGCCAAGGCTGGTCTTAAACTCCTGGGCTCAAGGAGTCCTCCTGCCTTGGCCTCCGAAGGTGCTGGGATTACAAGTGTGAGCCACCGTGCCTGGCAGTTCATATTATTTTGAAAGCCCTGTAATAGTAAGTGCCAGGAAGGACATGGAACAGCAGGAGCACTCGTCAGCTCCTGCTGGGGATGTAGACTGGCACTGCCAGTTTGGAGAGAACTTAATGTTGTATCGTGAAGTCAAAGATTCTTGTGTTCAATGCCCAGCCCTTCCACTTCCTGGTGTGTGCCCCAGAGAGACTCACACATTTACATGATAATGTTCATAGTCACCCTTGTGTCGTGACAACTGGAAACCACTTAGATGTCCATCAACAGGAACATGGAGGAGTAAACTGTGGGATCCTCAGGCAATGCAATATGACCTGGAGCAGGGGCCAGCAAACTCCTGCCCATCTGCCAAATCTGGCCCATGGCCTGTGATGGTACAGCCCAGGAGCTAAGAAGAATGGTTTTTATAATATTAAAGTACTACAAAAAACAAAACAGGTCAGGCGCGGTGCCTCACACCTGTAATGTCAGCACTTTGGGAGGCCAAGGCAGGCAGATCACGAGGTCAGGAGATTGAGACCATCCTGGCTAACACGGTGAAACCCAGTCTCTACTATAAATACGAAAATTAGCCGGGCGTGGTGGTGGGCACCTGTAGTCCCAGCTACTCAGGAGGCTGAGGCAGGAGAATGGCGTGAACCCCAGAGGCAGAGCTTGCAGTGAGCAGAGATGGCGCCACTGCACTCCAGCCTGGGCGACAAAGCAAGACTCTGTCTCAAAAAAAAAAAAAAAAAAAAAAAAAGACCAGCCTGACCAACGTGGTGAAACCTTGTGTCTCCTAAATACAAAACAATTAGCAGGGCGTGGTGGTTCTGTGTGCCTGTAATCCCAGCTACTTGGGAGGTTGAGGCAGGAGAATCGTTGAACCCAGAGGGTAGAGGTTGCAGTGAGCCGACTGCACCATTGCACTCCAGCCTGGGCAACAAGAGTGAAACTCCATCCAAAAGACAAACAAACAAAACCAAAACAACAGCAAAGCCAAACAAAGTTTGCAACAGAGACCATATGTTGCCTGCAAAGCCTAAAATACGTTACTATCTGGCGTTTTACACAAAGTGTTTGCTGATCCTTCATCTAGAGCCACACGTATTCACACAAAAAATTTTTTTAAAAATAATGTTAAGCAATAAAAGTAAGTTTTGAATAATATGTAAAATCACATATAATATATAACATACATGGACATATGCATACTAGCTAACATTTAAAAATATGTTTAAAGACACCCACCTAAGTAGCAGAACTATAAAAATTGCACAAGGGTGATAAACTCTAAATTCAGAGGAGTGGGTACCTCTAGGGACGGGCAGAGCAGTAAGCCCGGGGGGAGGCTCTGGGAGTTTCATTTCATATATAAGTTTGCTTTAGTTGGTAAAACAAGAATAGAAGGTCTGAAGCAAATAAGACTACATATGAGGATATTCTGATAACCCTGGAAAGTTGTACTCAGGCATTTGGTATGTGGGTTTCTAAAGATTTATGTATGTTTGAAATATTTATTTATTTATATTTATTTTTTACTGAGATGGAGCCTCGCTCTGTCACCCTCGGCTCACTGCAACCTTCATCTCCGCAGTTCAAGCGATTCTCCCACCTCAGCCTCCCGAGTAGTCGAGTTTACAGGCGCACGCGACTATGTCAGCTAATTTTTCTATTTATAGTAGAGACCGGGTTTCACCATGTTGACCAGACTGGTCTTGAACTCCTGACCTCAAGTGATCCACCTATCTCAGCCTCCCAAAGTGCTGGAACTGTAGGCATGAGCCACTGTGCCAGCCCTGAAATATTTAACAATACATTTAATTAATTAATTTATTTATTATTTGTATTATTATTATTCAAATAGAAAGTGAATGGCAGTGAGAGATTTCGTCTAAAAAGTATGTTTACAAGTATCAGTTCTCATCCAGCCTGATCTCATCTAGTACCATTTATATCCTCCTATATGTAATATTGTAGAAAAGGATCTTCACAATGTAAGACTCGGGCACACTAGAAGTTCTATGATAAAAGACCAATTAGATCTGAATGTCCAAACTTACTAGAGAAGAAAAGTGGAATCACTCGATCTCCTGACCTCGTCCTCTGCCCGCCTTGGCCTCCCAAAGTGCTGGGATTACAGGCATGAGGCACCGCGCCTGGCCTTATTTTGTTTTGAGGAGTACATTTTGGTAAGGGTGCCCAGGAGGAGGATGACTGTGGAGATGGGCAGGTGCCCTCCCTGCTGTGCAACTGGCTGTGGTCCTGGCCCGGGGCTCTGCCCAGGACTGCCGTGTGCCCTTTTTGCAGTTCCCTTGGCGGTGGGTGAGCCCAGTTCTCTCCACCAGCTGAGGCCCAGGCTGCAGTGGTGCTGGCCAGAGAGAACGGAGTTAGCGGCCCGGGACCTGCGCAATCCACAGCAGGCTTGCAGCCTGGACTTTCCCGCCTGGGGAGGAGACGTGGATCTCGTGGGTGTCTGGGCGATTCATCCAGCTCTGCTTTCCTGGACCCAGGTTTTGTCTCAAGACCTGTGGCTGATGCCCTGGGCTCCAGCCTCTATCCAAGGAGCAGGGCTGGCGAAGTCGGCCTCCACATTCCTGGCTTTTCATCCCCATCCTGAGCTGTGCCTGTCTCTGGCTTCCATCAGTGCTGGTGCCCCTTGAGGAGAAGCCTCCCAGAGGAGGAGCTGGCCAAAAAGGGGTGTTTTATGTGACTCTGGAAGGCAGAAGGGTGAGACAGCAGTTGCTGTCTGAAGCTGGTGGCCGGGCCATCACTGGTCAGGTCGAGGTCCATTCTGGCCTGTGCAATGGGCAAGTCCATCACTGTGACAATGGTTTTGCAAAAGAAAAAAGATAGATTCACAAGACCGCCAAGTGAGGTGGGACAACAGCGCCAAATCCTGGCCCCTGGGAGATAAGGCTGAGGGCTGTTTCTAGGTTAGGGAAGTGGATGATCTAAGATGTAGGGGAGGCATTGGCAGTGGGGAAAAATGAAGTAGTAGGTTCCTTTTGCTCAAGTGTCATCAGGCAGCCGGCCAGGCTTGGTGGCTCATGCCTGTAATCCCAACACTATGGGAGGCAGAGGTGGGGGCGGGGATCACCTGGAGGTCAGGAGGTGAGACCAGCCTGGCCAACATGGTGAAACCTGTCTCTACTAAAAAATAATGAAATTAGCTGGGTGTGATGGTGTCCCATTTCTAACCTCTAACCCCAGCTATCTCGGGAGGCTGAGTATGGAGAAGCCTCAGCGCTTTGAACTCAGGAGGCAGAGGTGGTTGCGGAGCCGAGATTGTACCACTGCACTCCAGCCTGGGCTTGAGGAAGACCCTGTCTCAAAAAAAACAAAAACAAACAAAAACAAAAACAAAACATGTATCATCAGGCTTTGGCATTTCATAGGACATAAGTACAGAAATGGTGGCATTAGCATGATCTGAAGGTGGGAGGTTGGGCTCTGAAGGTGGAGTTTTGACCTCTGATGTCAAATGGACCTTTTCTCAGGCACGTACAGGTCCAGTTAAAGGGTCAGTGGTCTCAACCGGTTTGAATTGGACAGGAGTTGGCCCAAGGTCCTGAAAGACAATGGAAACACCATGGCCATGGTGATCTATGCATGTTATCTATAATGGCCAGTGAAGTTGCTGAGTTTGTGTCAGTGCACCGTGGCCTTCAGGTTCATGGAAAAAGGAAAAAACACAATAATGGGCAAGCGTCGAAAGCAAGAGGTGAAATGCCTCCTTGCTGTGACCTGCTGTGGCCCCAAGTCCAGCACCAGTGACTTCATCGCAGACCCACAGATGTGGGGGCTCCACAAGGCACAGCGGCCCAGAGACCTCTCCAGGGCCTCGCCCTTGGTGGTCCCACTTAGGTGGCTGGGCATGTTTCAGCTTCTCAGAGTGACCGATTGGTGACCTGCTCGCTGACGCTCCAGCACCATCCCCACACCTCCAGTTCCCAGCCCCTCCGCAATCCTGTAAGGTCTAATTCCACAGCAAATCCCTTAGCCTGTTCTCACATGGTTCTGCTTCTTCCCTCACTGAATCCTGACACTTCCTTCAAGGTGGGCGTAAGCGGCGAGCGCTCTCTGGGCCCTGGGAATGCACCTGAACCCGGATGCCCCTCCCCAGGGGCCTTCCCTTCCTCAGCAGCTCCAGAGGGAGGCTTGCTGCCTCAGCCCTTAGCAGAATGATTTGTTGGGTCACATCAGCCCCACACGAGCCCGAAAGGCCTCAGGGACGGGGCAGGGTCTTCGATCCTCATCTCTCAGGGCGGTGAGGAGGAAGCCACAATATACTGGGTACCTGCTTGGTGCTGGACACTTCATCATTTTATCCTCGCAAGAAGCTACTGCCCCAGCTTGCAGTGAAAAGCTGATAGGAGGGAGGTTGCTGGAGCTGGAGTTTGACCCCACACTTGAACCCACGCGTACCAAGTACCAAAGCCCGCAGGTCCCTTGACCTGCCCACCTGCCCACAGCTGCGGCGGCAGGGATTTCTGCCCATGTCTGGCCTCTGCTGGGCCCTGAGGTCCTGGCTCCTGGGCCTTGCTGCTCTCTGCATCCCATGGCTCCCCCTAGGAGGAAGGAAGTCTTGGAAAGGATGCATTCAACTGCCCAGTCTCTATAATAATTATTATTTTATAAATATACATACATATAGGCCAGGCGCGGTGGCTCACGCCTGTAATCCCAGCACTTTGGGAGGCCAAGGCAGGTGCACGAGGTCAGGAGATCGAGACCATCCTGGCTAACACAGTGAAACCCCATCTCTACTAAAAGCACAAAAATTTAGGTAGGTGTGGTGGCAGGCATCTGTAGTCCCAGCTACTCAGGAGGCAGAGGCAGGAGATTGGCGTGAACCTGGGAGGCGGAGCTTGCAGTGAGCCGAGATTGCACTACTGCACTCCGGTCTGGGTGACAGAGCAAGACTCTGTCTCAAAAAAAAAAAAAAGATATACATACATATATATTATTGCTATCTATATTCTCTGAGCACCATTCTGAATCTTTGTGTCCCGCACACATTGTTTTCTCTACCGATACCCTTCATTCCATTTTTCTGCCCAGAAACCCTAAGTGTCCTTCAAGTGCTCGAATTGTATCTCTTCATGAAGCCTTCCCTGAGCTCTCATAGTGAGAATTCATTTGTCCTTCCAATGCACTCAAGACCTACCTCTGTAACAAGTGCGTTTGGAATACACTGCTTACTGCTTCACCCAGTTTTATTAGGTGCTTCACTAATGTGCAGTTAGGTTATTTCCAGTGAGTCGTTATTACATACAGTGCTGCAAAGAACATCTTTCTACAACTTTCCTTAGATCTCTGTGCTTTTTTCCCAGGGTGAACCCTGCAAATGGAATTGTTGGTAATAGTATTTGTGTAATTCACATTTTTATTTTTACTAGATACTACCAAATGGTCATTTTTACACGTCTACCAGCCATTTTTAAGAGTACTTGTTTACTCAAAATCTTACCAATGCTCGATATTATCAAACTTAGTTGTTTTCCACTATAATGGAAGGAAATGGTGTTTTATTTATTTTAATGGAAGGAAAGGGGGAAGGTCAAAAGGCTGAATTTCTTTCTTTTTTTTTTTTTGAGATGGAGTCTTGCTGTCACCAGGCTGGAGTGCAGTGGGGCAATGTCGGCTCACTGCAACCTCTGCCTCCCAGGTTCAAGCGATTCTCCTGCCTCAGCCTCCCGAGTAGCTGGGACTACAGCCACACGCCACCATACCCAGCTAATGTTTTGTATTTTAGTAGAGACGGGGTTTCACCATGTTGGTCAGGCTGATCTCAAACTCCTGACCTCAGGTGATCTGCCCTGCCTCGGCCTCCCAAAGTGCTGGGATTACAGGCGTGAGCCACAGCACCCGGCCTAAAAGACTGAATTTCTATGATCACTTGTAAGGCTATTGAACACTCCAGTTTTTTCCTTACATTAATTGCCTGCCACGTTCTTTGCCTACTTTTTTCTATTTGTAGGATTTCTTTTATATGTTTGGGATGCTAATTATTGGTCATTTACATATGTTGAAAATATTTCTCTGTTTGTCATTTGACATTTTCTTTATTTTCTGTCATACTGAAGTTTTAAAGTCTTTGGATGTCAAATTTACCAATCATTTCCTTTATGAGTTTTGCCTTGGGTATCCTATATTAGAAGACATTCTCTTCATGCAAGTTTAATTACATCATTCTCCTAATAAATTTCAAGGCACTGTCCTATATTTTCTTCTAATAATTTAAAATTATTTTTATTTGTTAATTTCCTCTGGGTTCTATTTTAAGCTATTTTCCCAAATAAATAGCCCATTTTCCCAGTACCATTTACTAAATAGTCAATTCTTTCTCTACACATTTCAAATACTCCCTCCAGCAGCTATAAAATTTCCATATAAATGTGTCTGCTCCCGGGTGCTTTATTATTTTCTGTTGAGCCATCCTGTCCCTGAGCCAGTGTGATTCTGCTTGATGATTGAAGTCTTCATACCAAGTTGGCAAATTTCCCCACTTTCTTACTACTCTTTTAGAATCTTCTTGCCTGTTCTTGGATCTGAATTCTGAATTCATCCCTCTGAATATTTGTTTGTTTGTTTGTTTGTTTGTTTGAGATGGAGTCTCGCTCAGTCACCCAGGCTGGAGGGCAGTGGCACGATCTCGGTTCACTGCAAGCTCCGCCTCCCGGGTTCACGCCATTCTCCTGCCTCAGCCTCCCGAGTAGCTGGGACTACAGGCACCTGCCACCACGCCCGCCTAATTTTTTGTATTTTTTTTAGTAGAGACAGGGTTTCACCATGTTAGCCAGGATGGTTTCGATCTCCTGACCTCGTGATCCACCCGCCTCGGCCTCCCAAAGTGCTGAGATTACAGGCATGAGCCACTGCGCCCAGCCCCCTCTGAATATTAAGACAATTTGTTATATGCAAAACTTCAGTGGATTTTTATTGTGATTGCAATGAATATGTAGATTAATTGAGATCTTTGCAAAGTAGATGCCTCCCATCCATAAATATGGCGTATTTCTACATTTAATCAGTCGTTCTTTTGTATTCTTCAGCTAAGTATTATTTTCCGTTTTTAATATTACCTTATTTCCTTTTCTTTTCTGATTGGTTGTATGTTGTAGTATACAAAAACTTTTGATTTTTGTCTTTTTTTTTTTTTAATTGAGACTGATTCTCACTCCGTCGCTGAGGCTGGAATGTAGTGGCACAATCTCAGCTCACTACAACCTCTGCTGCCCGGGTTCAAGCGATTCTCATGCTCAGTCCCAAATAGCTGGGACTACAGGTGCACACCACCATGCCCGGCTACTTTTTTTGTATTTTTAGTAGAGGTGGAGCTTGGCACGTTGGCCAGGCTGGTCTTAAACTCCTGACCTCAGGTTATCCACCCACCTTGGCCTTCCAAAGTGCTGAGATTACAGACATGAGCCACTGTGCCCTGCCAAACTTTTGATTTTTGTATGTTTGATATTGTATCTGATAATCTTGCTGAATTTTCTTAATCATTTAACAGTTGGCTGGGCATGACGACTCATGCCTGTAATCCCAGCACTTTGGGAGGATGAGCCAGGTGGATCACCTGAAGTCAGGAGCTCAAGACCACCCTGGCCAACATGGCCAAACCTTGTCTCTACTAAAAATACAAAAATTAGCTGAATGTGGTCACAGGCACCTGTAATCCCAGCTACTTGGGAGGCTGAGGTAAGAAGAATCACTTGAACCTGGGAGGTAGAGGTTGCAGTGAGCCGAGATTGGGCCACTGTACTCCAGCCTGGGTACCAGAACAAGACTCTGTTTCCAAAAAAAAAAAAAATTAAGAGTTAATATTCCTAGAATCTTTAGGGAAGCAACTGTATTGTCTATGAATAATAATATTCACCCTCCTTTCTAATATGTGTGTAGCATTTATTTTTTCTTGTCTGGTTACATTGGATAGGATAGTTATATAATGTTAGAGATTAGGCATGAAAGCAGGCATATTGGATTATTCCTTATTTTAATGTCTTTATTATTTCTTCATTAAGCATTATGCTAGCTGTGCATTTTTGGTTAATACATCATTTAAGGCTACATGTAGTCACAGAAAAAATAACCATGATTCAGTGACTTAAAGAAATATAGACTTCATTTTTGTCGCTGAAAAGGTGCAGAGGAAGGCCGTCGAGTTGTTTTTGTTCTTGTGGTTACAATGTGGCTGCTGTGTTTCCAGGCCTTGGATTGCCTTCCAGAGAGGGAAAGAGGAAAGGTAAAAAGACTGAGTCTGTCTCTTTTTAGCTGAAAAACATAAATTTCTCAAAAGTCTTAAGATTATACTGCAATTTTCTGCTGGGCGTGGTGGCTCATGCCTGTAATCCCACCACTTTGGGAGGCTGAGGCGGGTGAAGCACCTGAGTTTGAGGGTTTGCAACCAGACTGGCCAATGTAGAGAAACCCCATTTCTACTAAAAATACAAAATTAGCCGGGCGTGGTGGCGGACGCCTGTAATCCCAGCTACTTGGGAGGCTGAGGCAGGAGAATCGCTTGAACCTGGGAGGTGGAGGTTGTGGTGAGCCGAGATTGCTCCACTGCACTCCAGCCTGGGCAACGAGAGGGAAACTCAGTCTCAAAAAAAAAAAAAAAAAAAGTGCAGAGGCAGGCAGTCCGGGGCTCTTTTCAGTTTCCTGATACTTCTTTAGCCATGTTTTTGTTCTTGTGGTTACAATTTGGCTGCTGCTTTTCCTTGGATTGACTTCCAGGGAGGGAAAGAGAAAAGGTCAAAAGGCTGAGTCTGTCTCTTTTTAGCTAAAAAACAGATTTCTCAAAAGTGTTAAGATCATACTGTAATTCAATTTTTTGTTTGTTTGTTTTTGTTTTTGTTTTTGAGATGGAGACTTGTTCTGTCGCCAGGCTGGAGTGCAGCGGAGTAATCTCAGCTCACTGCAACAACCTCTGCCTCTGCAGTTCAAGCGATTCTCCTGCCTCAGCTTCCCGAGTAGCTGGGACCACAGGCGCGTGGGACCACGCCCGGCTCATTTGTTGTATTTTTAGTAGAGAAAGGGTTTCACCATGTTGGTCAGGATAGTCTCGAACTCCAGACCTCGTGATCCGCCCGCCTCTGCCTCCCCAAGTACTGGGATTAGAGGCGTGAGCCACCGCGCCCAGCCTGCAATTTCTATCTTTTGGCTGCACATAAGTTATGTCACTATTCTCAGCTGTGGGAGTGTTTAACTGGGCGTGTTGCATCCTCTCTGTTAGATAGGTTTTAAAATTTATGAATAGGTACTGAATTTTATCAATTGCTTTTTTCTTTCTTGATTGAGCAATTTTTTTCTCATCTTTTTATGTTGATAAGGTAACTTAGTGACTGGCTTTTGAATGTTTAACATTGCATTTCTGGAATTAAATCACTTTGTTGTAATATATGATTAATACCATCTTATATGTGATTGAGATGGGCCTGCTCATAGTTCATTTGGTAATTTTGTGCTTATGTTCACAAGAGGAAGTGGAGTCTAAGTTTCCTTTCCAGTGATGTCTTGTTAGGTTTTTTTTTTTTGTTTTTTTTTTTTGACAGAGTCTCACTCTGTCGCCCAGGCTGGAGTGCAGTGGTGCAATCTCAGTTCACTGCAAGCTCCGCCTCCTGGATTCACGCCATTCTCCTGCCTCTCGAGTAGCTGGGACTACAGGCGCCTGCCGTGGAAGAACCAAGGGAATGGTGATAGCAGAATGTCAGGAAAGGACTTTATCATGTATATAGACCTTAGAGAAATAGAGAAGGAACTGAGACAAGAATCAATCTGAATCCTTGGAAATAAAAAAATGTAGTTACTCACCATGTTGGCCAGGCTGGTCTCAAACTTCTGACCTCAGGTGATCCACCCACCTCGGCCTCCCAAACTGCTGAGATTACAGGCATGAGCCACTGCATCCAGTCAAGAAGGGACTATTCTTTCTCCATCGTGTCCTTTTGGTGCCCTTGTCAAAAATTAGTTGACCGGATATGTTTAGATTTATTTCTGGGCTCTCTGTTGTGTTAATGTCAATTTTCCCATAGCCTCTTTTTCTCCTCTTTTTCTTTTTGCTTTTCTTGCTGCAAAAAGCTTTCTTTCCCTTTGGTCCAAGGCTTGGGAGAAGGCTGCAGGGTGGTGAAAAAGCTGCCTACTGGCTGGAAGGAGAGGTTGGGCGGAAGCCCTGATACCAGGGGTTGCAGAGGTGCCCCTCAAAGGCTGCTGGGCTCTAGAGGCCCTGGTTGTGGTTGTGGGTGGGCTTTTGGAAGAGACACTGGCACAGGCGGGCCTGGGGACCGGCTGGCCTGCAAAGGTAACTGCGGTGGTTGCCCATCGTCTTGATGAGTTTCATCTTCCCGTTTAGGAAATGGCTGTCCAGAAAATCACAGAGATGAGGGTCCGTGTGGGCAGAACCAAGGGCATGCAGATCCATAAGGGCCTGGTTCAACTTCTTCTGCAGGCAATGATGGCTTTGATGGCATCCATGGTTTTCCCCACTCATCTAGAAATGGCTTCTGCACACCTTGGAAGATGGTGCAGCTGGTTTTGCATTTCCAAGAGACACACCGTGCCCTTGTGCTTCTGTTGAACCAACTCACGGAAGAAGCAGCTAAAGTGCTCCAGAGCCACTCATTGTGGTTAAAATAGAAGCCCAGGGAATGGTAAGTGCAGGAGACCTGCCAATGCACATGGACCAAGCAGCTGACCGCAGCTTCCTCCTTGGTGGAATCATTCTGATGAATATGGAAGCTCGTGGTTGGTTGGCAATAAGGAGCTAAACTTATTTCTAACAACAACGGTGTTGGCTGGTCCTGGAAGCAGGATATGGCTGAGAAGATGGTCCTGGAGGTTGCAACTGGAGGGGAGATTGGAGATTAGGAGAGGCTGGAAGAGAGGGAATCCTCAGGTCTGTTCTATCCTAACACTGTCGAAGCAAGGGACAGATGTGTAAGACCACCGGGAGTGCTGCCTAGACCTGCATTTTTTCTTTTTTTTGAGACAGAGTCTTGCTGTGTCGCCCAGGCTGGAGTGCAGTGGCGCAATCTCAGCTCACTGCAACCTCCGCCTCCCAGGTTCAAGCAATTCTACCGCCTCAGTCTCCTGAGTAGCTGGGATTACAGGAGCCCACCACCATGCCCAGCTAATTTTTATATTTTTTAGTAGGGATGGGGTTTCACCGTGTTTGCCAGGCTGGTCTCCAACTCCTGACCTCAGGTGATCCACCTGCCTTGGCCTCCCAAAGTGCTGGGATTACAGGCAGGAGCCACCGCGCCTGGCCTGGACCTGCATTTTTAATGTGTGTATTTAATATGCAGAATATAGCTAAGAAATGAAAAGAAATCTGATATATTTTGATTTTTATGTTATTTTGTTGTTTGGTTTTGGGGTCTTTTTTGAGACAGGGTCTCACTCTGTCACCTTGGCTGGAGTACAGTGGCATGATCATAGCTCACTACAACCTCAAATCCTGGGCTCAAGCGATTGTCCCACCTCAGCCTTGGGCTACATGTGCACACCACCACGTCTGGCTAATTTTTTTATTTTTAGTAGACACGAGGTCTCGCCATGTCGACAAGGCTGGTCTTGAACTCCTGAGCTCAAGCAATGAGCTGCCTCGGCCTCCCAAAGTACTGGGGTAAGCCACCGAGCCTGGCCTGATTTTCTCTTTCTTTCTTTCTTTTTTTTTTTTGAGATGGAGTCTTGCTCTGTCGCCCAGGCTGGAGTGCAGTGGCACTATCTCAGCTCACTGCAAGCTCTGCCTCCCGGGTTCACACCATTCTCCTGCCTCAGCCTCCCGAGTAGCTGTGACTACAGATGTCTGCCACCACGCCTGGCTAATTTTTTTGTACTTTTAATAGAGACAGGGTTTCACCGTGTTAGCCAGGATGATCTTCTGACCTTGTGATCTGCCTGCCTTGGCCTCCCAAAGTGCTGGGATTACAGGCATGAGCCACTGTACCCAGCCCCATGCTTTTTATACAGCCTGCAGAACTGTGAGCCAATTAAACTTCTTTCCTTTATAAATTACTCAGCCTCAGGTATCTCCTCTTTTCTCTTTTCTCTTCTTTTCTTCTTTTCTTTTCTTTTCTTCTCTTTTCTTTTCTTTTCTTCTTTCTTTTTTTCTTTTGGGACAGAGTCTCTCCCTATCACCCAGGCTGGAGTGCAGTGCTGCAGCCTCAGCTCACTGTAACCTCAGCCTTCCGGGTTCAAGTGATCCTCCTGCCTCAGCCTCCCAAGTGGCTGGGATTACAGGCACGTGCCACCATGCCCAGCTGATTTTTGTGGTTTTAGTAGAGGTGGGGTTTCACCATGTTGGCCAGGCTGGTCTCGAACTCCTGACCTCAGGTGATCCGCCTGCCTCGGCCTCCCAAAGTGTTGGGATTATAGGTGTGAGCCACTGCGATGGGCCAGGTATTTTTTCATAGCAATGCAAAATGAACTAATACACATGTCAGTACCCACAATATACCTGGCATATAGCAGCCTGTCAGTATTTGTTGAAGGAAAGAAATATGCCATCCTGGCCAGGCGCCTTGGCTCACGCTTGTAATCCCAGCACTTTGGGAGGCCGAGGCGGGTGGATCACAAGGTCAGGAGATCGAGACCATCCTGGCTAACACGGTGAAACCCCATCTCTACTAAAATATTACAAAATTTAAAAAACATTAGCTGGGCGTGGTGGTGGGCACCTGTAGTCCCAGCTACTAGGGAGGCTGAGAGGGGGGAATGGTGTGAACCTGGGAGGCAGAGGTTGCAGTGAGCCGTGATCACACCACTGCACTCCAGCCTGGGCTACAGAGCAAGACTCCATCTCAAAAAAAAAAAAAAAAGAAAGAAAGAAATATGCCACCCCACTCTGGAATATGCTCTGTATTTGTTACCTATAACTGCATAACAAATTACTCCAAAACATGGCAGTTAAAACGGTATACATCTATTATCTCCCAGTTTCTGCAGGTTGGGAGTCTGGGCAAGGCTTACCTGGATGCCCGCAGCTCACGGTCCTCTGCAGGTTGTAGTTAAGCTATAAGCAAGGTCTGCTGTCATCTGAAGGCTCACCTGGGGCTGGAGAAGCTCCCTGCGTGCACATGGAAGTGGTGTTCACAGGGCAGCCTCATGAGATCCATGTCCAAACTCACTCACCCACCTGGTTGCTGTCAGGCCTGGGTTCCTTACCATCTGGGCCACCCCATAGGCTGCACGAGTGTCCCCACTGTGAGTGTCCCCACTGCACAGCAGCTGGTGAGTCAAGAAAAAGAGAACAAGAGAGGGCGCGCATAAATGGAAGTCATAGTCTTTCCTTTGTAAACAAGTGTCAGAATTCACATCCCATCCCTTCTGGAGTTGTTTTTTTTTTTTTCCCCCCCCAGACAGAGTCTCGCTCTGTTGCCCAGGCTGGAGTGCAGTGGCGCCACCTCGGCTCACTGCAAGCTCAGCCTCCCGGGTTCACGCCATTGTCCTACCTCAGCCTCCCAAGTAGCTGCCTCAGCCTTCCGAGTAGCTGGGGCTCCAGGCACCCGCCACCATGCCCGGCTAATTTTTTTTTTTATTTATTTTTTATTTTTTAGTAGAAACGGGATTTCACCGTGTTAGCCAGAATGGTCTCGATCTCCTGACCTCGTGATCTGCCCACCTCGGCCTCCCAAAGTGCTGGGATTACAGGCGTGAGCTACTGTGCCCGCCCTCCAGGTGAGGACTCTTTGAGGGGCTGTACATGTTCATTGCTGTGATACATCCCAGAACCGGGGCATAACCATGGGGTAGATCTGCAGACCTGCTGGGTCCACTATGAGTCAGATTTGGGGCAAAACTCCATTATCACCTGACTACCATAAACCCTGACTTTGACTGGTAGCACACACGGGCATTTTGCTTCCTAAGAATATTCTAAAAATTTCATAAGATTTTTTTTTTTTCAATGGAATCTCACTCTGTCACCCAGGCTAGAGTGCAGTGGCGTGATCTCGGCTCACTGCAACTTCCGCTGCCCGGGTTCAAGTGATTCTCCTGCCTCAGCCTCCCAAGTAGCTGGGATTACAGGTGCCTGTCATCGCGCCGGGCTAAAGTTTGTATTTTTAGCAGAGATGAGATTTCACCATGTTGGCCAGGCTGGTCTTGAACTCCTGACCTTGTGATCTACCCACCTCGACCTCCCAAAGTGCTGGGATTATGGGTGTGAGCCACTGCGTCTGGCCAAAATTTCAAAAGATTTAATGTCATTTTAGAGCCCATGTCCAGAAATCCCCAAAAGGTTGTGGCAAGTCCTTTTTTTCCACGCACACAAGCCCTCAATACATGGCCAAAGGTCCCTATGGGGAAGAAGTGGACGAAGATTTATAGCACATATCTGTGGCAATGTCACAAGGTCCTTCCTTGGGACACAGCCTTCTCTTTAATCAAGGGACTCTGAGTCTGTGAACTAGTTTCAATGTGGAAATTTGCTGTATTTATTTCATTCCTTGAGGCCCATTAGCAACTGGCAAAGGTCATGTGGGTCACAGTGTTCTGGTGATCACTGTCTTCCTGCCCATTACAACGAATATACCCCCCTGTCTTTGGTGGTTCAGAACTGCTACCTGCCATTGTGGAATTCCACCATCACCCATGAAACCAGGGGAACCATCTCAATAGTGACACTGCCCACTCTCAGACCTGGTCCACAGAGAGCAACCACAGGGTATTTAAATAAGAGGCTAATCTCTTTAGATATGGGAGAGCTGGCAGTTTCCACCAGCAAAGCAAAGACTTGGGTTCAGACAGGCTCAAGGTTCAAGATTCGCAACTCCACCTGCATCTACTCAGATGAATGCGGACAGCCTCTAGAGGCTGGAAAAGGTGGCCAGGTGCGGTGGCTCACTCCAGTAATCCCAGCACTTTGGGAGGCTGAGGCGGGTGGATCACAAGGTCAGGAGATCGAGACCATCCTGGCTAACACGGTGAAACCCTGTCTCTACTAAATATACAGAAAATTAGCCAGGCGTGGTGGTGGGCACCTGTAGTCCCAGCTACTTGGGAGGCTGAGGCAGGAGAATGGTGTGAACCCGGGAGGCAGAGCTTGCAGTGAGCCGAGATTGCACCACTGCACTCCAGCCTGGGCGACAGTGCAAGACTCTGTCTCAAAAAAAAAAAAAGAAAAAAGAAGAAGAAGCTGGAAATGGTGAGGAAATCATCTCTCCTAGAGCCTCCAGAAGGAAGAGAGTCCTGCCAGCACCTTGGTTTTAGTCTATTGAGACCCACATCAGATTCTAACCCGTAGAACTGTGGACTGACCCATTTGTGTTGTTTTAAGCCCTGTAGTTTGTGGTGATTTGTTACAGCAGCAGCAGGATACTGATACACTCACCTTCCCCTAGAAGCTAGGAGATGGCTCCAGGGAAGCCTTGCCTCAACTCCCCTCCCGGAGTCGTGTCTTCTGCTGTCTGCCACATACTGCCAGGAAGTGGCACTCTGAGTAGAAGTCCTGAACAGCCCTTCTCTTGGAATAGCTCAATCATTTCCCCAAATTCTCTCAGAAGTTCAGTGACTTATGGGCATGGATGTCCAATGAGTAAGTGGGGAAGATGCCAGCCTTAACCTTGTGTTGTTATTAGTTCATTATCTACCAACAGTCATTGTCTATGGGAAAAATCTAGCCTGGGGGAGGCTTAGTGGAATGAGCTTCAGACCCGTGGCTGCAGTGGGTCCTGAGGCTATAAATGATATTGAACAACTCCCTCCACGTTACAGGTTAAGTTTTGTCCCTGTAAATATTCTTATGTTGAAGTCTTAACTCCCACTATCTCGGATATAGGGTCTTTACAGTGGCGATCAATTTAAAATGAGGTCATTTAGATGGGCTCTAAGCCAATGACTGATGTCCTTATGTAAAAAAAGAAATTTGGATACAGACACAGCCAGCCTGTCACTTCAGAAGGCTGAGCCCACGCTCCATCCCGCCAGAAACTTCTGGCTGGTGTGGAATCTGACAGAAGCATGGGTGTGGACCTTACGGCCACGTGCCCATTGCTATGCTGCCCTTGCCAGAAAGGCAGTCATGTGGTCCGAGGATCCCACGTTGGTAAATCCTTAAATAGTGGTTCTGGCAAAAAATGCAGATTTATTTCTGGAATATATGGCAACCCCAATCAGGGTGAATTGTTGTAATTTTTCAAAGCTGAAGAGGTGTCGTGTAATTGTTTTGCCATTGAGTGTGCTGTGGTCTGAATGTTTGTGTCTCTAAAAAGTTCGCCTGTTGGAACCTAACCCCCAGTATGATGGTGTTCTGAGGTTGGGCATTCAGGATGTGATTAGGTCTTGATGGTGGAGGCCTGCCTCATGAATGCAATTTGTGTCCTTACAACAGAGGCCTCAGAGAGCTGGCCTGCCTCTCTAACATGCGAGGGGACGGCTGGAAGGCGCCATCTATGAACAGAAATCAAGAACTCACCAGGTACTGGATGTGCCAGCACCTTGGCCTTGGACTTCCCAGTCTCCAGAACTGTGAGAAATACATTTCTCTTGTTTAGAAGCCACTCAGTTTATGATAGTTTTTTTGTTTTGTTTTGTTTTAGATAGAGTCTCGCTATGTCACCCAGGCTGGAGTGCAGTGGCGCGATCTCGGCTCACTGAAAGCTCCACCTCCCAGGTTCACACCATTCTCCTCCTCAACCTCCTGAGTAGCTGGGACTATAGGCGCCTGCCACCACGCCTGGCTAATTTTTTTGTATTTTTAGTAGAGATGGGGTTTCACCATGTTAGCCAGGATGGTCTCGATCTCCTGACCTTGTGATCCTCCCGCCTCGGCCTCCCAAAGTGCTGGGATTAGAGGCGTGAGCCATTGCGTGCAGCCAGTAGTTTGTGACAGCACCCCACATGGACAAAGCAGGCTGGTTGGTGGTTTTGAGGGGTGGTGGCTGACAGGGGCTCAGCATGGTCTGTGATGCTGACAGATCGAACATTCCATAGTGATAGTCCTGGCTCAGCTTTGATGGGAGGAAGTCCATGCTGTTGGGACATCTGTAGCCTCCTTCTCTGCCACCATGGCCACTCTTCACAGGCCCCCTGTGCAAGCCTAGGGCTGCCTGAGGGGAGGCACTGGTAGACATTGACCCAATGAGTCCTCCTGCCTGCCTGGTTGGTGGTTTTATGCTTCTTCTCTGGTGGGCATTGATGTGTAACACCATAACCTTTTACGTGGTGCCCACTCCCAGGGGTCCATCCATATAGGGCCACCTTGTCAAAAATGTCCAGCCTTATTCCTTAGACCCTGACCAAGCATCCAGGCTATGTGCTATTGCCCATAAATATAGCTAATATTGGGCCATTCCTCGCTCCATTCAAAGTGAATGACTAGGCGCTTTGCCTGAGGCTCTGCCCATGGGAGGATTCTCCTTCTCCACTGTCTTTCAGGGCTCCCCTGAGAGGGGGCTCCCCTTCTTCCCGATCAGAGGCCTGACTCTGGCATGGCAGAGTGCTGAGGCGCCTGCTTCTCTTCACCTGACCTGGGCCAGGCCTCCTGCTTCGGCTGTAGGAGTTCACATGCAGCCATGTGCCTTCAGTGGGTTGTCAATCAACCTGAGCCTATGCTGTTCTCTCACCTCCCTCCTGGCTTCAATCATCAGAAATATTGCCCCATTCAGGGCATGCCCTTCCACTCGGCTTCCAGCTTGGCAGAGCTGCAGCCCGGGGAGTGTGCTGGAGTCTCGGCCCTCCACTCACCGCTGGGACTCAAGCCTTTCTGCCCTCTGCCTGGCGAGTCACCTGTCGCTAGAATCCCAGCCTCAGAGTCAGTCTTACAGGCCACTTCCTTACCAAGGTTCTTGGGTCTGTCTGGTGCCCTAGAAGCAGAACCAGAGATGAAGATTCCAGTGCAAGTGACTCCCTAGGGAAGCACGACAGATGGTAGAAGATGCTGAGGAAGGTGCAATTCCCAGCCTTGTTTGATTCCCTGGGGACCTCCGGAGCATCAGTGACTGCTCAGCGCTTGTCCCACCTCAGGGTAAGAAGGCTTCCCTGTTCCTGCTCCCATTCCAGGCCTGGGGGCAAAGGAGCTGTATACTCCCAGGCAATGCCAGCTCTCTGCTGGTGAGGGCAGAGCCACTGCAGTGGTGTGAGGGGTAATTATCCAAGGAGAGTGGAGGTACAGGCCTGGAAGAAAAGCTGGCAGAGGGTGCCCACAGGACGCGACAGGCAACACTGATGTTGGCTGCCACGTGCTGCTGGTGCCTTCGTTTCAAAGATGTTATCTGGTTTTCTGGGGCTGCTAGAACAAAGTACTGTGAATTGTGGGCTTGAACAGCACACATTGATTATCTCACAGTCCTGGAGGGTGGAAACCTGAGATCAAGGTGCAGGCAGGGTTGGTTCCTTCTTGAGGCCTGCGGGGAGACTCTGCTCCAGGCCCCTCTCCTGGTTTCTGGTAGCTGCAGAAGTTCCTCGGCCGGTAGAGGGCATTCTCCCTGCACGTGTCCACTCTGTTTTCTCTTGGTGCATCTGTCTCTGTGTGTTCAAATTTCTCCTCTTTATAAGCACGCCAGGCAGATTGGGTGAGAACCCACTCTCATGACTTCAACTTCATTCAATCATCTACAAAGACCTTCCCACCAAACAAGGCCACATTCACAGCTACTGGGGGGCTAGGGCTTTGATTGTTTTTGTGTATATGGGGACACAATTCAGCAGGTGCTAAAATGTAAAACATAGGGTGTCTTAAAATTGATGACATGTGGCACGACCTGGACTCTCCTGAGCCAAGTAGTAGTTAGCATGTGTCTTTATTTTTATTAATATTATTATTATTATTTTTGAGACAGTCTCACTCTGTCACCCAGGCTGGAGTGCAGTGGTGCCATCTCGGCTCGCTGCAAGCTCCGCCTCCCAGGTTCACACCATTCTCCTGCCTCAGCCTCTTGAGTAGCTGGACTACAGGCACCCACCACCACGCCCAGCTAATTTTTTTTGTTTGTTTGTTTTAGTAGAGGTGGAGTCTCACCGTGTTAGCCAGGATGGTCTTGATCTCCTGACCTTGTTATCTGCCTGCCTTGGCCTCCCAAAGTGCTGGGATTATAGGCGTGAGCCACCGCACCTGGCCTGCATGTGTCTTTATATAAAATTTCTGACTTGGTCTCCTAAATGCACAAAATATCCCCAAGCATAATACAACCCCGTGGTTATGTACAGGATTCAAATAGCGACAGATTCTCAATTGAAAACTTGATCCTGGCTGGGCGCGGTGGCTCACACCTGTAATCCCAGCACTTTGGGAGGCTGAGGCGGGCAGATCATGAGGTCAGATTGAGACTATCCTGGCTAACATGGTAAAACCCCGTTTCTACTAAAAAAAAAAAACACACACACACACATAAAATTAGCCGGACGTGGTGGTGGGTGCCTGTAGTCCCAGCTACTTGGGAGGCTGAGGCAGGAGAATGGCGTGAACCCGGAAGGTGGAGCTTGCAGTGAGCGGAGATCGTGCCACTACACTCCAGCCTGGGCGAAGTGAGACTCCGTCTCAAAAAAAAAAAACTTGATCCTGAGCAGTCCTATTGCAGTGGTTGAACTGACACCTCCAGCTCCTTTGAAAAGGCGTCGTTCAGTAACACTTGGGTTTGGGGGGGACCAGTAATTAGAATGAGCTTCCGGCAACTCAAAGGACTCCACCCTTTCCCCAGCGCCTCCTGCTAGAGGAAGTATGTGGCTGTGGCTGTGACTTGAAAGCCCTGTGGGAACTCACAAGGTGAGGCTCGCTCTTCCCATGTCCTCTCTCTTGCTGCCTCCACACCTATGAGAACGATCTCATCCCAACATGCCTGGGAAGGCCAGCTTCAAAGGCACACGCGCAAGGTGAATGCCCTCACAGCGAAATAAATGAGGCCTGGGATAGACTCTTCCAGTATTCCTGCTGCCTGTAAAGTCAGTGAGACCCCAGCCTGGAGTCAGTCCCCGCCCCCATCCACTTACCGAGGAAAGGCTGACAGCGTGGAGTGCGGTGAGTTTGGATCTGAACCCCTCACCTGTCCCCAGTCCCTGCCCCAGCGTCTCTCCTCTCTGCCAATCTTTGCGGAAGCCCCTGGGTTCCCCCTGAGCTTATGAATCAACCTGTGATCCATGAGGGAAGGGCCCAGCTGGACACAACGCCTTCTCTAAACAGGTGGTCAGCGGTGGGAATCAAAGGCACCGTGCAAGCCTATTAAGACAGATCTTTGGGAACGAGAAGGCCTTGAAGTGCTTCTGAAATATTTTTCTTTGTTCATTCATTCAGTCAGCAGAACCTATACTTAGGGCCTCCTCGTATCTGGGCATCGTGACATGAGCTGTGATGTGTGGGGTGGGGGTCAAAGCAGGTGCAGTCCCTCTGAGGGAGGGAGGGAGAGAGAGAGAATTGCTAATCACACGAATAAAGGATTGCAAGCTGCGATAAAAGCCAGGGAGGCCAGTGCAGGCTGGCATGAGCACGCAGCCCTCAGGATTGGGCCCAGTGGGGTGGCAGTTGGTGAAGGATTTCCTGGAGAGCTGAGGGCTCCGCGGGAAGCACGCTCAGGCCAGGAGCACTGAGAAGGCTGTGAGCGGGGACCTCAGGACCTCACCGAGCGGTGGGGAGCAGGGCCACTGGCCTCCCTCCCCTGCCTGAAGAGCCTGGTGTGGTGGGGAGCGCCACTGCTGGCCCATTTGGAACTCCCAGCCTCCAAGGCCGGGCTTTCTGTGGGGAGTGGCTTTGACAAGAGCGTCTCTGAGAAAGCATCAAAGAGACCACAGCGGAGAGAAAGCAGCCCTGCTGCAGGGAACAACACTGCAAAGGCTTTGCTCTGGAAACTCTAAGGCGGCTTCCTGGGGTCACTAAATTCTGTGTAAAGGGTTCCAGGAATGCTTCCAAGACAGGCAGTCAGACCCAGGGAGATGAGCCCAGACCCAGTGCGGTCATTGGTGCAGGGCGAGGGTGGAGAGCGGGGGCACTGGGTGGGGAGGAGGTGGAGGCACAGAGCCCAGGACAGGGCAGCAGAGGAGGAGCAGGAGGGGTGGGCCCCACACTGAGAGCCTGCACACTTCCTCCAGGAAGCCGCCCCGGCAGCTTTTCTCTTCACCAGGGAACCACCTGTCTGTCATCTGCCCTAATGCAGGCATCAGGGTTGTCCTTGTCACCCAGCACTGCAGTCCCTCAGGCCTCGCCAGGCAGAGGCCCTGGGCCTTAACCAGTGGAGCAGGCACTCAACTATGCCCCTGGGAGAACAGTGCACGCCCGTCCCCTGAGCCCTCTCCTTTTCCTGGCGCTGGGCAGCATCTGCTGCTGGATCTTGGATGATCCTCTCCAGGCCTGGGCTGGGGGTACTGAGAGGGAGGACAGGCATGGGGTGGCGGATATGACTCACAGGTGCCACTCCTCTGCTCAGGAGCAGCGGCGCAGGACGACCGGGCAGATGGCATGGGGGCCCTGCCTCATCCAGTGTGGGCTTCCTGCAGGGTCTCTGGCTGGACCCCCAGGGCTGGGGTCACAGCCCCATGACTACCTGGGTCTCTGTTGCCCCATACTGTGGAAATAGAGCAATGTTTTTTTCTCATTCTAGGGCATTCGTTACTTGTGATTAACTTTCATATATTTGGACTTTCTGGCCTGGCGTGGTGGCTCACGCCTGTAATCTCAGCACTTTGGGAGGCCAAGGCAGGCAGATCACAAGGTCAGGAGATCGAGACCATCCTGGCTAACATGGTGAAACCTCATCTCTACTAAAAATACAAAAAAAAGTTAGCCGGGCGTGACAGGCGCCTGTAGTCCCAGCTACCCCGGAGGCTGAGGCAGGAGAATGGCGTGAACCCGGGAGGCGAAGCTTGCAGTGAGCCAAGATGCCACCACTGCACTCCAGCCTGGGCCGCAGAGCGAGACTCCATCTCAAAAACACCACCACCACCACCACCACCAAAAAGACTTTCTTCCATATAAATAAATGGACATATTTGAAGATAGTATGGCAGTGGGGCTGGGCACAGTGGCTCATGCCTATAATGCCAGCATTTTGGGAGGCTGAGGCGGGAGGAGCACCTGAGGTCAGGAGTTCAAGACCAGCCTGGCCAACATGGTGAAACTATGAAAATACAAAATTAGCCAGGCGTGGTGGTGCATGCCTGTAATCCCAGCTATTTGGGAGAATTGCTTGAACCTGGGAGGCGGAGGTTGCAGCGAGCAGAGGTCGTGCTATTGCACTCCTGCCCGGGCAACAAGAGTGAAACTCCGTCTCGGAAAAAAAAAAAAAAAAAAAAAGATGGCAGTGGTTCTTAATCTCAGCACATCTTGACATGATATCTTGGCTTGGACCAGTTCATTGCGTGGGTGGGCGCCTGTCCTGTGTATTGCAGGATGTTTAACAACGTCCCCGAACTCTACCCACCAGATGCCGGTAGCATCACTCCCCTAAGTTGTGACAGCCAAAAACATCTGCAGACATCTCCAGATCATTGCAAAATCGCCCCCAGTTGAGAGCCACTGACATACAGGGTCAGGCCCCAAGTTCTCAGATGAGACTGGGAAAGGTGGTTCCTTTTGTATAAGCCAAACGCGAGCAGGACTGAAGAACAGGAGAGATGAACTGGGAGCCTGGGGTGAGGTCATTCAGGTCATGGTCTCGCGCCCATGGAGAAGCCACCTTGTGCAGTTGTCCTTAGAGTCCCCACGTGTGGCTCACCAGGGCCATCAGGCGAGCTCCCGCAACGTTGAAAGTCACTGTGTGGCCCAGCACTAGCCACTGTGAAGCTGCTCCTTATGGAGCCCTCTGCAGCACTGGCCCCAGCACACGTCTGTATCTCCCCACACAACAGCCAGTCCAGCCTCGGAAGGCAGCTCTCGAAAAAGTTCCCTGAGCCATTACCGCCACGTACTTTCTGCACCCAGTTCCTTCCGTTCCTTCTCAGACACGTTCTACGGCTCCAGGGGAGCTGCTCACGTCAGATTGTTTCAGGAACGGAAATAGGCACTGTGACTATGAATGCTGCTGCTCTTTCTGGAAGCCCACAGCTTTGTTTCTTCCTACTACTTAAAGCTAGAACAAATAACCACCATGATTCGCACTGTATCAGTGAGGACTCTTTTTTTTTTTTTGAGATGGAGTCTCACTCTGTCGCCAGGCTGGAGGGCAGTGGCGTGATCTCTGCTCACTGCAACCTCTGCCTCCCGGGTTCCAGTGATTCTCCTGCCTCAGCCTCCCGAGCAGCTGGACTACAGGTGCCCGCCACCACACCCAGCTAATTTTTGTATTTTTTTTTAGTAGAGACGGGGTTTCACCATGTTGACCAGGATGGTCTCGATCTCTTGACCTCATGATCCGCCCACCTCGGCCTCCCAAAGTGCTGGGATTACAGGCATGAGCCACCGCGCCCGGCCAGTGAGGACTCTTAAAGTTACAGGAGACAGGAGCTCAACTTGAGCTGACTTAAATAACAGAAATGTCCAGAGACAGGGAGATTAGGCAGGGCTGGACCCAGAGCCACAGATGCTGTCCACCTCCAGCTCTGCTTCCCTCCACTGCAGCCTCACTCTCCCGCGGGCCCCCTAATAGGGCAGCTCCAGGCTCGGATTGTCCTTACTGCTTACAATCTCAGTGGAGAGAGTGCTGCCTTGCCAGTGCTTCCAGTGAGGTCCTGGGATGCAATCTTAAGGGTATTGGGTTCCATACCCATCCCTCAGCTAAGCCCTGGAGTCGAGGGGATGGAATACATGCAGTGGCCACGTCCAACTCATATGCCCACCCCAAGGCAGGATGGTTGAGAGGGGCAGAGGCCTGTTCTTCTAAATCAGGGGGCTGAGGATGAGGGAGGGTAGATCCGGGGGCACTGCTTCATTCTCTTTTCCTGTTAATCGCTGACATGCTGCCTGCCCTACCAGCAGGAAGCCATCCCATCCCTGGGTTGAAAATGCTCCTTGCCCTGGGAGCTCAATTCCCTTCCAAACGCCCCACAGCCATAGGACAGGGCTGTCAGGCCTTGACGGTGGAAGCCCCTTGATACCCACAGGCAGCCTTGCAGATGAGTCCTGCCTGCCCTCTTCTGGCTCCTTGTTCCCTACCGTGGTGAGTCCCACAGCAGGCTCTGCCTGGCTCACAGCTCTGCTCCTGGTCTGCGGCCATCCCTGGCCACTTGTCCGCAGACACACCGCTGTGGGGCTGGGATCAGAAAAGTGTCCAGTATCCCCTCTGGCTCTGTTCTCTGGAACTTTCAGGCTGGGTCCTGGGGTCCTGCCTGGAGGCCCCTTCCTCTGGGGAATGTGTGTCGCCAGCCTGTCTGCCCTTCTGCACCTCCTGGCTCTGATCTGGGTCATCCTGGCCCCCCAGGAAGGTTTCCTGTGCTGTATCTTGGAAAGGAGACGTCGCCGTCTTAGTCCTTCCCTCCCAGGAGACCCGCCCTCCTGTGAACACTGACTCACTTCTAACACTCTGCTGCCGATCAGACTCACACGGGGGTCCTGGAGGGTGGCGTCGTTCCTGTCACCGTCTGGCTCACCAGGATACTTATGGTGCTGACTCATTCTACGTCCCTGTAACTAGACACGCTCAAGTGCCTGTCTAGACCATATTATACAATAAGAACTTTGCTCTTTCTTCCATATACAGTCCATACTATAGCTGCTACCTATAGCCACACCTAATGATCTCTGCGACCTTCACTCTGTTATCTACACAAAAGAGTCTCTAGGATAAAGAAGGTCAGCACTGCAGTGATTTTCCACCCCTACGTACCTTAACCAAAATGCAGTTGGTGACTGGGCGTGGTGGCTCATGCCTGTAATCCAGCACTTTAGAAGGCGGAGGTGGGCAGATCACTCGAGGTCAGGAGTTCCAGACCAGGATGGCCAACATAGTGAAACCTTGTCTCTACTAAAAATACAAAAATTGGCTGGGCATGGTGGCGGGTGCCTGTAGTCCCAGCTACTCCAGGAGGCTGAGGCAGGAGAATCACTTGAGCCTGGGAGGCAGAGGTTGCAGTGAGCCAAGATAGTGCCACTGCACTCCAGCCTAGGGAAAAGAGCTAGACCCTGTCTAAATAAAATAAAATAAAATAAAATGCAGTTGGTAACTTATCTCATGAAAAAAAGAAACCTCTGCTCTTCCAGCACACCAGCACCTGCACAGTGTGTCCCTCCTCAAAGGCCCTCCCGGTGGGTAAGGGTTATATTTCAAGCTCCTCCGCAGACAGTCTGGCCTGCTGACTGTTCTGTGTGGCTCCCAAGGCCAGGGTCTGGTTTCCATTGTTTACAATTATCCGTTTATTTCTACAAAGCCTGGATTTTGAAGAATCTGAGTCTTGAGATCAGCCAAATAAGTCAATGGTATTTACTTTTCAGGAAGATACTAGCTTCTATGGTTGTCAAAGGCATTTCCATGCTGTCTCTTTGTGTCTTCCAAAATAAAGCAGTGGGTCTTGGAAAAACCTATTAGAGTGTGATCTGGTTAGTGATTTTTGCATTGACTTAAATCCTGAAGGCAAGAAAATCAGACTGCCACAGCGGGGTTTAGCGTTTCCTTCTCACACACCCTGGACCTTGGGGATTTTCTAGGCCAGCTTCCTCACCTAAACCCAGGAGGAAAGTGTACCGTGGAGGCCCCAGCTGATTTACCTGAGTCCCCCCCAGCTAGTGCCTTAGCTGGGACAGGAATGTAGGTCTCCTGGCTCTTGGTTCAGGCCACTTTAGACTCCACGGGGATAAAATGAGCAGTCAGCAGGAGGAGCCTATGAGCTTGAAATTCACAGGCCCAACAAGGCCTGTGCCAAGCAGTAACTTTATGAAAGGGAAGTTACTCTGCCATCCCCACAGAGAGAGGACATGTCTTTATTAATTAAGCACATTTGTACAGTCAGCCAAAGAATGAAGGAAAAATTAGTATTCCGTCATTTGGAAGTTTTGTAAAGGAACATCTTGTTCAGCCTATAAAACAATGCATTAATCTTCTGTCCTATATAGGAAAGGCATATGTTATTTTAAAAAAGTAAGTTAGGGTGTGAGAAATTGACAAGTTTCCAACTCCACTTGGTAACACTTTGCAGGAAATCTGGCCTGGTCCAGGAGCTCCTCTAGGCTGAATGGTATTGGCATTAAGCCTGCAATTCATGTATGCTGTCACTAAGTGGTGGTAGGGATCACAGCCATGTGGTCCAAACATGCAGTCACAGAGCTTCCTTGTTCTTTTTCCCCCTAAAACAACAGATAAAAGATTTTAGAGATCTTTTACCCTCCAAAGGGTTAAAAACCAGGGTTGTGAATGATAATTGCATTTTTTTCCTCAGGGATAGATAATATCATATACTTCAAAAACGAAAAGGTGTTGCGCGTGGTGGCTCATGCCTGTAATCCCAACACTTTGGGAGGCTAAGGCGGGCAGATCACGAGGTCAGGAGATCGAGACTATCCTGGCTAATGCGGTGAAACCCCGTCTCTACTAAAAATACAAAAAATTAGATGGGCGTGGTGGCGGGTGCCTGTAGTCCCAGTTACTTGGGAGGCTGAGGCAGGAGAATGGCGTGAACCCGGAAGGCGGAGCTTGCCACAAGCTGAGATTGCGCAACTGCTCTCCAGCCTGGGCGACAGAGAGAGACCCTGTCTCGAAAAAAAAAAAAGGAAAAGGAAAATCACTGAAAAGTTTTCCTGTCACCCCCGCTCCAGACACTACTTTCTTTCACAAGGGTGATCAACATTTTTCATTTTCCTGTGATCCTTCCAGAAAGGCTTTATGATTGTATATGAGCATTTATAGGCTCACTCTTTTTTCCTTTTTCCTTTTTTTACTCACATGTGGCATACTACACACATCTTCTGCCCTTTGTTCTTTCACTTAGCAATTATCTTGGAGAACTTCCGGTGTTAATTTATTATGCGTTTCTTCCTTCTTTTATGGCTGCATACTATTTCAGTGTTGGGAAGTGCCCTCATGCATTGAACAGTCCCCTTTTCATGGATACTAAGATTGTCTGCAGTCATTTACTACAGAAACACAGCACCATGAACGATTCTACTCATGCCTATTTTGCACGTGTGATATACAAGTCGAAAAATTCCTAGAAGTAGAATTCTTAGGTCAAAGGGCTTGTGCATTTGTAATTCTGATAGACATCATCTGATTTTCCTATGTAGAAGTTGTACTGATTGGGCTGGACGCAGTGGCTCAAGTCTGTAATCCCAGCACTTTGGGAGGCTGAGGCGGGCAGATCACGAGGTCAGGAGATCGAGACCATCATGGCTAACATGGTGAAACCCCGTATCCACTAAAAATACAAAAAAATTAGCTGGGCATGGTGGCGGGCACCTGTAGTCCCAGCTACTTGGGAAGCTGAGGCAGGAGAATGGCGTGAACCCAGGAGGCGGGGAGGTGGAGTGGCCGATCTTGCAGTGAGCCGAGATCGACTCACTGTACTGCAGCCTGGGGACAGAGCGAGACTCCGTCTCAAAAAAAAAAAAAAAAAAAAGTTGTACTGATTTATACTCCCACGGGCAGTGTGGGAATCTGCTGGTTTCCTCTTGCTTTCTGGAATATATTGTGTTACTGAACTCCTGGGTCTCTGATTGGTGAACACAATGGCATCTCAGCGTAGTTTTAATTTGCACTTCTTTTTCTTTTTATGAGATAGAGTCTCGCTCTCTTGCCCAGGTTCAAGTGCAGTGTTGCAATCTTGGCTCACTGTAACCACTGCCTTCCAGGTTCAACCGATTCTGCTGCCTCAGCCTCCTGAGTAGCTGGGATTACCGGTGCTCACCACCACGCCCGACTAATTTTTGTATTTCTAGTAGAGATGGGGTTTCACTATGTTGGCCAGGCTTGTCTTGAACCCCTGACCTCAAGTGATCCACCTGCCTTGGCCTCCCAAAGTGTTGGGATTACAGGTGTGAGCCACCCCGCCTAGCTTAATTTGCATTTCTTATTATGAATAAGGGAGGACAGCTTTTCAGATGTTTAAAAGTCATTTGTATTTCCTTCCCTGTGAATTGCTGCTTCTTACCCTTTACCTGTTTGTTTTGTCTTTTATGGTAAGAGATAGTTTCATCCTGCTGCCCAGGCTTAGTGCCTTGGGATGATCATAGTTCACTGCAGCCTGGAACTCCTGGGCTTAAGTGATCCTCCTGTCTCAGCCTCCCGAGTAGCTGGGATTACAGGTGTGAGCCACGGTGGGGCCTGGTGATGATCTGCGATGCCTTCTTTTGATTTTTTTTTTCTTACCAATTTCTTGATGCTATCTAGGTATTAGGGAAATTAACTGCTTGTGATATGAATTGCAAATAATTTTTCCTCCTTTGTTGTTGACTTTGCTTATGGTAGTGATTGCCATGCCAGAGTTTCTTTAAGTCAAACTTAGCTGTCTTTTGTTACCACTTTTTGATTTTGTTGCATACTTAGAAAGGCCTTTCCCATTCCAAGATACTTTTTTTTTTTTTAATTTAAAATTTTAAGTCCCCGGATACAAGTACAGAACGTGTAGGTTTGTTACATGGGTGTATGTGTGCCATGGTGGTTTGCTGCACCTGTCAACCTGTCATCTAGGCTTTAAGCCCCATATGCACTAGCTATTTGTCCTAATGATTCTTCAAAAATTCTCTGAATACTGGCAGTTGGCTCAAGCTCACCAGATTTGGGGATCCTGAGTGAGGCTGGGGGCAGGCTTTTACCTTTATTTTTAAATTTATTTAATTTATTTTACTTTTTAAAGCGATAGGGTCTTGCTCTGTCACCAAGGCTGGAGTGCAGTGGCACGACCATAACTCACGGCAGACTCGAACTCCTGGGCTCAAGCGAGCCTCCTGCTTCAGTTTCCCAAAGTATTGGGATTATAGGTGGGAGTCACTGTTCTTGGCCCTAGGCCTGTACCTTTCATCTTGTGGACTGTGGACATCAGCCATTATCACTCCCGGGTGCTGCGATGGGGTTTAATTTCCAGTGACTGGCCCAGAGCCTGCTCATGGGAAGATCTCAAGGGAGGCTGTTGAAGGAACAGCATGCAACTGGCCGGCCCACACACATTCACACTGATGGGGGTGGGGGTTTGAGGAGGTGGTGGGTGTTGTGTGGATCAGCTTCAGGCACAGGTGTTTGGTTTCCTATGGGATGTGACCACATAACAGTAAGGCAAGAAGATGACTGCATTTATCTTCTGGGAATCACTTCTTCCTAATTGTTGCTCCCCACTATTGGCATTGGAGAAAGGCTGGCCCACAGGAGGCCGGATGAACTTTGTGTTAGCCAGGGAAGCAGAATGTCCATGCAGGTGGAAAGTAGGCAGTGAAGGTGTGCTCATCTGAGTGGGGAGGGGCATAGGTCCGGAACCTTGCTGGCCTGCCCTGGCCTTTGCCCCTTTGGCCCTGTGGCTACAAAGCTCCCCTACCAGGAGCAGCCCCCACTGGCCACTCTGGCCCTGGGGGCCTGTGAATGTTTGGTGGGGGCAGGGTGTGGAGAGGCCAAGTCCACACTGTATCTAACCCTAGACCATCTCAGGATTCAGCTTCCCCCAGCCCCTTCTCCTCAGGGTCTCAGCTCTGGCCCTCAGGGCAGCAGGAGGATGCGCTCTCCTTACCCCCCAGTCCCCCTGCCCTTCTGTGTCCCCCCCAACTTCAGAACTTTCCATGCCACAGCTTCGCCTAGTCCAGCCACAGGAGAAAAGAAAACGAGGGCAAATCACCACGATTTGGGGGTGGGAGGCAGCTGAGCCCTGGTTCTGCCCAGACAAGGCGCCCTGTGCGTCTCCCACGGCTTATCACATCTGCCTGGGACTCAGTGAAAGAGCCAGAGGGCCGAAGGTGACACCGGAGTCTCCAGCACGACCTTCGAGGGCCTCCAGGGCATTTCTCAAGCAGTAGGTGGCCGAAGACTGGCTCCCCTGGGGATGCATGTGAGTGTCTGGGAGTGTGTGCTCCCCAGGGTCCCGCGGAGGTCAGGGTCCTCTCCATTTAGGACAGCAAGGAGAGAAAGGCCTGGAGTGAGGCCCTGGGGCTGGGGGCTAAAGCAGCACAGAGTATCAGAAACGGGGTGCTGGAATGGTTACCGGGGACCGCCAGGGAAGACCTGGAGTCCAGCATGCGCCTAAGGGAGCTGCGGTGAGAGGCAGCAGGGGGCCTCCCCTGCCGGATGGGGCTTTCGGAAGAACCCAGGGTTCTTCGCTCTAGGGTCCCCTATTACAGCTGCGCGGCGCGGCGCGGCGGCCCGGGCAGGGTACGGAGCCTCGCGTTCACCGGCTCTACCTGCGGGACCAGACCCCTGCAGCTCCCCAGCCAGCAGGGCCAGGGCACGCCCGGGAATCTGTGTGCTCCCCAGGACCCGGGGCGTTCGGGGCGCCGCGCCTTCCAGCGCCTGGGTTCCAGCCCGGGTCCCGGATACCGGCCCGGCGGGACCCAGGTTCCGAGTGCACCCTCCTGCCCTGCCGACTGCCCCAGCGCCGGGGCCAGGGGGCGCAGGGCCTCGCGCACGCCCGGCCTGGGTTCTTCGGAATTTTCCCTCTCTTCCCGGCGCGCGATCGAGCCGGGAATCGTTTTCCGGCCTCGGTGTGCCCGGCGGGGGTGAGGCGGAAGCGGCCGGGGCGGGGGCGCGGGCCCGGCAGCCACAGGCCGGTGCGGGATGCGCCCCGCAGCCGCGCCGCGTGCGCCCGGCAGAGGCGGCCCTGCGTGCCGTACGCTGCGTCCGGGGCGCGCCCGCCGCTATTCGGGAAGCTATTCAGCTTCCCGGGCTCATTAGCAGTCGCGGTGTGCGGCTCGGCGCGGGCTCACAAAGAGCTCGGCCTCGCGGACGGAGCCGGCGGCGGCGGGGCGGGGACGGCGGCGTACCGGGGCAGCCCAGCGCCCTGGCCAGGTAAGCTGGGGAACCGGGGCTGCCTGACCCGCCGGCGGCGGCAGCCTGGGGCCGCCCGGGGCGCCGCGAGAACCCGGACGCGTGGGGGGCGGCGCGGAGGTTGCGGCCCGAGCGCTCCCGGGCGCTGCCCTCCGGGCTCGGCGTGGCTGCGGGGCGGCCGCCTCTGGGATCTGGGGGTACAGCCCGGCGGCCCCACTCCTCTCTGACCGGCCCCTTCCCCCTCCCACAACGGGAGGGCGGGCGGGCGGGGCGGGGACCAGGCTGTGGCTCTCGCATCCCTGGCAGGGGGGCACCGCGGCAAGGGGCCATCCGGCGCGGGCAAGAGGCGCTGTGTGGCGGTGCTGTCCGCTCGGGTTCTGCCGGGCTGGCCGGGCCGCTTGGCACCGGCATCAAGTCCCCGTGCCGGGCGGCAACTACTGAGTTTGGGTTCGCCTCTGGGTTCGCTGCCCTCGGAGAACCCAAGCCCAGATCTTCGCCCCCTTCCTTTTCCCTTTATAATAAGGCCCAGAGGGAAAAACTTATAAATTAAAAACCCCACACCCCGTTGCCCCTGGGCTGCAGGTGCCCGGTTGGGGGCACGGCACGGACCTGCCCCTTGGCCTGGCCCCTTCCCCATGGCAGGCACTGCCTGGCAAGGCTGCTGGCGGGAGATCTGGCTCAGATGGTGAAGGAGAACATCGAGGCCCCCGGTTCCCAAGCAGGGCTCCATGGGCCCGGCGGCGGGCCTCGGTGTGCCCAGGCGGGGAGGGGGCGAACTTCCTTTCGCCAACGCCTGCCAAGGACCCCCGTGGAGAGCAGAGCCTTAGAGGAGCCTGCTGATCTTAACTTCGTATTTACTGGCAGAAGGAAGGCTTAATTTTTCAGATCTATTTAGATAGGACCTGGCAGGCACCAGACGTAAATCTGTGGTTGAGTGCAGTCAGCTCCTAAATGGGTATGTGGAGGGTGAGGCACCCCAAACTCGACATCTTGCGTCTGGCACTGTTTTTGTGCTAAACTGCCTCTGGCCTCTTCAACCTCCTGTGCCTCTTTCTGTTTTTGTTTGTTTCTGTTTTCCTTCCTCTTTGAGAAAGGACAGTGGTTTTAGAAATGATGACCGGAGAGCTTTGCAGATTGAAGTGGGACAAGTTTTCCTGAGGTGCATGTTGGCAGGTGCCAGGAGCCTGCAGGCGGCGTTTTCTCAGGCCTCTGGGTCAGGGTCCCTCCAGTGAGGTGAGGCAGGGGGTTCTCCCTTCCCAGAGGTGTGGCCACTATGCCGAGGACAGGATCTCGGTTTCCGAGTCTGGGGCATCCAGGATGCCCTGCCCTCTGCACTGATTCCTGGGTAACCATGGGAGCTGCTCCCCTCTGCAGCCTGGGCTGGAGGGAGTCTCCTGAGCTTAGGATTTGCGGGACAGGAGGGCCAGGGTGACACGGACCTGGAACGCTGGGGCGCTGGGCAGTGTCCAGGGCGTGCGTGGATGAAGCTGGAGCTTGCGGCTGTGTGCTGGCAGCCCTCCCTCGGTGGGCTCTAGCAGCATTGGCAGGGGGGCCCTTGGAGTGAGCTCCATGGCTGGGCTGGGGGGTGATGGCACTAGCGATGGGGCACCGAGTCTTCCCTCTCATTTGTTAGGAAGTGCGGTTTGTGCTCCTCCCCACTGTCTCCTGGGCTCATGGGATTTGAGAAGCTGCAGGCTGAGTCCCACGGGGTGTGAGTATGTGTGAGCAGGAGAGTTGGGCGGGCGCTGGAAGGAGGTGAAACTGGTGACCGTCAGCTCCTCATTCTCTTCCACCTTGCATGTTTTCGCTGACACCCCAGACCCAAGCTGTGGCCAGCTAGTTAACTTGTTTACATAACCTTCTTAAGTAGTTCTAACCTTTTTTTTTTCCCCCCAACAAAATGTTAGTTTTACAGGCATAATTGGTGGGGATGGATTGTGAAATGGAGGTGCATAAATACCTAGTTTGCCAACTGAGCTAAGAAATACTGAATAAAAATAAGAGATAATTGTAAAAGACACTGATCACACCCCTGGAAGCCGAGAGGGGTGATAAGACACCTTGATTTTTTCTAGACAAAACTGAGGAAGTCAGAGGAAAAACAGTTGATGGTGAGGTTGGCATCAGTCTGGGCTTTGTTTGGACTGGGCCACGGTGGCTGCGGTGAGGGCTGTTGTTGGGGAGAGTAGGGGCTGAGCCTGGCTGCAGAGGTCCCCTCCAGGCCTCAGCTCCTCTCCGGCGCTCCTCGCTGTCCTCTGCCACGCATACCTGCCCCGGTGACTCAACAGGTGTGGGCTTCAGGTGACACCATGGTCTGAAGTCTTGGAGAAACCTTTACTGTCCAGGGGAGAAGAGGACTGGCGATCAGTGGGCATCGAGACCCTGCACACATCACTGGGTGGCTTGACTGGCTTCGGCAGAGATCACATGCCCTGCCTTGCAGCCTGGTCCTTAGAGAAACAGAGAGAGTGGAGAGAGCTCTGGCCTGGGCGGCGGGCCTGGCTGCACCACTCACAGGCTGTGTGCCCTCCCCGCACAGTCTCAGTTCCTCACCCTTGCCAGGTGGCCGTGAGGACTGGGGACGTGGAGGCACAGGTAGGGTGTAAGGTAGCCACTAACAACCAGGCAGGTCTCCCCAGTATAGGTGAAGTTTGAGACGGTTGCTCACCCGGAGGCAGCCTGTGTGCCCGGCGGGGGTTGGAGGTGCTCATTGTTCTCTTGGATGGTGGTTGGGCCGAGCGCCCACAGGGAGGCTTCTCTGGCTCCTTCCTTTCCCAGAGCTCCTCCCCACCCCCCTGCCGCCCACCGCCTGGGTTGGGTCCAGCTCGTGTCTCAGAGCAGCCTGCTGGTACAGGCTGAGTCAGCTGTCGTGGGCACCATCTTTTCTCGCCTCTCCTGAAGCCAATCCTCCCCTCTCTCCCTGTCCAGACACTCAGGGGAGCCCCAGGAGGTTGGTGACCTCAAGATCATGCAGCCAGGCTCTCTCTGTGGAACCCTACGTACTGGTGGGGTGCGATTGCTGTGTGCATTATGATTTCTGTGCTGGCTGTGAGGTTTCCCAGGTTGGGCTGTGGCATACCCCTGACTCTGCAAGTTGGCCCTGGCCAGGTGTGTCACCATTGTCCAGGCCTTCAGTGTCTTTCCAGTACTTCCTCCACATCCATGTTACTTGGCTGGATTTTCTCAAGTTCCCCTGCTTGCTCCCAAGAATGGCCCCCCCAAGCTGCCCTGGCTCCAGGCAGACAGGCTCCTTGCCCAGATCTGCCCTGGGTTGTCGCCACCCCATCCCCACCTGTCATCTTGGCCCATGTCCATCCTGGAGATCCCAACTGAATGTGGGCTCTTTCCCTCTTATCCCTTGGTCCTCAGATTTGCCAGGCCACTCTTGACTTCAGGCCTTTGCACTTGCTGTTCCCACCCCTTTTGCATGAGCCACCCCCAGATGCCCACCTGGCCGGCTCCCTCACTTACTGCCCGCTCCCTGACAGCCCTACATAAATTAGCGTTACTTTCCCTTCTCTTGTTAACCTTGCTTTGTGTTTCTCCTTGGTACTCACCAGTCAGTGTGTTATTTATATTCTTGTTTGTTTATTGTCAGTCTCTTACCACCCAAATGTAAAAGACTTTGTCCACCTCTGGATCCCCAGTAGCTAGAAAAGTGCCTGGCACACAGAGCCTTAGCGCTATCCTTGGATGAGCGAGTGAATGAGACATGGGAGCATTAGTCTCCTTGCAGCACATGTCCTGCTCCCTGCGCCTCCTTTCCGGGAGCCCCAGAGCTGGAACCTAGCTGTGTTCATGTTTGGATCCCCCTAGAATGTAGCACAGACCCTCACTCAGTGGGCAGTCAGGAAAGAGCTGCAGAATTGTACAGTGCAATGTCAGTTTCACATAGGCCAGAGGAGAACGTGGTTGGGAAGGTAACCAGCCCAAAGAGTGAGATTTCTGATTCTGCACTAAGATTCGTTTTTGGATTTTCAGTTGTTTGGGTTCTCTGCACCCAGGCGGTCCCTGCTGCCAGAGTCAGCTCTGCATCTCCCTGCAGTCACCTCGTATGTGGATGCACTTTGGAAGGAGGCACCCCCACGCCCAGATTCCCTTTCGGCTCCATCTGGATCTTTCCAAACTTGTCTTATATCTAATGTCAGACTCTGTCCCAGGGCTCTCAGCCACTCTGCTTTCCCTTCCAGAAGCCTCCGCCTGCCTGACTGTCTCCTGCCTATGTCCTGGCCTGGTTGGAGGAGATGCTTTAGTTTGATGAGAAAGGGACTGGGAGGTTGGAAAAGAGGATGGAATTTGGAGTAACAAGAGCTCAGCTCCAGCCTGGCCCTGCCGCTAATCCCTGGGGCCCAGGGCCTGCCACTCGGCTTGAGAGTCTTCCTCAGCGTCTGTAATACGCGCATGGGGCCTCTTGCCTGCGATTGTTTCCAGGCACAAACGCGATGTGATATTCAACCAATGCAAGATATTTTATGACAGAAGGGCTCTGTGGTGTGGCCACGTAGCTTCGGGCCTGTGCGGCTTCTCTTACTGTCCTGAGCGTTTTAAGGGTCAGGATTGTGGGTTACTGCTACTGCGTAGTGAGAGAATGCAGAGGAGGCACGTCATAAACTCTAAGGGCTGTTTTAATGTAAGGTGCTACGTCTGTTGCTTTGTGTTTCAAGGATCAAAATTAAGAGAAAAAAATATGGGGTTGAACTTCCTGCATTGAGTGACTGCGAAAATATTTTCATCTCTAGTTTTCTGGAAACGGAAGCACCCCAACATCTGAAGATGGTTTTGATGGTAAAACCCCTGGAGTGAAACACACATCATCGGGCAGTTCTGTGTGTTGAGTTCCATCCCTCTTTGTTCGTCATTTTAAATAATCTTCCAACAAATCCGAAAGGCGCATCTTATCTGAACTTCGAAACGAGGAGGCTGGGGACAGGTAGCTGAGCTGTGGGTCACCTGAGAGCGCTCTGCTGTGACGGGGCAGTGCTGGCCTTTGAGCCTGAGCTGGAGACAGTGTGAGGCCCATGTTTTCTCCCTGTCTCCTGCTGGGGCCCATTTTGTATCAGATTTGTTTTTAATGGGGTGGGCATGACTAGGACTTATGACCACTGGTGGGCACATAAAGGTGCTAATTTTCAGCACATGCCGAGAGACTGATATCTGGCATCGGAGAGTAATGGAAATGCCACAGATGACGTGGGCCCTTCGCAGGGATGGGCAGAGGGTCTGGGAGCTCGCCCCCCAGGAAGATGGCTGACATGGTTGGTGGGACACTAAGGTGTTTTCCGTTTCGCACTTGAAGCCAACGTGGATTCTTAGCACTTCTTGTCCCTGGAATCAACTGTGCAGAGAGACGCTTGGTTCTGAAATTCTCAGGCAAAGACAGTTCTGGGGAAACCCTAATTAGTAAATAGTGAGTCGGAGAACGCTTGACATGTAGCATTTTCAGTTGAGATGTATATGTACAGTCATGCGTCACATGACAATGTTTTGGTTAACGATAGCATATATGACAGAGGTCCCATACGATTATTATGGAGCTGAAAAATTCCTATTGCCTAGTGACATTGTCGTAAAGTTGTAGTGCGGTTACTTTATTTAAAAAAAATTTAATGTAGCCTAAGTGTACAATATTTATGAAGTCTACGCTAGTGTACAGATGGACTCACCCAGAGAAGTTTCCAGTCCTGCAAGCTCCATTCGTGGTAAGTGCCCTAGATGGGGTACTGCGTTTTATCTTTTTTTTTTTTTTTTTTTTTTTTGATACGGAATCTTACGCTGTCACCCAGGCTGGAGTGCAGTGGCGCGATCTCGGCTCACTGCAAGCTCCGCCTCCCGGGTTCACGCCATTCTCCTGCCTCAGTCTCCCGAGTAGCTGGGACTACAGGCGCCCCCACCACGCCCGGCTAATTTTTGTATTTTTAGTAGAGATGGGGTTTCACTGTGTTAGCCAGGGTGGTCTCAACCTTCTGACCTCATGATCCACCCACCTTGGCCTCCCGAAGTGTTGGGATTACAGGCGTGAGCCACTGTGCCCAGCCCCTGTGTTTTATCTTTTATACCGTATTTTTACTGTGCCTTTTGTATGTTTAGATACATACTTACCATTGGGTTACAGTTGCCCACAGTACTCAGCATGACAACATGCTGCCCAGGTGTGTAGCCTATAGCCAAGGTGTGGAGTAGGTTTGTATGAAGTATGCTCTGTGGTGTTTGCACAGTGATGAAATTTCCTAATGACAGATTTCTCAGAACACGTCCCTGTCATTAAGCGATGCATAACTGTGGGTATGTGTGTGTGTGTGTGTGTATGTATATATGTGTGTATATATATATAATTTTTTTTTATTTGGTTGGTTTTACATTCCTGGAATTCACTCTCCAGCAGGGTAGCTCTAAATATGAATTCCTCTGAACTGTTGCATTGTTAATTTAATAAAAAAAGTACAGTTTATGGTTTCCCACAGTTGGTTTGATTGTCAACTGTCTTGGAAAAATCCATTGTTGCAAAAACAGGAAAACCACTAATTGAGTGAACGCATGCATTTAGGGATGATGGATTTCTCAGGTCTCTCTGGAAGCAAGTGTGTGCATTGTGCAAATAAAACACAGTTTCTGTTTCTCAGTCTTTTGGTGTAATAAGTGAGCCATGTGCTCTAGCATCTGTCTGTATTATCTGGAGCTGGTGGAGCTGTCCCGGGTGTGGTGCAGTGGGGCCAGGCATGTGTTAGGGATTGGAAGCTCTGGGAAGCCAGGCTCTGCCTCCACGCGTGAGCCAGCTGTACAGCGTTACTGCTCAGAGTTTATCTTGACTCATCCCTAGAAGGCACGTGGAGATCTGTGTCTTCTTCCTCACCAGCCACTGAGTTACTGTGGATGGAAGAGATGAGATGTGTGCAACTGTTCTGCTATAGTAAAGCACTTAGTCAGTGCAGTCACCAGGGTTAGGGTGTGTGTGTGTTTTACCAACTTGCCTGCTGGGTTTCAGACACCTGGCACTACCCCCAGCCTCTAACTGATTCTGGCTAGTATGCGTGAAAGCTGTCAGCTAAGTGATGAATGGACGGATTTTGGCCACAGGTCCCTTCTCTTCCCACCTGGGCTGACTGCTAGATTCTGAGCCCCTGAGGCAGGACTGAGTGGGTCACATTGATGGCTGATTCTCTTGGGAATGGCATTGGGTGAAGTTGAGGTTTTCCTGACCCACAGCCCCTACTAGAAGTGGTTTTCTTTCGTGCATGTATTGTGAAGATTCTGCCTGTGAACCTTCTCTACCCTTTGAGTCCTAAGGTTCGGGTACCTGGAGAGGAGCATGTCATCGTTTTGCAGGTTGGGTGTGCGGTTATTGGGGAAGACGTCTTTGTGCTGTCTTGGGTTGGAAGCTTTGAGAGCAGAAGCCCCTCCAGACCAAGAACTCCTGATTGTGCCTTTCCCTTGGGCTTTCACAGATTTCAGCTTCTAAATTAATTGCATTTGGTTAAGTAATGGTTTTCTTCTTGATCACAGGCGGGCCTGTGCTTAATCAGCACTGAGGACTGGCGCTACTTCAGTTGATTTGATACACCCAGAGGCAGCCTCACCTCCAACTTGTCTTGACTTTGTTTGGGGAGCTGCTGTGGGGGACCCCTGGACTGGCAACATTCCCACCCCTCACTTTGGCAACCCTGGCCTAACTCCTTGTATGTGTTGCTCCTTTTATCCATCACATAGGATGGCTTAATCTAATAGTGGAAACAAAGGGGTGCGGAACACTAATGTGGTAGGTCTCACTTTGTCCACCTTTCACTCTCAGTCCTTTGACACTCAGGGACTCTGCAGTGGTAGAACCAGGGGCAGGTACCCTTCGCTTTCCTTACCCCCGGGTCCCTTTGCCTGGAGCTCTGTCCATCCATCCACCCATCCGCTCAGTAGGTATTTTCCATGTACTGTATTCCAGCTTTCTTGTTCTCAGTTTAGAGCTTGGTGGGATCAGGAGGGAGGGCATGGAGGGGGCTGCTGGAGAATGTGCAGTGGTGTTGGACCCCCATTCTGGCTCTGGGTCCAAGGCCCTCCTAGAGAGGCACAGTCTGGCAGATGTGAGAGCCCCACAGTAAGTTGGGGTAGATCATGGACCCCATCCTATAAAAGTGGGTGGGTTTGTCCCTTCAGAGCCCAGGCCCGAAGATCCCTCCAGGCAGAAGGGCGAGCCTGGAGTGGAGCATCTTGGGCACAGGGAGGACCAAGTTTTTGGCAGGAGGACTATGTGGTTTGTGTAGGTCAGAGCTGGAGATGGGGGTTGGAGGGCAGTTCGTGACGATTAGGAGCTTGGTGGCCCTAGAGAGTCCTCGCTGTGGGTTGGGAGCGAAGCAGATGGGCCAGTAACAATGCATGGTTTACCAAGCGAACTCTAGGAGAGTGATTTCTGCAGCTGGCTCCCTAGTGGACAGGTCAGAGCGTGGGAGAATGACGCGGTCAGGGGCTTGTTCAGGGGTGCATCTAGAGGTGAGGGGAGGGTGCAGGGAGGTGCGGGTGGAGGATGCGCGGCATGGGGTGGGGAGGGACTCAGTGAGGATGCAGGAGGGTGGCGGGGGCAGGTGTCTGGCCCAGGCAGCTCCTGCGTCATTGGGGGGCTCGGGAGCCCGCTCCCTACTGTGTTCTGTAGGAGGCGGCGGCTGCTGCCAAGTCCCAGCCTTACGAGTGCGGACGTTTAATTTTACCCTTTAGAGATTTACAGGATTTCTAGATTAACTTGCCCCTGTTCTTCTGCAAGAATGACAAAATCCACGACAAACCATTCATCACATTATTAATTTGCTCACCCAGCCTTAACCTGTGCAGCTCCGCTGACTTACCCTGGGCACACAGGGAGGCCTGGGTCCCGCAGGCAGCTCCAGTGTGAAGGGGTGTGGGTGGCGGTGCAGGTGCGGCCTCACTGCTGCTGGACCCCCGTGGCTGGCCTCAGCTGGCTGGGCACGCAGGCTGTCCTTAAGGGGCTCCCGGTGGCTTTCTGGCCCTGTGTCAGGAGAGGGGACTGCAGAGGGCTTGGGAAAGGGAACAGGAGTGGCAGTGCTGCAGGATGATGGGCTCCAGAGGCCTCTGCAGCAGGGGCAGTCTGGGGAGACATTTGGTGCCTCCTGTCCGTGGCCTCAATATGCCAGGGCGTCTGCAGGTTGGGCCCTCTTCCCCTTTCGGGTGGAGGGAGCTGTTCATCCTCTGGGGGCTGCTGGGCCAGAAATGTCTCTTACCTGATAATGTCAAGCATCAGAGGTCCCTGTTTCGTGGGTCAGTTGCTGTATGTTTTGGAGCTGCAGTCTGTCTGTTTTTCTCACTGGCATGGCGTGGAGGTGGGGGGCAGTATTCCCTCCTGTGAGGCCCATGTGCGCCTCATTATCCCTGTCTGCTGGGACTGTGCTGGACACTGGCTGGGGCTGCCTTTGCTACTCCATGCGCTGTAACTGGAAAGGCCTGCTACTTGTTAGGCTCCTTAGAAATCTGATTTGAAGGCTGGGCGTGGTGGTTCATGAGGTAATCCCAGCAGTTTGGGAGGCCGAGGAGGGAGGTTCACTTAAGCCCAGGAGTTTGAGACTAGCCTGGGTAACATAAGGAGACCCCATCTCTACAAAAAAATAGAAAAGTTAGCCGGATGTGGTGGCTCACGCGTGTGGTCCTAGCTACTCGGGAGGCTGAGGTGGGAGGATTGCTTAAGCCCAGGAGGTTGAGGCTGCAGTGAGCGCCACTCTACTCCAACCTTGGTGACAGTGAGAACCTGTCTCAAAAAAAAAAAAAAAAAGTCTGATTTGAAGGAGAGAGCTCTGTTTGATGCAGGGGTTGAGGGTGGAGAGCACCTCTGTGAGTACACCTTTCTATCATCTTGATGGTTTTAATGAGATATCTAATATTATGCTAGTAGTTCACGTCAACTGATGTTCCAAACCTTCGTTCTTTTCTTTTCTTTTCTTCTTTCCTTTCCCTTTCCCTTTCCCTTTCCCTTTCCTTTCCTTTCCTTCCTTCTTCCTTCCTTTCTCTCTCTCTCTCTCTTTCTTTCCCTTTCTTTCTCTCTCTCTCTCTCTCTTTCTTTTTTCTTGATGGAGTCTTGCTCTGTCACCCAGGCTGGAGTGCAGTGGCGTGATATCGGCTTACTGCAAGCTCTGCCTCCTGGGTTCATGCCATTCTCCTGCCTCAGCCTCCCCAGCAGCTGGGACTACAGGCACCCACCACCACGCCCGGCTAATTTTTTGTGTTTTTAGTAGAGACGGGGTTTCACTGTGTTAGCCAGGATGGTCTCGATCTCCTGACCTTGTGATCTGCCTGCCTTGGCCTCCCAAAGTGCTGGGATTACAGGCGTGAACCACCGTGCCCGTCCTCTTTCTTTACTGTGATGTAGAGAAACCAAACTCAGGTGTATTTAATACATTCTATTTCACAGCAGGGATCACTGCCTCGCTCGCCTATCATGGTGTGGGGGCAGTGCCTGATTCTGGAGATGGCTGTCATTGTGCTGAGTGGATCAGCAGTGGCTGCTCCGGAAAAGTCCAGTAAAACCCACCTGTACTTGTAGAAATCCAAATAGAGTTTACTTTCCAGTGGCCACCCTTTTAAGTACAATTAGACTTAGTTTCAAGGAAGTAACTGGAGATCTAATACATTAATTTGGGACTGATTTTTGCCCCACCCATCCAGTCTCTGACAGTGGTCCCCAAACTCTCCATCATGTTCCTTATTGGAACCTTTCAGGCTGACATAGGCTTAGAGTCCGTTATGGGGTGTTCAAGGTCCAGAATTCATGTCGCCTGATTGCTTGGACACAACTGGACCTCACGTCTCCGGCCCTGACACCAGAAACTAGGCCTCCATCTGCCAATGTCTCAGTGGAATCTATTTTAACAAATGACTCATCTTAAAATAATGCACTACGTAATCAACAAGAAAAGGAGAGAACACCCAGTAGGAAAATGGCAAAAGACACGTCACGTGCGCGTGCACACACACACACACACACGTCCACTAAAGAGATGAAAAAGTACTCCACTCCATTAGTCATCAGGGAGATGCAAAATGAATTGTAAATGGGACACCATTCCACACCCACCAGAATGGCTAACATCAAAAGAGCAGAAAAAGCCGGGTGCGGTGGCTCATGCTTGTAATCCCAGCACTTTGGGAGCTGAGGCGGCTGGATCACCTGAGGTTAGGAGTTTGAGACCAGCCTGACCAACATGGTGAAACCCTTTCTCTACTAAAAATACAAGAAAAATTAGCTGGGCATAGTGGCGGGTGCCTGTAATCCCAGCTACTTGGGAGGCTGACGTGGGAGAATTGCCTGAACCCAGGAGGCGGAGTTTGCAGTGAGCCGAGATCGCGCCACTGCACTTCAGCCTGGGCGACAGAGCGAGACTCCGTCTCAAAAAAAAAAAAAAAAAAAGGCAGAAAATAGCAGGTGTTGGTGCGGATGTGAGACAAATGGACCTCTGATTGCTGGTCAGAGGAGACATCCGTACAACTGCTTTGGGAAGCTTTTTTTGTAGAATTAAGTAAAGCTAAGCTTACAAATACTCTGTGACCAGCAGTCTCAATCCAAATGAAATGGAGTAAAATGGGCATATGGGCATTAGTGGCCTTCAAATGACATCAGGTTCTAATCCCTGAAACCTGTGAATGTTACTTTATACAATAGTGGTTTTGCAGATGTGTTTAAGGATTTTGAAATGAAGAGATTGTCTTGAATTATCTGGGTGGGCCCTAAATGCCATCCTCAAGGATCGTATAAGAGAGAGGCAGACAGAGATGTGGCCAAGGAGGCAGAAATTGGAGTGATGTGGCCACAGCTCAGGGAATGCCGGCAGCTAGGAGAAACTGTACAGGGCCAAGGAAAGGATTCTCCCCGAGTACCTCTGGAGGGAATGTGGCTCTGCTAACAGCTTGATTTCAGCCCGGTGAAACTACTTGCCGACTTCTAGCCCCCAGAACTGTGAGAGAAGAAGTGTGTTTTCAGCCACTCAGTTCTGTGGTCATTTGTCACAGTAGCCGTTGGAAAAGGATACAGCCATCAAGAGACACACGGAAGTGTCCATAGCAGTGTGATGGTAACTGCCAAAGTGCAGATAAACCAGATGGCTGTCCGCAGCCGAATGGATCAGTACCCCGAGCGTCTTCTCACAGGGCGCACCGAACGGCAGGCTGAGAATGGGCACTCTGCGGGTGTGTGCCAGCTGTGCGGATGGGGCTGGCCGCGTGACGTGGAGCAAAAAACCCCAGATGCTAGACTGCATACTGCGTGATTCTGTGTCTAGGAAGGGCAACAGGCAAGCGTCATGGGTGGAAGTCAGGTTGCCCTTGGGAGATGGTACTTCGAGGAGGCCCAGGGGGAGGAAAGCGCAGCTTTTGGAGGTGCTGATAATGTCCCCTTTCTCTATCTTGGTTTGCATGGGAAAGTTCCATTTATGCTATGGAACTTTTGTGTGTATATATATTGTGTGTGTGTGTGTGTGTATATATATGTATATTTCAAGAAAAGTATACAAACAGAGCAGTTCATCATTTTGGAGTTTTCAAGGTGAAATTTGAATGGAGTGAGTCATGGCTTCTTTTACTGCCAGAACAATACTATCAAAATTGAGATTATACTTAATGTGAGATAATTAGATTTTGCCATTGCAACAAATGCTTCTAAATATTTAGATGCACACTACGTTTTCTAAGTGAGATCAGGGTACGTAAACCTGTGTAGGACACTAAGATCTATATAGATTTCATTGGTGTAGATAAGTTATCTGCAGGAAATGTATTTTTATTTCTGCATATAAAAGAAGCTGTGCTTTTAAAGAAAACTAGACCCAAGGAACCCAAATGTTTAAGTATCAAACGTTATGTGGTTGCAGTTGAGTGGGAAACCAAAGAGCTTTAAGAAGAGCAGTTGGGGGGAGATGCTACACGTGGAAAACTCCTCAGGGCAGCCCCATGTCCTCGCAGCCCAGAAGTCGTGGGTGGAGGTTCTATGGCACCACCTGGCCACCTGCCTCCCCAGGCAAGGGCCCAACCCCTCAGGTCCCCAGAGGTGCCCTCTCTCCCTTGCCCACATCTGTCCCTGGCCTGCCTTCCCTGCCTCTTCTACCTCTGAACTTCTCATCTCTCTGGACTCTACTTTGCCTCTTCCCGGTTGCCCCCCGAGCTCTCATTCTGGCTGTGAGCCCACCAGGATAGGGCCACGTCACTGAATTCAGAGGAGAGAGACTCTTTGTCCGACGACTGTGGACCTTGTAACCACTGAGCTTCATGGGCCACAGTGTGGTTGAGTGAGCACAGCCATGGCATGGGTTCACCTAAGGCTTTGTGGAGGCCGTGAGCACAGCTGTGGTGTGGCTTCACCTGAGGCTTCCTGGAAGCCATTTTGCATTGCGGCCGGTTGGAGGCCTCCACATGCTCTGGGAGTGGTGTGTGCCTGGCCTTGCTCTGTACAGCTCATCTGTGCATGTGAGTTCACTTCCTCCTCAGCCTCCTATGGAGGCACTGGGAGACTTTGGGCTGGACACGCGTGCAGGCCTGGTCACGGCATTCCTGTAATTGTGCTGTCTGCGAACTGTTTCCAATTCATAGGTCTAAGGGTGTAGAAATGCAGAAGAGCATGTAGAGACCTTTGTGGTTGCCTCTGTGTGTTGGATCGGATAATAAAGTGAGGAATGTCTTTAAAAAACATTCGTTTAGGTAGTAATTCAGTTTTATTTTATTTTGCAAAAGTAGAGATCTGTAATATACTGGGAAAAAACCAGTCTTTCCCCCTAGATGGTTTGCGACACAGTGGTGTGAAGTGTGGGAGAGTGTGTGGGGAGAGGCGAGGAGGAGGCAGGGCAGGGGTGGAGGGTCAGAGAGCGGGAGGTGAGGGACCCCCGGGAGAGAGGACCTCAGCGTTGTGTCAGTTCCTTTAGAAAGGCCCACTGCCCTGCCCCTGGCTGGGGCTGAGCCCTGGATCCCAGCACCTGGCACAGCACCTGGAACTCGGTAGCTACTCCAGATGAGGAGTTGGAGCCCCACACAGGAGGACTGGGCTGTGGTCACGGATGGCAGAAGCAGATCCTTTGTTTGCACCAGACCTTGACCCTGTGCCCTGTAGGTCCTCCCAACCCTCCTTCCCGGCCCCTCCCTGCCGGACCCAGGCTTCTTCGGGCTCATCAGACCTGAACAGCCTGGCAGTGTGGCTGCGTGGGAATGGGTGGCAGATGCTGTTCTCCCCAGTGCTAATCACTAATGCTGGGCACCGTGCATCAGCGTTGTGGTGACGGCAGCATTGGGTGGATCTTCAGGGAATGTCCCTTGTGCCCTCTCAGGGGCTCTGAGGGTCCCACATGACAGAGACCAGCATCCACTGCCCTGGCCACTCATTCAGGTCACTTTATGCTTGGTGACACGTTGTCGTTGCTCAAACTGAAGCCTCCCTGTGGCTTTGTCATCTTCTTTCCAGCCAAGGGAGCTGTCCTGACAGACTCTCCCTGTCACCTTGGCATTTTACTACTGCGGTACGTTTGGTGACATTTGTAAATGTGATGATTTTTTTTTTTTGCTGTGCCCTTTGTTGCTGTGGCTGCTTCTACAAATGTGAGGATGAACCATCGGGGGCTGCTTCCCGGCGTTTTGAGCCCTTTAGCCTGGGCAGTGCCCCTGTGTGTCCTGTTTCCCTGTCAGGATGTGCTGTCCCATCTGCAGCCTGTTCACCCTGCAAGGACTTCTCTTGTGTGTCTCTGTCCTGGGGCTGACTGGCTGCCTGGCAGAGAGGCAGGCACTCACTCATTTGTATGCCCCCTCACCCAGGTCCTCCATGTAATATGTATTGTAAATTGTATATTTACAACTTACCCTTGTCCGCATACATGTGGCCCACTGCCCTGCCCCTGGCTGGGGCTGACCCCTGGATCCCAGCACCTGGCACAGCACCTGGAACTCGGTAGCTACTCCAGGAAAGTGGTCAAATGGTTTCAACAGCTCCACACCCCATCCCATGTCAGAGAGACTGGAGTACCAAGCGCAGCGATGCTCCGGTGGTCATTCCCAGGGATGTGCATGAAGCAAGCTGGTGTCATGTGATGCGGTCACTGGAGGATCTCAGAGAGATTTTGTGTCTCCAGCCATACTGCAGGCACACTTGACTCTGTCCTAGTGCTTAGGTAGCACAATGGCTGCATCAGCCATCACTGTGACCTGAGGATCTGAAAGGGTGTCCGAGGAGTGGGCCTGGTGCTGCCCCCACCTCCAGACCCCACCCAGCTCTGGGATTTGGGGTTGTCTGAACCGTGCCCCACCCTCCCGGATCCAGTGGGAGCCAGCCTGGCACGACGCGGCCCTGTGGCTTGGGCCAGGCTCTCTCCGTGGTCTCCTGGCTGGCATTTGCACTATGGAAAGCCCCTCTTCCTATGGGCCTGTCCTTGCCTTCAGCACAGCTGGGATTTGGGGTGGGTTTTCTGTATGTGGTGGTGTGTATGGTTCAGAAGCACAGACGCATGACTTCTCTGTGCCCCGGACGCTTTCCAGCTGCATCTCCTGCGTTTGTGGTTGGGGGGGTGGCGTTTTGCTTATTATACCTGGGGAAGGGTTGAGTGGTCCTGGATGCAGCCCCTTCTGATCTCCCTGTGCCGTGGCCACACCCCGGACTGTTTTTGCCCTGGATGATTGATGTGGGAGCTGGACTGTGGCCAGAGAGTCTCCCTGCCCATGCTGGCCTGTGGACTGCTGCCTGGCCACCCTGCGGGGTTGGGGACATCTCAGGAGTGAGCGTTCCAGTGTTTGCAGTGCCGAGGGCATCATGCGGGGTTCTGGCACACACACAAACCAGCATCGGGAAGCCTGGACCCTGCCCTTGGGAGCTTTTGGGGTGTGTGTGTGTGTGTGTGTGTGTTGGGGGTCTGCGGTGGGGGAGGGGAAGAATAAAGGGCCAGATGGGGCTCCAGCAATGTGTGGCAACAGGAGGGAAGATTCAGACCTGAGTGAAGTGGGCATCAGAGATGGGGGGTCATAAAAACCCAAGGGTAAAGGGGGGTGCACTTCCATCCTCACTCCTCCAATGTGGGCTGCACCCAGTGACCTCCGTCCATGGAGCCCAGTGCAGAAAGGAGAAGCAGAAACCCAACACACACTGCCTCAGCCTGGGGCCACGGTTGGCGCCAACAGCAAGTCATGTGGGTGGCACGTGCCCTGGGTGACACGGGGGAGAAGCGCACTTTCCCTCTGTACCCATCCTCCCCCAAATCCATTACCACTACATCATTAGGAGGAAAACTCCAGACAAATTCCGGTTGAGGGGCATTCTACAAAATACTATGCCAGTGCTCTTCAAAATATCAAGTCCGTCAAAACTAAGGACACTCTGAGATGCCATCACAGCCAAGAGCAGGGCCCTCTTCCCTTTTCAGGTGGAGGGAACCTGAGGAGATGCAGCAGCCAAGCGAGATGTGCTGTCCTGCAGGGGGTCCCGGAGCAGAAAGAGGGCGCTAGGGAGAAACTGTGGAAATCCCAGGGAAGTATGGACTTGAGTTAATAATAGTGCATCGAGATTCATTAATTCTGATTAATATACTGTGCTGATGTATGCCGATGTTAATAATCGTGGAAGATGGCTGTAGGTATATGAGAACTCTGTGGAGTCTGCTCAGTTTTTCTCTAAGTCTAGAACTGTTCTAAAAATGAAGTCTATAAAAGATTGTTGGAAGGCAGATTGTGTCCCTCCACCATGTCCCCGGTGATGGGGCCTGAGCTCCAAACCTCACTGTTCTCCCATCTGTCTGAGGACCCTCAGCTTTGTCATCCTTTTTGGTCCATCTTTACTGTTCCCATGAAAACTGGGGGGCAAGCTCGTGTTAGTATTTAGAACATGTATGTTTCAGTGCCCCAAGTTTCTGGGTGCTTGAAAATGACTGTTTCTCAGATGCAGCCTGCCTGGGTGCTGGGGGCCATCCCTGGGAGAGGGAGAAGCCCAGTGACTTGAGCATGGAAGATTTTGAAAACAAAACATCAAAGCCTGGTTTGCTGACGTCCTATGGCCCAGCTCACTTTCTGGGGTGCCGGCCAGGTTCTATGGTCTGATGACACCAGCAGCAGTGTCCCTGGCCTCTGGCTTTCTGTTATGTTCACTAGAAAAGACGAATATGTCCTGTGATGCTCGATCCCCTGGTCAGCCCCTTGGGCTCACTTATAGTCAGTGACAGAGCCTATGTTTTTTGGGGGAGGCGACATTGGTCACGATAGACGATAGTGACCAAAGCTGTTGTAAGTGCTGTTGACCGTCCAGTGAGGAAGCAAAAGACAGCCAACATCTTCATGAACTGGGCTGGCACCTGAGCATTTATGGCCACGGTATAGCTGAGTAGCTGGTCGATCCACTTTGTTCCTGCAGAAAGGGGGGCCTGCTGGGGACACAGAAAACCAGCCCTGGCCACTGAAATGGCCATTTCAGCTTCAACTTACATGAGGGTCAGTGCCTGTACTTGTGGTGGAGGCCTGGGATGAAATGAAAGAGAGTCCAGGGAGGGCAGAGCTGCTGTCCCGTAAATGGGCGGGGACCCCGTGGTCTTGCGGAGTCAGCAGGGACAGCTGCGGTTCAGTGGAGAGTCAGAGGGGCCTTCCTGGGACCCCACTGGCTCCCTGCAGTCTGGTTTGCTGCTGGCAATGACATCCACTTTGCAAGATGACGTGAGTTGTGACACAGCCAGGACCTGGCACAGGGGAGGTGCTGGGTGAGGCACAGGCAGTGCTGTGTGGTGGGCCGGTGGTGGGAAGGACCCTTCTGGAAGGCGCAAGACCTACACTGCGGAGGCCCTGGGCAAGTCACAGCCTCCTCACTTGTCCCCGCGAAGGGACAAGGACAAGTCAGAGGAAGTGATTCCTATGGGTCTTACCACTCATCCGGATTTTGTGACAAAATTAGGTTGAACCATATGAAACTGTTATTTCTGTATGTCAAAAAGTGATCCAACATAGGCAACTTCATATGCCTCAACTCAGCAGTTTAGCATTACAGCGACTTTTGGCAAGAGAGAACACTTTTATTTAAAAAACATTATTTTTAGTTATCACATATGAATTCATTCATTGTATTGGAAAATAGAGATAGCAGAAAGCAAAAGGAAGAAGCTTTGAGATAGCCGACTCCACCTGCCAGGGGCCCTCCTGTTATTCGCCCACGATTCCTCCCTGTGCCTGGGCACCCAGGCTGCCGGCGTGCCTTCTCCTGGATGGTATATGAGGAGCTGTTTGCACAATCATGGTCGGTTTCTTCCACACCCAGCCATATGAGTTTGTACTTTCTGGAGCTGGACCCCAGGGTTGGACATTGAATTTGTTTAGAATGTTTTTCTGCTATGAATGAAGGCTGTAATACATATCCTTGTAGTTGTGTTTTTTGTTTTTTATTGGCAGATATTCATGATCCCTTACGATAAATGTACAAGAGTAGAATGGCTGGGCAAAATGTTAAGGCTTTTTTGATTGACATCCGGAAAAGTTTTATTGCCCACTGACAGTGAGAGGGAGGGGTTGCCCTCCCCTCTTCCTTCCTTTTCCCTCTTCCCTTCCTCCTCACACCCATTTGATGGTACACCATTGAGCAGCATCCGGCACACAGTGTTGGCGGCCCCCCTTGGCATCTGCAGCACGCAGACTCTGTGTGTCCAGCAAACAGCGTTGCAGCACCCCTCAGTGTCTGCAGCACGCAGACTCCCTGTGACCCAGCTTCCTAGGCTGGCTGATGGTGTTTGGAGAGGAAATCAAGAACATGTGGGGAAGCCGGTGGAGAATCTCAGAGACTTCCCATGACACACGAGGCAGTGGGAGTGGGGCTGGAGAGAGACTGTTAGTTATTGCAGGGAGAGAGACCTTTTCTGATCGTCCCGCTCACCAGCACACTGAGGGGCTGGGCCATTGGCCTGATGGGCTGGGGACCAGAGCCCTGGCTCATGTGCAGTTATTTCTTTTAAACATGTCTTATTTCACTGGTGATCTGGCAAGTAGGTTGAAACCAAGCCCTCCCCCAGTTGCTCAACCGCCTGGGACTGCACAGGTGCCTGGGAGTCCGATGGCTGGCAGGCTGCCTTCTAAAGCTTGGCCTGGTGTCCCGGAGCTGTTGGTTGCCCTAGGAATCCAAGGAAAAGCTGCCGAATTCTGCGGCCCCAGGAGGATCTTTGTCCTCCTTTTGCAGAAGCAATAGGTGGATTTGCTCTGTTGAGCTGGGAGGAGGAATTTTTAGATTTCCTCTGGCTGAAGAAGTTAAAATGGAACCATCTACATCAATACCCCAAAATTGGACTTTAAAGCAAGTTTTCAGAAAAACGGACTAGACTATTTTCTATGCGTAGAAGCAAATCCCTTGGGAACTTCTGGTGAATTGTAAAGTGCTTGTCTATTTTGTTTCATTCTCCAATACTGAGAAGTCTTTAATAACTGGAGGCTGCCTGGGTAGGTTAAGGTCTGAGGGGCAGCACTCCCCAGCAGAGCTAGTCATTAAAACAAATAGATCTGCCATCGGTAGTTTTTGTTTTGTGTTTTGAGGTGGAGGTCTTGCTATGTTGTCTCTAGGCTGGACTTGAACTCCTGGGCTCAGGCAATCCTCCCGCCTCAGTCTCCTGAGTAGCTGGGACTACAGGTACAAGCCACTGCACCTGGCTTGATATCTCTGTTTTAAAAATCCTGTCTTCTAGCAATTATCTTGTGTCCCTGGAGGAGAAAGGTGCCATTTTTCTGGCAGTGGAATTTGGGGTTGAGAAGGATCTGGCTCCTTCAGTGGGGGCTGGTGTCTAACATGCTAGATCTTAAGATCCTTTAAATATTTTTTCTGATGATGAAGTTAAAATGTACTAGTTATAAGGACTTGAACTTTACAGAAATGCATCATGTAGAATAGAAAATGAAAGCTTCCCCCCAAGTTTCACCACTGCCCTGTTTAGCGCCCACAAGGATAATCATTATTACAGTTTGGTGGAGATTTGTCCCATTTTTTTTTCTGTCTGTGGAAATATTTTACTTGTCTTTTGCACAAATACATATTTTAAAAGTATTTTTCAACAAAATGAGATCCTATTGTAAATAAGATTTGCAGTTCGATCCTCCAGCTGTGTGTCTTAGCCATGGTGCCTTGTCTGTTGTGCATAGCAGCATTATTCTTTTTTAAAAAACTTTTAAAGTTCTGGGATACACGTGCAGATCGTATGATAGACTGGATAAAGAAAGCGTGGCACATGTGCACCATGGAATACTATGCAGCCATAAGAAAGAATGAGTTCATGTCCTCTGGAGGGACTTGGATGAAGCTGGAAGCAGCATTAATCTCTCTGACACTTGCACAATATGTGACCGTTGACTTATTGAATTTTAGGGTTGTTCCATTTTTCACACTTACGGAGAATGCTGACATGTGGAGTCTCGTACATTAAACCCTTGTGTCTGCGTGGGGTTGTTTTCGTAGCATAGGTTCCTAGAAGTGGACTTGCTGGGCTGAATGGTTCGGGCATTCAGAGTGTCAACAGATACTGCCAAGTTGCTCTCTGGACAGGTGGTGGCCATTTTAAATGATGCTGGTGTGTGGGGCAGCGGGGTCCCCACTGACACTCTCTGGACATCGATACTCTCTGGACATGATCCGTCTTTGTGGTTTCATTCAGTCATGTGGGTATCAAGTGATAGCTTATTTCATTTTGTATTTGTAAAAATTGTGAATGATAACAAGCTGCTTCTCGTGTGCTTAATACTGATTTGAATTTCTCCTTCTAATTCTCTTTTTCATCTTTGCCTCTTTTCCTCTTGACTTTTGAAGGTTTTATTTTTTTGTTGATTTATAGGTGTTCTTGGTACATAGTGTTATTCCTCATTTGCTGTATACACTGCAGATATTTTTTCTCAGATGCCACTTGTCTTATGATTTTGTTTAAAGACATATTTGGCAATGCAAAAATTTGGAATTTTTACATTGTTAAATCTATCAAGGTTGCTTTTTAAATTACCCTGAATTTTGTATTTTACTTAGAGAAGGAGTTTCTCTACCCTAATATATGTAACACCCTCCTGCATGTTCTGCTAATACTTGATAGTCCAGATTTTTTTACATTTACATTTCTTATTCAATCTAAAATGTATTTTAGATACGGTGTGAGTTGGGGATGTAGATTTCTTTGTAGGAGTATTCAGTTTTCCAACTTAATTTCCTAGTCAGCCACTTTGACCTCTCTGTTTTGGCAGGTTTGTCATGGGTTAAGTTGCTGCTGTGTTCTGAGTGTTTCTCCTGTGTTTCTGGATTCTCCATTCTAATTTACTGCTTTATTCTTGTGCCGTTATCCACCGTGCAAGTTACTGTGGCTTTTGGTGAGACTTTGTTATCTTAAAGGGCCATTACCTCTTCATTCCTCTTCTTTTTTCATTTCCCCCTAACCTTTTTCTATTATCCTTTGACTAGAATCCTCCTTTCAGCAGGAGCCAGGCAGAGCAGCTGTCCGTGGGCTCCCCTGTTGGCCGGGGATGTTGACCAGGATGTGGGAGGAATCAGGCAGGAGCCCCTGGCGGGATGGTCAGTGTGGCGTCTCTGCACCTAAGTGATTTGTTTTCGCAGACATCAGTGCTTAGGATTGATCAGTCTCAGGATCAATGCTTGGGAGGGGTAGCGCTTGTGTCCTATCACAGATATGACCCCGTATCTATGCCTCTCTGTGAGGCTGGCTCATAAAATGAATGGGCACCTGAGCCAGTCCGTGTGGTGCTGAAAACCAGGAGCACTCAGGTGACCCTTTCAGCCGTAAAGTCTGCCTGTCCCCAGGGGAGTGGCCGCCGATGGTGTGTTTTCTATTTGAACCAACTCTAAAGGGGCCTTCCCAAGTATCAGAAAGAAACTCAGGTTCTTGACATAGGCAGGGGGAACCCTTTCATTTCTAAAATCTGTTTAAAAACCTTAATGTTATTTAAAAATCCACTTTACCTTTGGTGAAAATATCCTCTTATGCATTTGCAGTGACACCTCTGTCCTCTCTGAAGTACCCTGTGAGTGCAGGCCTGTGCCTGTGACCTGGCTGGACCCCGGGGTTTTCCTGAGCCAGCCGTTGGCCCTGAGCTGCTTGTGCTGTAGACAGGGCAGTCCTCTGGGCCTGGATAAGAGGTTTTGCATGCTCCTCACAGTTCACAGCAAGCGTGGGCCATCTTCTGTGACGCCTGCCTTGTCCTCTGATAGTAAGTCATGCCCCTGTCAATCCCTGATGGAATCACTCCTCTGAAGTTATTTTATTTATTTATTTATTTATTTATAAGACGGAGTCTCGCTCTGTCGCCCAGGCTGGAGTGCAGTGGCGCGATCTCGGCTCACTGCAAGCTCCGCCTCCCGGGTTCACGCCATTCTCCTGCCTCAGCCTCCCGAGTAGCTGGAACCGCCACCACGCCCAGCTAATTTTTTGTATTTTTAGTAGAGATGGGGTTTCACCATGTTAGTCACGATGGTCTCGAACTCCTGACCTCATGATCTGCCCACCTCAGCCTCCCAAAGTGCTGGGATTACAGGCGTGAGCCACCACGCCCGGCCCACTGAGTTTATTGTTGATTTTACACTGAGGCTGCTGGTTACCTGATGGAGGAAACATTCTGGGAGAATCAGCTGGTGAGATGCCTGACCCCACTCTCCTGGCATCTGACATCAAGGATATCTTAATATTTTTAGTTTTTAAAAATTGTGATAAATACATATAACATGACATTTACCATCTGAATTTTTTTTTTTTTTTTTTGAGACGGAGTCTCGCTCTGTTGTCCGGTCTGGAGTGCAGTGGCACGATCTCAGCTTACTGCAAGCTCCGCCTCCCGGGTTCACGCCATTCTCCCACCTCAGCCTCCTGAGTAGCTGGGACTACAGGCGCCGCCACCACGCCCGGCTAGTTTTTTGTATTTTTTAGTAGAGACGGGGTTTCACCGTGTTAGCCAGGATGGTCTCAATCTCCTGACCTCGTGATCCGCCCGTCTTGGCTTCCCAAAGTGCTCGGATTACAGGCGTGAGCCACCGCGCCCGGCCCTGAAATATTTTTAAGTGTATGATTCTGTGGCATTAAATACACTCAGTGTTGTGCAACCATCACCACCATCCATCTCCAGAACTTCTTCATCTTGCAGTCTGAAACTCTGTGTCCATTAAACACTTCCGCCTCTCCCAGCCCCCAGCAGCCACCATTCTACTTTCTGTCTCTGTACATTTGATGACTCCAGGTGCCACATCTGAGTGGAATCCTACAATCATTTGCCTTTTTGCAACTGGCTTCTTTCACTTCGCTTGATGTCCTCAAGGCCCACCTGTGTTGTAGCGTGCGTCAGAACTTCCTTCCTTCTTAGGGCTGCATACTGCCCACGTTTATGGATAGACCATGTTTTGTTTGCGGTTCATCCCTCGGACATCGAGAATATCTCACACAGTAGAAAGAATCCAAGATGCCAATGAGGACTTCATCTTGGTCGCCTCTGCAAGGGTTGGGTGGACAGGCCAAAGCTACCTGCTCATCCTGCATTGAGCTGGATGCTGGGCACAGGTGCTGGGCACACAGGATGCAAACTGGAGCAGGAGCCAGTTCCTGCCCCCAAAGTGCAGCAGCGACCTGCCACGTTACTACCAGCCTATCCGGGGCTTTATAAAGTTGAGAAAAGAGCCGGCTGGGCGCGGTGGCTCACGTCTGTAATCCCAGCACTTTTGGGAGGCGAGGAGGCAGGCATGTATCCACCCCGAGGTCAGGAGATCAAGACCATCCTGGCACAGTGAAAACCCCGTTTCTTCTAAAATGAAAAAAAATTAGCTGGGCATGTTGGCGCCTGTAGTCCTCAGCTACTCTGGAGGCTGAGGCAGGGAGAATGGCGTGAACTGGGGCAGGCTTGCAGTGAGCCAAGATTATGCCACTGCACTCCAGCCTAGGCAACAGAGCAAGACTCCATCTTCAAAAAAAAGGAAAGAAAAGAGCCTGTATCCATCCTGAAGGCTGTGTGACCACAGGGCTTCTAAAGGATGCTTCTGTGTTCCCAGAGTTAGGTGGGAGCTCCTGGAAGGCTCTCTTTTATCCCAGTGCTCTTGCTAAATGGAAAGCCCCTCTGTGTGACTGCAGTAGCTGGTGTGATCCTCTGGTCACTTGCACCAGAGCCTGGGAGGTCGTGGCTTGCAAAGCTCACCTCTCATAATGCGATGCCAATACATATTATCCAAAGTTGGTATGCCCGGAAAGAGAGTTTAATATTATTTAGAGAGGTGAAAAATAGCCACCAGTAGAATTAAAATCAGAAATAATGACAAGGATGGCCAGCAGAGTGGGGAAGTCCAGATTGGGGAATGTGCTGTTTCATTATAAGCGCTTTCAGCATTTGCTTACTTTGGTCTGAGCGAAAGAATTGTCTCCTTTTTTTAGGGCCATGTACAGCAAAGGACTGACCATCTGTCAGACACACTGGTCGGTTCTGGCAAAGCAGGATTGGAGGTTTCTGTCCTCAGGTGGGTGGGCAGGGACGGCAGCTTGCCGAAGGTATCCAACAGCACCAGGGGCAGGAAATGAGAAGTACTCAGTGATTGGTGGGATAATGGTATCTAGCACAATGATTCCTGCCAAAATCTGAATGGTGTGCAATAAATGAAAATGCTGCCCCAGTCAGATGGGACTAGCATTTTTCAGCAACCTTCAAGGTCTTGTGTCACAGGAATGAAGATCCGAGTATTTCCCACCCATGGGGGCGTTGGTGAAGGAGTTTTCAACCCTGGGCACCCTGGGCGGTGCTGAAAGCCTCTGCGTCACACCGCCTGCGTTAGTTGGGAAAGAGAGCGCCCACAGTTCCCTTTTAACCCTTGTCCTTTTGTACGACAGCAATTACTTTCCTGGAGATCAGAACCATGGCTGGTTTAACATCATCTTTGGAAATCCTAAAAGGCAATGAAGCAATTTTTCTCTTTTCATTTTTTTTTATAGCTGTGTCAGTTTGAAATTTTATTTTCATGTCAGTTCTAATAGTATGTCTGCTTGACATAGTTTCTATTAAATGGGCTTGATGAGAAGCTATTTAAAAATTCAGATATTTAGAGTTTCAGGGCCTGTCGTCTTGATTTTTGGGGCAGTACCTCAATTTCATACGGGGTTGTTCTTTTCCAGAAAGATGGGTCACTGAATAATTTACATTTTGTGGTTATTTTCTGAGGAACTATTTCCGGTTATAAATGGTAAACATCTTCTAGGTTTTGCAGTAAGAAATAATTGATTATGTTAGAAAAAAAGAACCGTAAGAAGATGTGATTTGAATTTTGACTTCCTGTAAGTACCTTCTGGAGCAGAAGGTTTTGTCTTCATGGATTCTGCGTCTTGGATTTGGGGACTGTGTTGCACTGAGCTGTGCTCTGTGGGGAGGAGCCTGTGGCAGAACAGTTTGGGTTCTGCTGGCCGCCTCTCACTTTATTCAGGGAGGCTGGGTCCCGGAGAAAGATGACAGCAGTTAGGTCTTGCTGGGAAGAAAACTCGGCTACCAACCCTGGACCATTTTGCTTCCCCTGAACAAATAAGATAGTCATTTGCCTGCTTTGGGGACGGTGCCTGTGGTTTGCACAGGACGAGGTGGCAGCTGGCTTGCCTGCTGGCCTGCTTCGTGGAGATAAGATGTTCAGACCTACCAGTGCTATTCAGGGGTCGTGGAGGGAATTAATGCACTTCCTTCTGTCCCCCAATCTCATTTACATGTCTCTGGAGCTGAGCATGTATTCTTTTTTTTTTTCTTCATCTCAATAGAGCATTTAAATTAAATAGATGTTGCTTTAGCCATTCAGAAATGTTTTACATTTAAAAAAACAAAAGGTAGCTGCTGCCATGATTCCTTTGCCCACCCCTACACCGGGGCCTTGTGGGACAGTCCCCCCTTGGCTGTGCTGAGCCCATCTGGAAGTATTTCTGATTCTAATCAGAAGTGGAACAGTTTCAGTGCAGATTATAGGTTTATGTTAGCCTTAGTGATGGAGGGATGGAAATAGATGCTTCCTCGCTATTACCATTCCAAGTAAAATAATGAGGCTGCATATTTGCAGTGAGCTGCTGAAGCCAGACGTCACTAGAGTAATTTGGATTAGTGGGAAGTTGGAACATATTGTTTTAAAAGCGATTTCAAGAGCATCATCTTTGGAAATCCTGTATAGCAATGAAGTGATTTTTTTTTCACTTTTTCATTTTATTTACGTTGCTGTATGCTTGAATTTTTAGTTTCATATCAGTTCCCTCTAATAGTGTATGTGCTTGAGATATTTTGACTTCTATTAAATGGGCTTAATATGAAATTCTATTCAATAATTTTTATTGCTATTGGGAAGACCTGGAAGTGTTTCCAGTTTTCATATTTTGGGTCATGGAGATGCTACTTCCCATCCATTTGGTGACATGTCAGAGTCAGGCCATTTCCAGGAAAGGCCAGAGGAGACACTCTGTTTCTGAGAATATACTGCAGTTAGGACATGTGGGTTATTCAAAGATCTGTCCTTTTGTGCTTTGAAATCCTGAAATGTAGAAACTGTGTCTCACTGAGGCGTTTAGGAGGCATATGCAGGGGGGATGATCAGGACTGGATCTTGTATTTGGGCACCACATCCAGCCCCAGACAGCATTGCTAAGGCAAGGAGCCCATAACAGCCCTGAGCTCTAGCTGTCGCTGCTTACCTCCTGGAGCAGCAGGGTGAGGGGGCTCAGGCTGGAGAGTCCTGATGGCTGCCTGGTTGTTACAGGATGTTACCGCCGAGCACCTCCCAGAAGTTGTCTCTGTTCTTTTTTTTTTTTTGAGGCAGAAGTCTCGCTCTGTGCCCAGGCTGGAGTGCAGTGGCGGATCTCAGCTCACTGCAAGTAGCTACTCCCGGAGTTCCAGCATTCACCTGCCTCAGCCTCACAGTAGCTGGGACTAGAGGCGCCGCAACCTCGCCCGGCTAGCTTTTTGTATTTTTAGTAGAGGCGGGGTTTCACCCTGTTAGCGGGATGGTCTCGATCTGCTGGCGTGCGTGATCCGCCCGTCTCGGCCTCCCAAAGTGCTGAGATTACAGGCTTGAGCCACCGCGCCCGGCCAGTTGTCTCTGTTCTTTACTCTTCAGGTTCCCTGGAGGCAGGAGAGGAGCTGGCCTCATTTCTGGCAGGCACCCCGCTACATTATTGAGCAATCCTCCAGGCTGCAGGGATGTCAGAGGAGGGCCCTCATGTATCCTGATTTTGATTCTTTTATTCTTTTTCCCTAGGCCTTTTACTTGCAGGTATCTTGAGTACCTTGTGTGTATATTTACTTTGAAAGCACACATTTAAATGTTTATAAGGAAAAGGTTCTAAAGACATCCATTGATCCATTCATTCTTCATTCAGCAAATACCTGTTGAATACCTACTGTGTGCTAGGCACTGTGTGCCAGGCACTGCGTGGCCGAGCCAGAGGGCTTTATTGCTCCAATGAGCTTGCATTCTAGTATTCTAGTTGTTTTCACGCATCTGCGCTATCTGGGACTGGCACCATTGCGTTTTATTATATATGAAGCAGCATGTGTCTGCACTACAGTTTGTGTGTACCGTAGATGGGCAAGGATCGAGTGCAAAAACTTCTGGGTCAAAAGGGGTTGGCTTGGGTCAGGCTGCTCAGTAGCTGGGGTGAAAGCATGTGCCACCCCTCCTGATAGAGGGATCCTTGCTGATGGTGTGTGACACCAGAGCCTCCACATCTGTCAGCTGGGTTTGTCCTCACAATAGCTCGAGGAGCAGGCGGGGCAGCATCTGGAGGCTTGGTGCCCTTTCACACCTTGCTGGGACCACCAGGCTGCTCAGCAGTGGCCCGTGCCCACCACTGCACCTGTCGCCTTGTTCCATCTCTGGGACCTATCAGGTCACAGTCCTACCTCCTGTCCCTTCGCCCAGTATCCTAGGGGCTCTGGCTTCAATCCCCTGTGCCCAGGTTTACAAACCACTCCCTGGGAAGCTGTCCTGGGATCCGTGTCTGTCTACTGCCTGTAGTCCACCACCAGGAGGTAGAAAGGGACGGTCTGCTGACCTCCAGTCTTTCCATAGCAGTGTCTGAATGGATTCAGGAAATCCTTGTGGAGCCCCGGTATGTGCTGCTGCTGGCTTAGGGGTTGGAGCCACAGCAGCATATGAGACAGGGGAGCCCCCATTTGTGGGTCTCACCCTCTTTAGAACTTTAGCATTTGTTTAAATTTAAAAAAATTCTACTAGTTGTAGCTTAAAGTCACCGAGTTTCTTTCATTGTGTTTGGTGACTTTGAAGCCAGTTGGGTAGATTCTACTTCATGAATAGTCCTTGCTGTGGTCTGACATCTGGGTCAGTGAGTAGCTTCGGCCCCTCCCTAGAGCCTCCTGTCCTGGGCTGCAGTGACAGGCTGCGGGCCGGTGGGGTACACTCACACACATACCCCTCTAGGAACTGGGGCCCTGGATAATTATGCCAACGGCAGGCTATTTCTCCCTCCATGTGGAAGTCCTTGAGGTGAAACATTGGGTTTTTAAAAAATATTTTAGTCTTCTGTTGTGTCTAGTCTGAAAATTACTTACTTGCTTTTTAATTCTGTGAACGTGTTTCCTAATGGAAGGGTCAGAAATGTTCTCCTCGCACTTTCCATTAGTGCCGCAGTTGAGAGAGGGAACAGGAGCGGTCAGGCTCCCCCTCCTCGTCCCAGGGGCCCTCACGGGGGCTGCTTTGAGATGTAGACCCTGGGGAGGCAGCTCACCCCCAAGCCTGGTGTGTGAGAGCGTCATGGTATTAGGTGACTTTTGAAGGGAAAGCAGGTTTTGGAAGAAGGTCTGTATATACAAAAATACTGTATATTTGACCTTCATCGATGAAGGATTCAGAATTGCAGCAGAAGTTCGAAGGATGCCTGGGGGTTTGCACGTGGCTTCCTTTTGCAGTGCCTTTGTTCTTCTGTGACACCCACGGGGCCTGAGGGTGCGGCTGGATATTCCACCCGGATTGCAGCTGGGTGGCTGTGCTACAAGCTGCTCCTCCTGCCGTGCAGCGCACTTCCCGGGTTCTGCCGCCACGCTCAGCTGCACGGCCCATAAGGGACTGGTCCAGCCCACGCACTCCGGACCTCCCCTTCCCGAGAAAAGTTACAGAAAATACCTTCCCCAGGATTCCTGGGCTGCACGACCCCGGTCAGCCCCTTTGTGAGAGCTGCTTTGGGTAGAAACGGGGACACAGCCCGTTCTTTCCTCCTGGTCTCTTAGTGCATTCAGGGTTCTGAGCTGATGGGGGCCTGGCCACTCCCCACCTGAGCCTGGCCTCGGCTGAGCTGGTCATCAATGTATGTCCCGGGCCACCAGCCTGCCTGTTATCTGCAGTGCACAGGTGTGCATGTGTGTGCACACATACACACACCACACACATACCCCATACACACCTCACACACACCACACACCACACACATAGCATACCCACCTCTCACACACCACACACATACCCCATACACACCACACACCACAGGGCCTGCTCGGAGATGCGGTGACCCTGGGGAGTTTCACCTTGTTTTGTGGTGAGCGCTGCGGTGCCAGTGGTTCCTTGGGGCGGGTGCAGTTTTGAAGAAGGCCTGTATGGCATGTACCGCATACTCTGGACTCCTCACTCCATGAAGGACTGCAGTCTGTAGCAGAAGTTCAAGGATTTTGGGGTTTGCACGTATTTCCTTTTGCAGTGCCTTTGCTCTTTCTGTGACACCCCATGGGCCTGAGGGTGCGGGCTGGATATCTCACCCGATTTCTGCAGCTGGGTGGCTGGTGCTACAAGCTGCTTCCTCCGCAGCGACTTCCGGGTTCTGCCGCCACGCCAGCTGCACGCCCATATGGGACTTCTGGGTCCAGCCCATGACCTCGGACCTCCTCTTCCCAGTGTTATAGAAAATACCTTCCCTGAGATTCCTGGGCTGCACGACCTCGGGTCAGTTCCTTTGGGAGAGCTGCTTTGCAGAAACGGGGATGTCTGCTCTTTTTCCTCCTATTCTAGTGGCCCAGGGTTCTGAGCTGATGGGGCCTGGCCACTCCCACCCTGAGCTCTGGTTTCCACAGCTGGTCAACAAATGGTCCCTGGCCACCAGCCCGTTTCCATGACCAGGTGCATGTGTGTGCACACACATACACACACCACACACATACCCCATACACCCTCACACACACCTCACACAATCTCACACACATAGCATACCCATTCTCACACACCACACATACCCCATACACACCACATACCACACAGAATTCATTAACCACACACATACCCCATACACCTCACACACACACATATATATAATAACGACACACCAATAATAATATAGCATTCACTCCACACACACTACTACCACATAACCCCATAATAATAATTCACACACGAAGCATACCCACCTCAATAATACCAATAACCACATGTATACCATGCCCACCTCACACACACACAATACACATATCCCATACATACCAAACACCACACACATCAGAGACCCACCTCTCACACACCAGCACATTGCATGGTATACATGTCCATTCAGCATCTATATACTCCATACCAATTTGGCCACACATACCATACCCACCTCATACACACTGCACATTCTAAATCCACTGCACACACCACAATATCACACACTCCACTTCAGCACGACGGTATACTCAGCTGGCACCATGCCTACCCCTCACACCACACATACCCTCCCATAGAGTACCCCACCACACAAAGATAGGGCCCACTCACACCACCACACACACTGGCACTCCACAAACACACAACACATATCCCATACACCACATACCAATAATATCGCAGAATTCAAGACATCACATACACATAATTTTGCATACCTACACTGCCACAGGCCCACAGCACTAGCGACTGCCACATACCTTTGCCACATCACACCACATTAATATACCCCATATGCACTATATAATACCAAGCACATACATCTATACAATAATTCACACACATGCCATATGTCACACACACTCATCACACACCATATATACTCATGCCCACCTCATACCACATAATAATCTATGCACACTAATAATAGCAATACTACTGGATAATTTACTAATAATTTGGATAATGGAGATATGCACATTACACTAATAGAGATACTACATATATAATAATCTCTATGGCAATTCAATTCCCCATATACATACCACACACCACAAATCTATATAAATATTATAATACCAATACTTCCAAGCATGCATATCACATCACCCATACCACACACCACATTCCACACAGACATCTTATACACACCATACACACTATACACATACCACACAATAGCATACACACACCATGCACAGCCCATACACACCACACGTTTGCATGCAAACTACTGATTGAATGAAACTGAATGGTTGTTTTCCCACATTAATACTGCCTGCCTGCACACCCCCGGCTGTCCTGGCCGGCACATCCCCTGGTCCTGCCCTCCCTCGGGTCAGCACTACCTCCTGTGTTTCGGGTGTCTCTGGCTATGCCCTGTGGGGTGCTCACATCCTGATCGCATGGGAGGCTGGCTCCTCTGCTCCAGTGGCCGCCTTCCTGGAGGAGACCAGCCTGTTTGCCACCTCTCCTGATGCCCAGAGCAGCAGCCCGTGCAGGAGGTCCTGCTTCCTCCCCTCGCTGTCTGCCGTTCCCCACAGGTCATTTTGTCTCAGTGCCGACATCTCCCCAGCTAGAAAAGCAGACCCTCAAAGGCGCACAGGTGGGTTTGATTAAAATGCCGGTGAACATTAAATGTGTTTTGGTGAAACACTCAACCAGTACACACATTTTTAATAAAGTAAAATATCCAGGCCTCCTCTGCTCCCACCTCTCTCCCCACTCCCCTCCACAGAGGACATGGCTGACAAGCCTTTGGGGGTTTCCCCTTTCTGTGTGCCTTTGCGAGGTGTATGGGCTGGGCAGTGTGTGTATTCTCTAGCCATCTTGATGGACCTGTAACTGGGATCTACACACGTGCGCTCGCTGTAGCTCACTTGCCGTTTTCCCTCGAAAACAGGCCTGTAAGATTCCTCACTGTAGTGCGCGTTGCCCTGCCTCTTTAAAAACACCGTCGACTCTTCCAGCGCGTGAACTCTGCCGTCGTTTATTTAACATTCTCTTATTTATGGGTACTTAGGTTTCCAGTTTTTTAAAAGATTGCGGCAATGAAAATCTTCAGCATCATTTTTTATACATGGGAGTCCTCCTGGAAATGGAGTTTTTGGGCACAAGGATATGCCTGTTTAAAGTTTTGATAGAGAATGCTGAATTGCTTTTCTGAAAGACTTCATTCTAAAGAAATACACTTCTGAAAAAAAGGGAAAGCCAGCAAGAAAGCAGTTCGCTGCCAACAGCTCAATAGAGAGAGGGGGACTCTCTGAGGCCATGAGGTGGGACCTGTGGCAGCCTGGCAGAAGCCAGGGACCCGGGCAAAGGGTGACATGGTTACTAAGGTTTCCTTTGCTGTTCCCGTCCTCCCTGCCCTCCCTCCAAACCCCCAGGAAACCAGTACTGGGGAAAGATGGTGCGTAACTAAAATCCTGAGAATTCTCATGAGCACTCCTCAATTTGGAGAGAGAGGGACTGTGATGAGGGGGGTTGGGATGGTGCCCAGAGCCTGATGGCCCTCACCAGTGTCAGGAGAAACCCGCTCCCCTCCAGGGCTCCTTCCTAGGGTCTGGCTTGCACTGCATTCTGGGAGAATCCCGTAGCCCCATCTTCCCTTTACCCATTGACCCTTTAATGGTATCCCATTCTCACATTTAGCCCTTTGAGTCAATCAACTACCATATTAAAAAATGAATAGACTTATTTTTTTCAGCAGTTTTAGGTTTATGGAGAAATTAAGCAGGAAGTTTAGGGAGTTCTCCTGTACCCCCTCACCCCATTTCCCCCGTTTCCTCATTATTAACATCTTACATTGGTGTGGTACATTCGTTACCTTTGATGAGGCAGTATTATTATTAACTGGAGCCCATAGTTAAAACATATTAGGGTTCACTCTTCATGTTGTATAGTCTATGGGTTTTGACAAATGTGGAATGACTCAGCTACCATGTCTTTGTTTTAGTAGATCGTTAGTTGCTTTTTGTCTTATTAGCTGACTGCTGTGTTGAGAAGGCCCTCTTGTCACATCCTTTGGCACCCTGGCTTACTGTGGCATGGGGCAGGGGTACTGGGGGCCAGCTGGCTTCTGGGGAGCGGCACTCACTGCATCCTGCCCCTGCCCCATTCTGCTCCTCTGTGGTCTCAGCAGCCTCCCGTGCTCCTTTTACCTGCCTTACCCCAGCACAGCTACCTGCTGCTTAGATGCCACCATGGGGCAAGGAAGCTGCTCCCAGTCGGTCTCCGAGGATTCTGCCCAGAGAGGGGTAAGAATCACTGCGAGTGTTTGCTGGGCGCTTGGGAGGCGCAGGCTCCGCGGGAAGGCCTCCAGGCTGAGGCGGTCTGCTTGGGTTTTGCAGCATTGCCTGTGGTCTCCGTGGGTGAGGGAAAAGGCACAGGGAGGTTAAGAAGCGTTCCTGGTGCCACGGAGCCGGTCAGTGACACAGCCGGCTCTCAACCCAGGCCGCTGCCCTCGGCAGCCAAGCCTCTTCTTTATTTTGGAAGGGCCACCCGGCCAGCTGGCACACAGGGAGAACTCATGAAAGGAGGCGTGGCTCACTCCTGAAGGGAGAGGGACACAGGAGTGGCCTTGATGCGCTGCGCCCCCTCCGGGCCCTAGTCCCTGTCCTCAGAGGAAGCAGGACTCCCAGGTGGGCGAGGTGAGGCAGATGGCCTCCGCCACGGCAAGGAGGAATCCCGGTGCTCCTCTGGCGTCCGCATCGTTGTGGGAACACTCGGGCGGGATGTATTTTAAAGGAGTGCCTGATGCGTGTGGGTGTGGCGGGGATGGGGATGGGGGTGGGGGTGGTTGCAGCGGGGCCTATGCAGGATCCCGGTTGGAGGGAGCTGCAGAGGCTACTGCTGGCCCGGGTGTCGCCATGGCAGCTGGAGAGCAGGCGACGGTCGCTTGGTGTCCTCCTTGGTTGTTGCCCACATCAGTGAGCGGTTCCCGTCCCACCCGCTCACTGCGACGCTGGGCAGGGCCGCTTGCCAGTTAATTGTGGGGATTCTCTCTCTCTCTCTCTCTCTTTTTTTTTTTTTTTGGAGACGGAGTCTCCCTCTGTCGCCCAGGCTGGAGTGCAGTGGCTTGATCTGGGCTCACTGCAAGCTCCGCCTCCCGGGTTCACACCATTCTCCTGCCTCAGCCTCCCAAGTAGCTGGGACTACAGGCGCCCGCCACCAAGCCCGGCTAATTTTTTTGTATTTTTAGTAGAGACGGGGTTTCACCGTGTTAGCCAGGATGGTCTTGATCTCCTCACCTCATGATCCGCCCATGTTGGCCTCCCAAAGTGCTGGGATTACAGGTGTGAGCCACCACCCCCAGCCAATTGTGGGGATTATCTGAGAGTTGCTGGAGTGTTCTGCCTTTCCCTGCGAACCTTTTACCTGGGGGGGCTGGGGGAGAGGCCGAGCCAAGGGAAGGAGGCAGGATGCCACACACGCCCTGCAGGGAGGGTCATCTGCTGGGCACTGTGACACGCAGAAAGCCAGGAGCCTGAGCCCCGCCCGCGGTTGTTGAATGGAGGGAGAATGAACAACCGCTGACTCCCGGGTTCCTGGGAGGCTGTACCTCTGTCCCTCTGCTCCGGGTCAAACCGGCTGTATGCTTAGCCTCAGGAACATGCGGCAGGTGGCAGCCCACGGCCCGTGGCAGGTGACGGTGGTTTTGCAGTGTGGCGTGCTGTGGGGGCTGACGGGGCACGGCTGGGCAGGCCAGGCATTCTCTGGCTGGGCTGGTTCTTCCCAGAGGAGGCAGAGGTCAGGGAGGAACTCCTTCCCTATGTCTCCTGAACAGCTTTGTCAGCACACCCTGCAGTGTGGACTCAGTGAGTGCCCTGCAACTCTCTTGTCCCAGAAGGGCTGTGTACGTTCAGCCCTCAGGGCAACCTCTGCATTTCCTTTCTGGGGGCTCCCAGATGAGCCCTGCTCCCCCAGGTCATCCTGCTCCGTATTGATGTGATAAACCCCTCCTTAGTCTGAAACATCTGCTGGCCCCGTTTGTCCGTGGGATAAGAACGGGCTTGAACATGGCTGTCGGTGCTCTGTGTGGCGTCAGTGGCGTGTTCTGTGGCAGCTTCCTTCCTCTGTAGCCCGGTATCTTTGACTCCCAGCCCGATGCTCCCTCCTCATCTACCAGAGGCCCCTCCTCAGCCTTTGCATATGCTTGCATTTATCTTCCTTCTTTAAGGCTGCATTTGAGGGTTTATGGGCCAAAAGCGTCATGTCCAGTCTGTAAACTGTGTGCCCTCTTAGGGCCGGGTAGGAGCCCGAGAGGAAATGGGAGAAGTGGTCATGAATGATTGTGAGGACTGCAGAAAGAAGACAGGGCTGAGAAGAGTGTGATTACCCCCAGAATTCAGAGATGCCTGCACCAGCTGGGTTTTGAAGAATGAATAGGAGTTTGCCAGGAAGATTCTAGAGGAGCAACAGCAACAAAAAGATTTAAACATGGGCACAGAAGAGGTGAGGCACAGATGGCACAGGGATTTGGGGTGTGACGGGGCAAGGCAGCCATGGGCAGGGCGTAGGCCCAGGACCTCAGATGCTTTGCAGGCCGTGGCTTGGAGGCCATGGCCTTGTCATGCAGCGCTGTGTCTCCATGGGCCCCATTAAAGTCCCTGGCTCTTGGTGTGCCCTTCATGCCCACACCACGGTGGTTGCAGGCAGGTGGGGTTTGGCCTGGGTTTCCCCCGAATGGACACTACTCCCTCTTGTGCTTCAGTATCAGAGTGGGCCCATGGGGTGGGAATAAATGTTTGGGTTTAGGAGGCCTCCAGCTGGGTGGCCTGCTCGCAGGCAGGAAACACAGATGAGAGGAAGTAGCAAGTCGGAAGGCAGCAGCCGTGGATGTTAAAGCTGGAGGAACCGCTTAAGGAATGGGTGTCAGCTCCCTCGTTTGATGTGGCAGGAGGATGATGGTGAGAGGGGTTGGGAGCAGGTGCTGGAGCTGGAGCCTGAACCCCCATATCTCAGTGCTGCCATCATCCTTCATGGTAAGGAAACTGAGGCACAGGCAGGTTACATAGTCTTCTCAAGATGTCAGTGGCAGAGCTGGGACGTGAACCAAAGTATCTGTCTCTGCAGCTCAGTTCTGTGTGAAGTCCAGGCAGACGGTGCTGATCAGTAAGGGTGCTGGCTGAGCACTGATGGCCACCTGCGTCTCAAGGAGAAGCAGTGTCACCTGCTAATCTGATGGCTTCTCTGGGCACCGGCACGTGGGCACCATCGCCCTTTCTCTGCAAGGGGTTTGTTTAGTGTGTTTGGAAAAACATCCCCCAGCCTACTAGGTGTGGCATGCACTATTTTAAGATAAATAACCCAAATTCCACAAGCTCTGTATCTCATGCAGCATTTTGTACTTTGAAAAACCAAGTTGGTTTCGGCCGGGCGCGGTGGCTCAAGCCTGTAATCCCAGCACTTTGGGAGGCCGAGAAGGGCGGATCACGAGGTCAGGAGATCGAGACCATCCTGGCTAACACGGTGAAACCCCGTCTCTACTAAAAAAAAAAAAAATACAAAAAACTAGCCGGGCGAAGTGGCGGGCGCCTGTAGTCCCAGCTACTTGGGAGGCTGAGGCAGAAGAATGGCGTAAGCCCAGGAGGCGGAGCTTGCAGTGAGCTGAGATCCGGCCACTGCACTCCAGCCTAGGCGGCAGAGTGAGACTCCGTCTCAAAAAAAAAGAAAAACCAAGTTGGGAACAGAACCCTGATGAATGTGTTTCATTTCCTGTCAGAGCAAATGAAACCTGAAATATTAATGGCACCAGATTTCCCTTATCTTCCTACAGAAGGGCTTGAAAAATGTATTCCCCACAAGCTTAGCATGCAGCTCTGCTACCTGTGGCCCGAAATCATTAGTTGTCTGTACTCACTGTCCTTTGGGAATAAACACGAAAGTTCACTTGAAGACTTGGGGGAGAATCACGGTCAACCTGTGACTTGGTTTTTCTGATATTCAGCCGCTCTGGAGAGCCTTGGAGTTCCGGCTACTCTAGAGATTCTGGAAAGGGAGCTGTTAGCCTCCCATAAGCGCATGTGGCCCATCGTTGCCATCCACTCCTGCTCCTCTATGGGTGAATCAGCGGTTTCCTTTCTCAGCCAGTGGATGCTTCATTTGTTTGTGTTCTTTTTCTTTACAGTCTCCCGAATATTTACGCATTGCCGAATCTCCTGTGGACAAACCACCAACGGGCCAGGACTGTCCCGTGGACAGACGGGGTGAGCCTCTTCCTGTGTCAGGAGATTCTGAGTGAGTAGAACCCGTCACGATCCCCACTGCACTTAATGTGGCATTCATGCATGAGTCTGGGCTGATGTGCTCATTGGGGGCCATAAGAAGAGTTATAGCCACCGTGGCGCTCACCTTTCTCTAACAAAAGCTTAAACACAGCTACGCTAGATATTTTTGCTTTCTGCTTTCACAGACTTCACATACACTTACATTTATTTTGAGGTGAAAGGGGAAGAACAGACATTTACAGGGGACCAGTTGCCAGGAGAAGACTGCATTCCCTGTGAACCCGTCCGTCTCACCTCTGAGATCCTGTCTCTGGGACGCCCCAGGTCCCTTTTCCCAGCTGCACTGAGGCCTCTGTCCTCCTGGTGGAGCTGTGCTGCTTCCTTGGGCAGCCTCCCTTCCCCATGGGGTGCAGATGGGCCCAGGGCATCCCGGTGGTCAGTTCTTCCCAGGGACCCAGGAGGAGGGGCAGGCAGGAAGTGGGCAGGTTCTTTCTGCTCGACCTGGCAATAACAATTCCTAAATTGTTGAGCACCCCAGGCTGCTTGCCTTGACAACCAGGTGGCCAGTCCCAGGCACTGCCAGTGTGGGCAGGGCCCTCCCCAGGGATGGCAGCAGGGCAGCCCAAGACACTGGTGGTCACACAGTTAGTCCCCACAAGGCGATGGTGGGGGACACATACTCGAGCTGCCTGCAAGGTCTGGTTGTGGGAGCGGCTCAGCCCCTCCTGCAGAGGCAGGAGCATCTTCAACAGCTGCCAGTTGTCCCGCAGGAGCCCTGTGCCCAGTGGAATATCTCAGTGCAGTGCACAATGGGGCCACAGCTGTGTCACAGCCATGCTCTGTCCTTGAGTGGGCCGTCTGAGCCGTGTTCCACCTGCCTATTCCGACACACTGGTCTCCCTCGATGACCCTGCTCCCACCGGCTTCCCCATGGTTTCCATCTGTAACCGAGACCCTGTTCCAGGAGCTGGCTCAGCACCGTCCTGCTCCACACCCTCTCTCAGGGGACATTCTAACCTGCCCAGCCTGTCCTGCTCCTGCCTCTCAACCCAGAACACTGCAGGTCCTTCAGGTTAATTAGGTGAGACCTTAGAAGCAGGGGCAGCAGGATTTATCCCACATGCACCATGCACTGTGCTGAGGAAGCCGCGGTCACTCCCCTCATGGTCACTGGGATGAGGAAGCTGAGGTTGTTGCCCATGTAGTAGAACTGGAATTCAGAACCTTGGCCACGTCTCAATCACCACACTACGCCCTGTGCAGGACGTTGGGGGAACCAGGCAGCTAGGACCGGCCTGTGCCTTGGGATGCTTATCCAGACCACCCACCCTCGCCCCATTTGCACCTCAAAGGCTTGGTCTACTTTTCAGACACGGTTTTTATGTTGTCAGCGTGATACATATACATATTTTAAGACGTCAAAGAGTTTTATAGGTTTTATGAAAAAAATAGCAGACCGCTGGCCTCCCAGACCATCTCCCCACAGCCCCTGCCCTGCCCACTCCCCGTAGATTACCACTTCCAGCTGTTGTCACTTCTTCCTCTGGATTTATCTCCACGTTTGTAAAGAATATGGGCACGCTACTATTTCTTAGTCTCCTGTTGTGGTCAAGATGGTTGAACTCATAGATTTCCCTCCTGAGAGCTGCTCCATCTACCCCTAACCCTAACTCTAATACATAGGGTTATGTCATCATTTAGGTGAACCCTTGTGCAGTGTGTATCAGTCAGCATAGGCTGCCTCATGAGGCAGGAACAAGCATCCCCAGAGCTGAGAGAGTTCCGTTTCTCTCGCCTCCTGCCCTGGGGGTGGGTGCTGAGTCTGGGGGAGGTGTGGGGTGGGGATAGGGGCCCCAGGGCTCAGCAGACAGGTGCTCTCTGGTGTCACCATGTTCCCTGCCCTCTTCTCATATGGAACCCGTGGTGTCCTTTTGCCAGGGCATCCCTGCTCAGGGGTCAGGATAGTCCTCCTCTGAGTGGCTGGGGGTCTGACTCTCCCTATTTAGACCATTGAGAAGCCCCCTGCTTTCGGCCTCACTCCCTTTCTTTGCTGGTGTCTCAGTGCTTGGGCCTTTCGGGGTTTTAGAGGTGGGCTGTGAGGCTGGGCACGAAAAGGCTTCTCCGCCTCCCCCTCTCCCCGGGGCTCCTCATTCCTGTGCTCCCTCAGCACTTCGTCTGGCAAGATTTGCAGGTGCAGTTTTCATTTCTCATTCTCTTGGGTTTGAGTGATTTTAAGAGAAGATGCAGAAAGGCTGTGACCCCACCTCTAAAAGCCAGCAGTCAACCTGGCCACTCTTAAGCCTGTTCTAGTGGGCTTCCCACCCCGTCACCCTGCTGTGACAGCGTCCCACGAGGACAGACTCAACACAGGATTCTGTCGTCGCCTTCCCGAGCGCCCGGCAGCCCTGGTGCTGTAGCTTTCCCTCTCCCCTCCTTGTTCTCAACCTCAGGAGGAAAATGTCGTTTCTCACCATGAGATATGTCATCTGTAGGTTTTTTTTAAAAAAAGTAGGTAAAATTCATGTAACATTAGCCATTAACCATTTGAAAGTGTGTAATTCAGTAACATGTAGTACATTTGCAGTGTTGGGCACCCACCATCTGTGTCTAGTTCCAACACGTTTTCATCATCCCAGAGGAAAACACTCCGTTAAGCAGTCACTCCCCAGCCTCCCAACCCCAGTCTCTGGCAGCCGCAATCTGCTTTCTGTCTCCATGGACTTACATGTTCTGAATGTTTCCCATAAATTAGAAATCATATACTTTGTGACCTTTTCTTTTTGGCTTCTTTGGCTTAGCATAAAGTTTATGGGGATCATCCATGTTGCAACATGTGTCAGAACTTCAGTCCTTTTTTTTGTTTTTTTGAGACGGAGTCTCGCTCTGTTGCCCAGGCTGGAGTGCAGTGGCGCGATCTCGGCTCGCTGCAAGCTCCGCCTCCCGGGTTCACGCCATTCTGTTGCCTCAGCCTCCCAAGTAGCTGGGACGACAGGCGCCCACCACCACACCAGGCTAATTTTTTCGTATGTTTAGTAGAGATGGGGTTTCACCATGTTAGCCAGGATGGTCTTGATCTCCTGACCTCATGATGCACCTGCCTCAGCCTCCCAAAGTGCTGGGATTACAGGCGTGAGCCACCGTGCCCGGCCCAACTTCAGTCATTTTTAGGGCCGAACAATATTCCATTCTGCAGATACACCACATTTGTTTGCGCCTTCAACTGGTGGACATTTGGGTGGTTTCCACCTTTTGGCTGTCAGGAATAATGCTGCTGTGAGCGTGTGTGGACAGCGTTAGTTGCGGTGTCTGTTTTCAGCTCTTTGGTGTATGTATTTAGGAGTGGAACTGGTGGGTTCTGTGGTAACTCTGTTTCACTTTTCCAGCAACTGCCAAACTGTTTTCCACCGCAGCAGCTGCGCCACTTTACATTCCCACCGGCGGTGAGTGTGGGTGCTCCTTTTTCGCCATCCTTGCCAGCTCTTGTTCGCTTCTGTTTTTTGTTGCCTTGTTTCATTATGGCCAGCCTACTGGGTGGGAAGTGGGATCTGACTGTTGATTAGCATTTCCTGAATAGGTTTTTTGGTAGATGCTCTTTGTCAAGCTGAGGATGGTCTCTGCCTCGTTTAGTGAAGTGGTTTTTAATCAGAAATGGGTGTTGGATTTTTGTCAGATGCTTTTTCTGTATCAGTTGATCTGATCATACAATTTTTTCTCTTGAGTCTGTTGATGTGGTAGATTATATCCATCGATTTTTCTAATGTTGAACCAACATTGCCACTTTGGAAAAAGTACCACTTGGTTATAGTGTATAATTCTTTTTAAATGTTATTAGATTTGATTTGCTGATAATTTGTTGTGGATTTTTCAGTTGTTTGCTCCTAAGAGGTAGTGGTATGTCATTTTCTTATCATTTCTTTGGTTTTGATGTTAGGATAGTTTCAGCTTCATAAAGTGAGGAAGTGTTTCTTCTCTTCCAGTTGCTGGAATAGGTTCTAAAGAATTGGTGTAATTTCTCCCTTTGCTGTTTGGTAGAATTCACCAGTGAAATCTATCTTCCTGTTACTGGTTTTTAGTTTAATTCCATTGTAGTCAGAGAACATATTTTTATGATTTCTATTTTTAAAATACTTATTAAGGTGTACTTCATAGCTCAGAATGTGGTCTATCCTTGTGAATGTTCCGTGCAAGCTTGAGAAGAATGTGTATTTTGCTGTTGTTGGATGGAATAGTCTATAAATGTCAATTCGATTGAGTTGATGTATGGTGCTATTCAAGTGAACTGTCCTTGTTGATTTTCTGTCTGCTTGTTGTATCAATTACTGACAGGTCTTGAAGTCTCCACTTATAATAGTAGATTTGCCAATTTCTCCTTTAGAATGAAAATTCTATCAGATTTTGCCCCATATATTTTAATTATCTGTTGCTAGGTGCATAGCCTTTGAGGATTGTAACATCCTCTTGGAAAATTGATTTTTTGTTATGTAATGTGTCCTCTTTATCCCTGATAATTTTCCTTGGTTAGTAGTCTGCTTTGTCTGAAATTAATAATGGTACTCCAAGTTACTTCGATTAGAGTTAGCATGATACACCTTTCTCTGTCCCTTTGCTTTTAACCTACCAGTGTCTCTGCATTTAAAGTAGATATCTTGTAGATAGCATAGAGTTGGGACTTGTGTTTTTTATCCACTCTGAAAATCTCTGTGTTTCAATGGGTGTGTTTTGATCCTTCACATTTAAATGATTATTGAGGTACTTAGATTAATATCAAACTTTTTAGTAACTGTCTTCTGTACTTGCCAGAGACTTGTTTTTCTCTCTCCTCTGGTTTCAATGGACCATTTTGTGTGATGCTATTTTATCTCCTTTCTTAGTGGGTCACTCATACTTCTTTTTAAAAGTTTTACAATATATGTTTACAATATATATTTCAAAATAATCTAAGCCCACCTTCAAATAACACTATACCTCTTCCCATTAGTACAACTACTGTATAACAGAATACCCCCAAGTCCTCCTTTCCATCCCTTGTGACCTTGCTGTTAATTATTTCAGTTATCCATGTCATAATCATACAGTACATTGTTACTGTTACTGCAGTAGATACATTTGTTTTTATATCAAAATAGAACATTTTATTTCACTGTCATTTATTCCTTTTTGAATACCTCTTTTTTTATGTCGAGCCAAGTTTCTAACCTATATAATTTTTCTTCTGTATGAAGAAAAATCTTCTAACTTTTATTTCAGGGTATATATACCAGTGATGAATTCCCTTGGTTTTGTTTGCCTGAGAAACTGTTTCTCCTTCATTTTTGAAGGATACTTTTTCTGGACATAGAATGCTAGGTTGGTAGTTTCTTCTTTCAAAATGTTAAGGATTTCACTCCACTCTCTTTTTTTTTTTTTTTTTTTGAGACAGAGTCTTGCTCTCTTGCCCAGGCTGGAGCTGCAGTGGTGCTATCTTGGCTCACTGCAGCCTCCACCTCCTAGGTTCAAGCTATTCTCCTTCCTCAGCCTCCTGAGTAGCTGGGATTACAGGTGCCTGCCACCACGCCTGGCTAATTTTTGTATTTTTAGTAGAGATGGGTTTTACCATGTTGGCCATGGCTGGTCTCGAACTCCTGACCTCAAGTCATCTGCCTGCCTCAGCCTCCCCAAGTGCTGGGATTACAGACGTGAGCCACTGTGCCTGGCCTATCCACCCTCTTCTTCCTTTCCTGGTTTCTGATGAGAAGTGGGCTCTAATTTTTATCTTTATCCCTCTCTAGATAAAGTGTTTCCCCACCCTGCTGGTCATTTCCCTTGGTCATTTTCTCTTTGACTTTGGTTTTCTGTAATTCAAATATGATATGCCTAGGTGTAGGGTATTTTGCTTTTTGTTTTTTTGTTTTGTTTTGTTCTTAGTATTTACTCTATTTGGTGTTCTTTGAGCTTCCGTGATCTGTGGCTTGGATCTGTCATTAATTTTGAAAATATTTTGGCCATCATTACCTCAAATGATTTTCTTCTCCATCGTCTCTTTTGTCCCCTTTTGGTATTCCAATTACACTTGTAACATCTTTGATGTTGTTCCACAGTTCTTGGATTCTTTGTTCCCCCCTACAAAAATATTTTCATTTTTTTGTAGAGATGGGGTTTTGCCATGTTGCCCAGGCTGATCTTCAACTTGTGAGCTCACGTGATCCTCCCGCCTCAGCCTCCCAAAGTGCTGGCATTACAGGCGTGAGCCGCTGTGCCTGGCCTCCCCACCATCCTTTGAGTGCATGTGTGTTTCAGTTTGAGAAGTTCCTGTTGACTTGTGTTCAGGCTGGTTATTTTCAGCCATGTTGATGAGCCCGTCAAAGGCATTCTTCATTTCTGTTAATAGGTTCTTTTGGACCAGGTGCAGTGGCTCATGCCTGTAATCCCAGCACTTTGGGAGGCTGAGGCGGGCGGATCACCTGAGGTCAGGAGTTCGAGACCAGCCTGACCAACATGGAGAAACCCCGTCTCTATTAAAAATACAGAATTAACTGGGCGTGGTGGCGCATGCCTGTAATCCCAGCTACTCAGGAGGCTGAAGCAGGAGAATTGCTTGAACCTGGGAGGTGGAGGTTGCAGTGAGCTGAGATCGCGTCACTGCACTACAGCCTGGGCAATGGCGCGAGACTCCATCTCAAAAAAAAAAAAAAAAAAAAGAATGTGTTATCCTTTTTGCCCTCTAGTGTGCCTTGTAATTTTTTTGAAGCTGGATATGATATATAGGTTGCTAGGAACTGAGGTAAACAGGCCTTTAACGTGAGATTTTCTGTTAATCTGGCTGTGGGCTACGTGTCATGTTTGTTGTAGCTGTGAGTGCCGGAGTGTTCCGATCCCTGCAGTGCCCTTGTTTTTGTCCTCTGGCTCTGGACTTCCCTAAGTTCCCTTCCTGAGAGATACTGAGTGTCTTGCAGCTGTCCCAGCTTTCACCTGCTGTTGCAGGCAGGAGTCCTGTTGGTGTAGTTGTAGGGTGTGGGGAGGGCCAGGGGTCTATAGTCTTCTGATGACACCTCAGTCTTTCTGTGGGCCCATTTCCCTGGGCGGTGACTGTCACACGTGTTTCTTCTTATGTAGCTTTTCCGGACCCCAAACAGGAGACCAGAGGGGGCTGGACTCAGGAATGCCCTTCCCCCACGGCTCTGCTTTTCTGGACCCCAAACAGGAGACCAGAGCGGGCTGGACTCAGGAATGCCCTTCCCCCACGGCTCTGACATTTGTCCTGGACCCTCAAACAGGAGTCACCAGGAGATGTCTCTTGGGTTTTCATGGTGAGAACCTAGTGGGGATCCTGGAGGAAAAGCCCATGAGAGTTTCGGGGCCCCCTAAGACTGTGGTTTCGAGGAGTTTCTCAGTCATGGGAGTCCACCCTTGGGCTCCAGCAATTTGTCAGAATTACCCAAACTACTGTGGCGTGGCCCTGGAGGCTCTGTTCCAGGTCAGTGGATCTTTGGATTTGGCTGTCTCTCTAGATTTCCGGGGGGCAGTTTGCAAACTCAGTTCACTGGTGAGTTCAAAGAAAGTCACTGATTTTCAGTTTGTGCACCGTTTTCTTGTCACCAGGACGGGAGTGATGACTTCCAAGTTGTGTACGTGTTGGAGCGGAAACCCCGCTCCTTCCCCTGCTTTGATTTTCCCGACTCTTCCCCCAGCCGGGAATCATGTTCGTTATTTGATGGTTTACTCAGTTGTCATCCATCTTCGTCATTAGAACACAAGCTCCAGGGAACTGGAGCGTCAGTGTTCCCTCGCGTCCTTGCCCCCACAAGACCGCCTGGCACATTCTGAATGAACACACCAAAAGGGATAAATAGCGAGGCCAAGCCACCTGGCTATGGGTGGCTGCTAATCTGTAGGATGTCTCATGCCTTGTGGTTTCAGTGAATTTGAGACACGCATGAGTGATGCTGCCAATGGGAGGCTCCCAGATGTCGTCAGCAAATAGAGGAGTGACCGCTCAGATCCAAGGGTGCAGCACTTCCCGCCTATCACTGGGAGCGCGTGGGCTGTCTTTAGCATGGCACTTTCTACGGTGCTGGCGCCCAGGCTTCCCTGGGGCAACAAGGTTGGCCCGGTCGATAGAGAAGTAGAAGGGGGCTTTTCTGTGGTCACTTGTGCGTTGCCAGTTGTTTTGCCCTCTTACCGTGGCTAAACCTGCTGTCTGTACCTGTCCCACATTCCCAGTATTTGGCTTTTGGGATTGCAGTAGTGGGACTTGGGTGCACTTCACAAAAAACTGGTTTGCTCCCATTCTCCATGTCTTGTCGATGGTCCGACTGTCAGCATCAGTTCTCGTGAACAGATTTCTAAACCATCGCCATCTGTGCTGCTCTTAATTTCAAGTGTAAAAAATATTATTTTCCTAATTCTGTCAAGGGGAGGGAGAATATGTATTCCTAAAGACCACAGTTCTTGTATGAGGAAGTGTGGATCTGCCGCCCACCTACTAAAGAAAAGGTTGCTCCTGCCCATCATCAAAGCTGTTGAGCAGTTATTTACCTAGAGGGTAAAACTGGCCCATTCGCATCTCTATAAAAACAAGGTAGAAAAAGGTGGAAGTCGCTGAGTTGGGGAGGTGGAAGGGGGGCAATGGCTATGTCTCCTGTCCCTCCCTGACACTGCAGCCCCCCAAGCCTCCAGCCCCTGCCAATATGGGTAGGAATGGGCTGGCAGGGCTGCGTCGTGGTGGTCCCTGCTGCTGCTGAGGCTGTTTCCAGAAGAAGGCCCAGTTTCAGGCGTGACTTCCCCTCAGAAGTCATAAGGACTGTAAGGTCCATCCTGGCGGGTGCTGAGCTCTCCACTATGGGAGCAGGATAGAAATGAGCATCTTTACCCTCAGGGTCCCTCTGAGCCTGCCCTGGGGGTGAGCTCTTTTTCTGCTTAAATGAACATTCCAGGCAGGCCCTGGAACTTTCTGTCATTCTAAGGCAATAAAAGGTTCTTTGGCTACTTTCAGTCCCAGGAACAGCGTTGGTCAGTCATGAAAAGGAGTAATTATAGACTCTTTGGATCTTCTCCCACCTGGCTGGAGCCTGACCCGCCTTGGAGCCGAGCAGGGAGGGAGGGCTGTGTGTCCCCTTCTTTCTTCCTTTGCCTCTGTTTTTGCTGGCCAGGGAGCGCTCCGAGGGATGGAGTGTCTGGGGAGAGGGCATTCTCTCCGCGAGTGGGCTGGGTGGCACTTCTAGGGTCCAGCAGATGTTTCACTTGGACTTCCTGTCTCCGGCAACCCTTGGGTGGGTTTCTCAGAGATGACCGTGCTGGGAACTTGCAGCTCATCCCTGCGACCTGGGGGAGGCCTTGCAGGGCTGATGCCCTTGACTGCTCCCCCAATCCTCCCCTATGCCCTGCGGGAGTGCTCCTGGGCTGTTCCTTCAAGGCAGCCCCAGGCTGGCCCCACACTGGTGGGAGCAGCAGGCAGCTCCTCCTTGGGCAACTCCTCCTCTTCCCCTGTGAGGCGGCTCTGGTCATGACCTCCTGCCTCTGGATTCTCAGGAAACTCAGGTGCCATGTCCCCAAACACTGGGGGCTCGGTACAGCTATCCTAGGGGTCTGCTAGAAGCCCTGTTCGGGAATCAAGGTGAAGCCACCTCCCCAGCCCCCTCCATGAGGTACAGCCCTTCACGGAAAGTCCTTGTTCCTCTCCTGGTCCCCTGTAGGCCAGAAACCATGCTGGGGTTGGGAGCTGGGAGCCTCTGTTGATGTGCGATGCAGGCATGCTTGTCACCTCTTCTGGCCCTCAGGGCAGCAGGACAGCTTACATGAACATCTCGTCCCGCCACCGGTGGTCTCTGGCGAGAGACTACTCCAGTGGGTCCCCCTGTAGCTCCTGGGTCTTAGCGGGGGCCTGGGAATGGGAGGCCACAAGGAGGTTCCAGAGCTGGCTAAAGCCACTGAGACTCAGAGGGAATCTCACGTCACTGCCTCCTGTGCCCCCATCTCCTAGCGAAGTGGAGCTGATGAGGGATGACCTTGCATCCTTGTCCCCTGTTCACTGAGACCTGGTGCTGTTGCCACCACGGGCCCAAACATCTACCGCCTTTTTAGCAAGCCAGTGCTGCTCCTCAGGGTCTGGCCGGGGAAGCGTCTGGCTTTGCACAGGTGGAAGATCGTGACCATTTCCAGAGTCTGTTACCAGGCTCCACGCAGTTCAGGAGCTGTTTCTCCCTCTGAGGGTCCAAAGTGGTTGTTTTCCGGAGTTTGGCAGTACCTAAGGGTTAATTGGGGTGTTATTGTCTGCATTTGGCTTAGAGATAGGAAAGTTTTATGTTTATTCAGATGATCAGTGATTTAAAATTACAATTTTAGTCTTAATTGTATGTATTTGGAGATCCCATTTAAGTCTTTGGAAATAATTGCAGAGTAATATTTTGGGAAGTTATATTACAAGGCACAGACGTTCAAGTGGAGGAAGGTCCCTGCGTGTGAGCCTTGGCCTGGCAGAGGGACATCCGGGACAGCAGCCACGGCACGCAGCCCTCCCCACTGGGTCTGGGCATGGCTGCAGCTCAGTCTAGCCCTCCTTTCTGTGCTGTTGCGCCCCAGGGAATGCGGCCACACAGGCTGCAGTTGCCTAGACTGACCTGGTGTCAGAATCACTGTCTCTGCTTTGGTAAGATGTCCTTGGGAGGGGAAGGGAGCCAGCCAATGAGATGAGGGGTAGGAGGGATGACAGGGTGGAGCAGACCCTCATGCTGGCAGAAGAGAGGTTCACATTCACCAGGGAGCGGGTTTTTCTGAATCCTGGAAAGCTGAGGGGGGCACCTGGAGTGCCTCTGCAGCCCACAGCATGGGGTGCTGGCTTCTGTACCCTAGTGCAGGTGCAGTGCCATGAGGTGCCCATCCCTTGCAGTGGGGTAGGGTTTAAAACCCATAAGGCAGCCCTCCCTGGAACACAGCCCCATGGTGTTTAGAGACTCTCTCCTCTGAGCACGTGCAGGATGTGACAATGCAGATGGGCCTGGTGCTGCAGTCTCAGAGGCACCCGTGGGCTTCCGCCATGCTCTTTATCCACCAGGGCAGTGAAAGTAACGTCCAGGTTGGCTTAGCCTCCTGCAGAGCCTGTGGCAGGACAGCCAGGGTTCCCTGACGGTGGAGATGGTGGACGGCCCCATGGGGGTTGGTCCCATCTCGCCAGCAGAAGTGACCTGTGTGGCCTCAGTGGCCAGTGCTGCCTGTTGTGGTAGTGGATTGTTTAAAGCCAGGTCCCATCGTGGCTCCTGAGGGGAATGAAAATGAGGAGTTCTTTGCTGTGATCTGATGCTTGTGTTCCATCAAATCCATATGTTGGAATTCTCATCCCCAAAGTGATGGGGCCTTTGGAATTCTCATTCCCAAGGAGGCGGGGCCTTAAGGAGGTGTCTTAATCTGTATTCTGCTGCTGAAACAGAATACCACAGACTGGGTAATTTATAATGAACAGAACGTTATTTTTGGCTCAGAGTTCTAGGGGCTGGGAAATCCAAGGTTGAGGGTTGCATCTGCTGAGGGCCTTCTTGCTGCATCCTAACATGGTGGGAGGCATCATATAGCAAGCAAGAGAGGGAAGGGGGCCCAACTCATTCTTTTTTTTCAGACGGAGTCTCGCTCTGTCGCCCAGGCTGGAGTGCAGTGGTGCAATCTCGGCTCACTGCAAGCTCTGCCTCCCGGGTTCACGCCATTCTCCTGTCTCAGCCTCCTGAGTAGCTGGGACTACAGGTGCCCACCACCATGCCCGGCTAATTTTTTGTATTTTAGTAGAGACGAGGTTTCACCATGTTGGCCAGGATGGTCTTGATCTCCTGACCTCGTGATCCGCCCGCCTTGGTCTCCCAAAGTGCTGGGATTACAGGTGTGAGCCACCGCGCCCGGCCCAAACTCATTCTTTTATTAGGAACCTGCCCCTCAATCGGTAACCCCTTCTGGCGATAATGGCATTAATACATTCATGAGGGTAGAGCTTTCAGGACCCGATCACCTCTTAAAGGTCTGACTTCTCAACATTGTTGCATCGGGGATTAGGTTTCCAACACATGAACTTTGGGGGGCACATTCCAACTGTAGCAGTGGGTGCTCAGGTCCTGATCAAGTCCTGCTGGTGGACCCCTCATGATGGGATCAATGCCCTTTCAAAAGAGGCTGCAGAGAGAGCCTCCCACCCTCCACCATGTGAGGACAGAGTGAGAAGGTGCCGTCTCTGAGCCATCACATGGGCACTCACCAGGCACAGAATCTGCTGGCTCTTTGGTCTTGGACTTCCCAGCCTCCTGAACTGAGACAAGCCAATTTCTGTCATTTATAAGCTACCCAGTTTACGGTATTTTGTGAGAGTACCCTAAATGGAATAAGACTCCCTTCAAACAAATGTCCTGCTCTTTGAAAGAGAGTGTGGGGCTCACAGTCTGCTAGTAAGGACAGTTGTAGGAGCAATGGCAAGCCCGCACTGGCTCAGACTTTCAGACCTTATCATTGAGTTAGCAGCGAAGTCCTCCACCCGAGGTTTTATTGGTCCAAAGTCAGGGCCTGCTGGAGCCCCACAGGTTGCGCGCTTGGCCTGTGGAGCCGTTTTCTCCAGAGCACCCGTCTCCCTTCTGCCTTGGGCCAGGCCCAGCAGGGACTGAGGGTAGAATAATGACAGGCACAGCTCCTCCCCTCAAGGAGTCCACGATCTGGGGTTTGGGGTTTGATGCTGGAGCCCAAGGAGGGGCTGCCCACATGGGCGGAGCAGAGGGCCTGGGGAAGATCCAGGAAGAAGTGACTGTGTGCTGAGGCTGCAGGAGTAGAGGCAGCCCAGGAGAAAGGGGGGCATGGGCTGGGGTTGGGGGTGGTTCCAGGCAGAGGGAGCAGCTTGCACACAGGAAAATGAGGCATGGAGTGGGCGGCTCCTTCCTCCCGGTCTCTAAACCTGTGAAGAGGGGGCTGGGGAGGAGAGCAGGACTCACAGGCCGGCCAGCCCTCCACAGCGTTGGGAACAGAGTGAAGAGCTTGGACTGTGTCCTGTGTCCTGGGGCCAGTGCCACTGCCGGGTTTGGAGCCAGGAGGGACTCAGTGGAACTTGCTGTGTGTGATTGGGAGTGTGGGGAATGGTTTGGGGTGGGAGGCAGGACAAGCAGCTGTGGACTGCTGTCTGCAGGTGGGTGCCAGGGCTCAGTGTAGGTCGTGATTGGGCTAAGTAGGTGCCCATCTGCCTGGAGTCCAGCTGTCCTTGTCTGGTCTGTAGACCCTGTTGTCGAGGTCTGGCAGCTAAACGCTGGTCTTTCTGAGATAATGAAGACAGAAAACTTTAGAGGCAGAACGGAGACCTTGCAGTGACTGGTGACATCCCCACAGGGTCTGGGTGGGCAAGGTCTATTGGCACCTGTGTGGGAAGGCGGGAAACCTGGGGCTTGCTGCCAGCCACAAATGCCACACTGGGCTCTGCCTAGGCTCTGGGTCCTTTGGTTGCTGGATTTGGTGGTGGCTCAGGGCAGTCACTTGTCAGTCCCAGTGTTTAATCCCCTGGGGCCTCCCCAGAGCCATAGGAGATGGTTCACCTCTGAAGGACTGCTCTATGCTGTGCCTGGTGAGCTCAGTTACCCAGGGCTGTCACAGAGATGGGCTGTGGACCACATGGGCTGAGCTCATTTCCGCCCTGCCACCTACACCTTGCTGTGGTTACTTTGGCAGTGTTTCCCCAGCAGGAGAGCAGGTGGGAGGGGGGGCAGGTCCCTGAACTGGGATACAGCCTGGAGACCTGGGTGTCCTCTGCTCTGTTGTACTGACCCTCTGCATGCTTATGAAATGAGGGCAGGGGTTCTCAGTGCTCCCATGGCGTGGTGAGTATCATCCATGAACGATGCCCACACAGTTCCTGGCATGCTCAGTGTAGCCTTGCTGTTGTAAGAGAAAAAAGCAGGGATTCTCCACTTCCCCACAGAGTGAATTGGAATGAGGAGAGACTGGTATTTCTCCAACACTAGGTTTCTTTGGATTTTTGTGCTGGTTGATACTCCCTAAATCACAGGTTGGCTTAAAGAGAGCAAGAGCCCCGCACGGTGGCCTGGACCCTTGGGGCCCCCTCCATCTGATGCACCTCGTGGCCCAGTCTTTACCTGCTCACCATGCACAGCACTTCCCGTGGGTTTGGAAATGTGTCATCTGCACGGCAAGGATGGGAATGGGGAGTGGGAACCTGCAGTTTAGGGTCCAGGCAGGTGGATTTTAATTTACCCCTGGGGGATTCTAGGGCCAGCAGAGCTCAGTGCTGCTGCTCTCTGGGCCTCTGGGCCGTGAGCTGCTGGGGGAGCCCCTCTGGAAATGGACAGTGGCTGTCCAGGGCTTAGGACACTAGGGGGTGAACAGAGGAAGCAGAGGCATCTGGGGCTGAAGTTCAAGGTTGCAGCATGAAGTTCAGGGTGGCAGTGCCCGTCCTAGCAGGGCAGGGCTCAATCTGGAGGACTGGCATGAGGAGGTGGAGGAGTCAGCCAAGCCCTCCCCTCAGCCTCTCTCCAGACACTATAGATTCAAGGCCAGGTCTGCATGAGGACAGCCACTTGATCTCGGCTGAGGTTACAGGAAGGGAATCGGGGCAAGGGCCAGTTAGTTTGCTCCTAATTTGGGTCCCCTAATTGTCCAAGAGAAGAAAAGGCTTCATTTCTGTTTCGCTAAGTTTTATACTATTTTAGTTCACGTTCTTTAACAATAGGTTATTCATGCAGAGCTCATCTCTATTAATCAAAATGTATGATTAGGCAGAAAGCCCCATTCCCACACCAGAGTGGTGAAATGCAGTGCGTGTGTGTTCAGATCAATTTTGGAGGTCTTGATTTTGTTTTGTTGCATATTTATTGGATTGCTTGCAGAAGAATGAAGTTTTCTGGCCCTCTGGAAATTTTTTTTTCTCCTGAGAGGTTTTCCAATCTAGTAGAAATAGACACAGAGTTTGGCTTGCAGTGATGGTGGTGTTAGAAGCGGCCCTGTACATTTCAATGTGGAAGACGTGATGGTTTTGTGTTTGCTCCTCCAGTTGTGCCCCATGGCTCTCTTTCTGCCAGCGCTCTTGCACATTTAGTTCTTGAGCGAGATGTTCTAAATAGAAGCCATGGTCCGTTCGGTCCCCAGCCTGCTGTCCTTCTGTGACCCATCAGCCAGCTTTGCTTAGGGAACTGTGAGCCCCTCCCACTAGGCTACAAAGTCATGGGCAGGAAAAGCATCTGTGCACAGCCAGGAGCAGAGCACCCAGGCCCAGGTCTGTCCCAGAGCCTGCGTGGACCTGGTGAATGGCTGTTCAGGTCAGAAGGGGGTTTGGATACACTGGTTCTGTATCTCGGAGGCCAGAGTAGCCCCCTGTGTATTTCGCAGAAGTGATAGCAGCTCCTATCCCAAGGCACTAGTGCCAGCTTGTTAGGCACGTGCTAGGTGCCTACTTCAGCATCTCCTTTGTTCCTCTCTATCACCTGCTGTCCCCTGCAGAGGGCAGCAAGGAGGCAGAGAGTTGGCTGGTAACAGCCAGTGTCCACAGAGCCCCAGGACTCCCTGACTGGGCTGTGCCACCGGGGACAGGCAGATAGACCCCAGGTAAAGTTAAAGGGAAGCACAGTGGGGCCTGCACAGGATGTGAGTTAGAGGCTCTGGTGACAGTGATACCTGGTGGAGGATGGGAGGCAGGGGCCTTGCTGGGACAGACAGGAGACCAGGGGCCAGTGGCAGAAATGGTCTCTGACCCATCCTCACGCGGATGGTGGCCTCCACCGGGAGCCCTGTGTGGCTCCGAACCTTAGTCTCCCTCCTGCAGTCTGCGAAATAGGCATAACAGAAATGGTACATCTCACTAATAAATCTGTGTAAGTAGGGCTGCAGAGCACTCCATTTGATCTTCCTGGCTTTACCTCCAGGATCGTATGCCTCCGCTGTCTCAGAAGACACAGGCCTCCCATGCACCCAGTGCTGGTCTCTAGGTCATCTGAGCCATCGTCCACCCCTCTATACCAGGGACAGTGTGCTGCCAGGAGGGGCACCAGAAGAGGTGGCTGAGCTGGGATTCGAGGCACTTCCTGCCTCTTCCAGTTCCTCGTGGGCCAGGGGTGCTTTGCTCAATGGTGCTGGGGAGGAAGGGCAGTATCTAAGGATGTATTGAGAGGGTCACGTTCAGGTGTGCCATCTTCTGAGGGCCAGAACCCTCTCACGACAGTTTTGCCGTGACTGAGTTCCCACGTCGCAGAGTGTGCTTGGGGTGTGGCTCTGAACATTGCCGGCAGGTCAGGTGGAGCCTGGCTGCTCTGGGGAGCTGTGCCCAGGTTCCCTCGGTTCCTGAAGCTCAGAGGTTGCAGGAGAGAGGGCCTCCTGGGGGCTGCTTACTCTGCCCCGCTGTTAAGTGCCTGGTCAGTAGAGTTAGGCCCCTCACCCCCTCTGGGCCTCAGGGATCCCACTGAGGATGGAGGGTGTTGGACTTAGTTTCTTTTTTTTTTTTTTTTTGAGACAGAGTCTTGCTGTGTCACCCAGCCTATAGTGCAGTGGTGCAATCTCGGCTCATTGCAAGCTCCGCCTCCTGGGTTCACACCATTCTCCTGCCTCAGCCTCCCGAGTAGCTGGGACTACAGGTGCCCACCACCATGCATGGCTAATTGTTTTGTACTTTTAGTAGAGATGGGGTTTCACCGTGTTAGCCAGGATGGTCTCGATCTCCTGACCTCGTGATCCACCCACCTCGGCCTCCCAAAGTGCTGGATTACAGGCGTGAGCCACCGCGCCCGGCCTGTTGGACTTAGTTTCTTTAGCTCCAGCCAGTCCTGTGGCCTCTCTGCCACTGTGTGAATGTCCCCTACCCCCCACCTGATAAGCAGGTGTCCTGAAGTCATCAGGGATTTGGACCTAGTTATTAAAAAGCAACCAGCGCCCGGGCACGGTGGCTCACGCCTGTAATCCCAGCACTTTGGGAGGCTGAGACGGGCGGATCACGAGGTCAGGAGATCGGGACCATCCTGGCTAACACGGTGAAACCCCGCCTCTACTAAAAACACAAAAAATTAGCCGGGTGTGGTGGCGGCGCCTGTAGTCCCAGCTACTCGGAAGGCTGAGGCAGGAGAATGGCGTGAACCCGGGAGGCGGAGCTTGCAGTGAGCCGAGATCGTGCCACCGCACTCCAGCCTGGGTGACTGAGCGAGACTCTATCTCAAAAAAAAAAAAAAAGCAACCAACTCCCTTAGGAGCCTCCAGAGCAGAGGTTGCCAAACTTTCTCAGATCACAGCACCTGGATCTCAGCAATTTCATGATGTTTCTAGACCAAAACACACAGCTAACAACTCTACTCTTTAAGTAACTGGGTCCAAACCACATGGTATTTATGTCCCAATAACTTGGAAGCCGCATGAGAAATAATACTCATAAATTGAAACAAATGTATTTCATCCTAAACCACAATTATAAACGGAAGTGTGTCTGCTGAGTGAGATTGGCACCATTCTCATTTCCTGTTTGATGCTGACTTTTGTGTGGGACTTGCTGTTTAAAATTCTATTTTTATTTTTAATTTGTATACACATATCATAGTCATACATATTATGGGGATACGTGTGATTTTTTTTCTTGAGACAGTGTGACAGAGTCTTGCTCTGTAGCCCAGGCTGGAGTGCAGTGGTGCAATCTCGGCTCACTCACCCTCCACCTCCCGGGTTCAAGTGATTCTCATGTCTCAACCTCTTAAGTAGCTGGGACTACAGAGGTGTGCCACTTGCCTGGCAAATTTTTGTATTTTTAGTAGAGATGGGGTTTCACCACGTTGTCCAGGCTGGTCTGAAACTCCTGGCCTCAGGTGATCTGCCTGCCTGGGCCTCCCAAAGTGCTGGAATTACAGGCATGAGCCACCGTGCCTGGCCTACATGTGGTATTTTAATACAAGCATATACATTTTTAATTGTGGCAGAGTACACATAACATAAAATACCATCTTAATCATTTTAAGTGTATAGTTCGGTGGAATTAAGTACATCAACGTTGTTTTGCAATCATCACCATCAGCTATATCCAAAACATTTTCATCTTCCCAAAACTGAAATTGTTTTAATTGCGCACGAAACAGTACCTCTCCTTTCCCGCTTCCTCCAGCCCCTCCCGGCCACCACTCTGCTTTCCCTCTCTCTGAATTCACCTCTCTAGGTACCTCGTGTAAGTGGCATCGTGCAGTCGCCGTTCTTTTGTGACTGTCTTACTTCGCACGGTGTCCACAGGGGCCGTGCACGTTGTGGCGTGAGTCAGAATTGCTTTCTTTTTTCGTGCTGAATGACACTGCATGGCATGAATACGCCACATTTTGTTGATCCGTTCGTCTGCTGCTGGACACGTGGGTTGCTTTCACCATTCGGATACTGTGGATAACGCTGCTGTGAACAGGGGTGTACAGATGTCTCCCTGAGTCCCTTCTTTCAGTTCTTTTGGGATATACCCAGAAGTGGAATTACTGGACCAGATGGTGGCTCTTTTTTAAACTTTTTGACGTGCCATACTGTTTTCCACAGCAGCTGCACCCGTTTACGTTTCTATTATGCCAACAGTGTACAAGGGCTCCAGTTTCTCCACATCCTCACCAGCACTAGCACTTGTGTTTTCATTTGTTTTTGTTTTTCTTTTCTTTCTTTCTTCTTCCTTTTTTGTTTTTTTTGAGAAGGAGTCTCACTCTGTCGCCCAGGCTGGACTGCAGTGGCGCGATCTCAGCTCACTGCAAGCTCCGCCTCCCGGGTTCACGCCGTTCTCCTGCCTCAGCCTCCCGAGTAGCTGGGACTACAGGCGCCCGCCGCCTCGCCCGGCTAGTTTTTTGTATTTTTAGTAGAGACGGGGTTTCACCGTGTTAGCCAGGATGGTCTCGATCTCCTCACCTCGTGATCCACCCGTCTCGGCCTCCCAAAGTGCTGGGATTACAGGCGTGAGCCACCGCGCCCGGCCTCTTCTTCCTTTTTTAAATGGTACTATCCCAACAAGCGTGATAGCAGGAATTTGCTTTTAATTACGGCAACTTCTGGCCTCACGAGATGTCTTTCAGGGAAATGTAGTGTGATCTCACCTTGCAAATGAGAGCTGCCTCAAGGCAGTGGTGCATGCGGCACTGCCAGGTGCCAAGGGTCACTGCCTTCCCCATGGACACCTGGACTATGCTGCGATGCCCCTGTGGGTGCAGCAGGGCCCCTAGGGGGAACCATGGAACTAGACAGTGTGCTTCAGACGAGCAGGTGAGCACAGAAACGGAGCCATAAGGACGGGGGGTAACGTCCAGTCCATAGTTCCGTGTGGAACCACGATTCACGGAGGCAGCTGAGGGCCGAGTGTAGTGTACGTTCCATCTCCATGCTTACAGCCCTGCAAAGTGGGAAGAGAACGGAAGAGACAGGAGAGAAAAAGTTGCGTGTGCTTTCCCAGAATCCTGTAGGTGGTGAGAGTCTCAGCATTGTTATTCCTAGCATGTTTTGTGTGTAACGTGAGATGAAGCAAATGATTACTGATGTGATCTTTTAACTCTGAGGCCCTTGACCAGGATTTTCAGTGGGGAGGAGAAAGGAGATACGGAGGAAAGGTGCTCCGGGTTAAGAAAGCCTCTGGAGGCCGGGCACGGTGACTCACTCCTGTAATCCCAGCACTTTGGGAGGCCGAGGCAGGCGGATCACGAGGTCAGGAGATGGAGACTATCCTGGCTAACATGATGAAACCCCATCACTACTAAAAATACAAAAAACTAGCCGGGCGTGGTGGCGGGTGCCTGTAGTCCCAGCTACTCGGGAGGCTGAGGCAGGAGAACGGCGTGAACCCAGGAGGCGGAGCTTGCAGTGAGCTGAGATTGCGCCACTGCACTCCAGCCTGGGCGACAGAGCGAGACTCCATCTCAAAATAAAAATAAAAATAACTTGTGAGGAAAAAAAAAAAAAAAAGAAAGAAAGAAAGGTGGAGGCACAACCAGTGGTTAAAGGGTACATAAAAGGCACACATAGTGTGTGTTTAGGGATGTGTGCTACACGGAGCAAGGTAGGGCTGTGATTGCCCCCCAACCAGGACCTGGTCAGGGGTGCACAGGGAGGCTGGGTCCCGAGGGCTGGAGTGGCCGGCAAGGCCCCTCTTCTTCCCTGCCTGAGGATTGTAAAGGTTGTTTCATAGCCATTTATTAAGCTAAATATTTACACTGTTTTCTTTTTTTTTTTGAGACGGAGTCTCGCTCTGTCACCCAGGCTGGAGTACAGTGGCCGGATCTCAGCTCACTGCAAGCTCCGCCTCCCGGGTTTACGCCATTCTCCTGCCTCAGCCTCCCGAGTAGCTGGGACTACAGGCGCCCGCCACCACGCCCGGCTAATTTTTTGTATTTTTAGTAGAGACGGGGTTTCGCCGTGTTAGCCCGGATGGTCTTGATCTCCTGACCTCGTGATCCGCCCGTCTCAGCCTCCTAAAGTGCTGGGATTACAGGCTTGAGCCACCGCGCCCGGCCTACACTGTTTTCTAAAAAATAAAATTATTTTAACAACATAAAAGTCAAAGGAAGAAGTGCCTGGAAGTGCTCCTGAAGCTGCAAGTGGGCAATTGTGAACAGTCTGCCGGTGTGGGACGTGGCACCTCGTCGTGGGTGCGCCGTCTCCCTCCACTGTGGGCCCTGCTCTTTCCTGCAGCACACGCAGCTCACTGCTGCCATTTCCCGTGTCTTCTGTCTTCACTCTGACCCACTCGCACCTTTGGTGTCTGGGGTCTGTGCTTTGCTAGGGGACCTTGGAGTTCTGTTGATGGCTGTGACTTCATTCCATGTTCTTTCCCATAAGGAACTGTGTTGGGAAAAGTTTGTCCGATGATTCCATGGTCACGCCTTTTGGCCTGTCCTGTGAGGGGCGAATGGGGAGCACGTGGAACTTACTGCTCCTGTCTTCAGAGTTTCTTGGGGGAGGAACTTGGTGTGGTTTGTTCCAGGCTGAGCCCACCCTGAGGTCGGTTGTGGGACCCACCTGCCTGGTGCAGGCTGCCAGGGTCTTCCTGCCAGTGTGGGATCCCACGCTTTCCTCTTCCTCCTGCACCCATCAGACCCAGGGACACATGTGTGGCTCCTTCTCCAGTAAGTGACCTGGGAGGCGTCCTTACCCCAGGACCCGAGTGAGCGTCTGTTGGAGACACCCAGGCGTGCAGGCCAGAAGGACACGCCCAGTTGTGTGGCTGCCTCTTCCCTGCAGGGAGAAACAGAAGGCTGGCGTGGGGCTTCTCCCTCGGCTGGGCCTGCATTGTCCCCAAGGCCCGTGGCCTCTGGAGCAGCCCCTGAGCGACTGTGCTCCTTCCTGGGCCTCGGTTTCCTCATTCTCAGCGGGGGCTTCTGCCAGACTATCTGGGAGATGTTTTCAACCCTCTAATTTGTGCACGCTGTGACTCACCCAAAATTACAGAGCGAAGCTAATGGAATCAGGAATGTATAAATCCCCCTTCCCTCCTCACACGCTTCCTTGAGGTTTTGAAAACTACCGTTCAGAATGAGACCGTGGCTCTCTACCTGAGGCCACAGGGTTGTCTGTGGCCTGAATGATTTCTGGCCAGTTTGGCTGGGTGAGCCCCAACGGCGTGAACATGCTAAAGGCTTGCCCTGGGACCCCGGATCTGGCCGGGCTACAGGGCTCACAGCTCAGACCTGCCTCTGCCCAGGAGTGACACGGTCCCCTCTGCTCACATGCCACGGAGCAGAACTGCCATGTGGCCCAGCCTAGGAAGGCCAAGAAGCATGGGAGACTCCCAGGCTATTCGACGAGCAGGACCTGTCCATGCCATCTCCCATCCGTGCCCAGCATCTGCATCATCCAGAGAGCACCGGCCTGCACTGTCCTGTGAAACGCCGCAGCGAGCCCTTCCTGGCAGGTGCAGTTAATCCTGTCTGATGGGTTAGGAAACCAAGGCTCTGAGGGAGGCTTTCGGTGCCACAGCGGGGAGGTGAGAGTTGTGAGTTGCAGATGTCTCAGCCATCCCGAGCGTGTCCATTCAGGGTGGTGGGAAGCTTTTCACTCAGCACTGAGTACGTGATGCCTGCGGTGTTCTGGACCTCCTCCATTAGGAGTCAGGGACCCTTCTCCCCAGGTCGCTCATCGATGGCCCCAGCTTCTCCAACCCCTTCCTGGGCTGTGGCTGCACCCTGGGCTCCATCCATTCCAGACCCAAAGGCCCATGAGCCAACCAGGCACCGCCCCTACATGGTGTGCCCACAGGCTCTTATGGATCCCAGAGGGCCCCTTTGTCCTGCTTGGGGAGGCTGGGGTGGTCCCTCCACAGTGCCCTTCCGTGGCTCCCATGCTCCCCAGCTCCCTGCTGTGTCTGCTGGGCGTTTGAACAGCCTCCTGCCCTAACCGTTGCATCCTGCCACCCTGTCCCACTCTCTACCCGGCAGCCAAGTGATCTTTTCCAGCAGCACAGCTGACTGAGTATTGCTGGTGGCTGCGACTGCTCTCAGGATCAGATTGTGTCTCTTCCAAGAGAGACATCCGATAAGATTGACTTGGAAAAGAACATGAATTGTGGTTGCCCAGAGCTCCTTTGCGGTTTGGGATTAAGCCATGCAGAAAGGTGTGCAGGAGCCTAGCTCACCTGCCAACCCTGCCTCTTGCCATCCTCTATTTTGTACGCTCAGTCACCCCAGAAAATTGCTCTGGCCCTTGGATTTACCTCCGGGTCACTGTCCGTCCGGTACCCTCTGCCTGGGTCTCCATCACCCGCCTCACTCGTGTGTCCTCTGCACATGGCATCTACTTCAGCAGGGCCCTTCCACAGGGCGCCTTCCCAGCCTGGGTCTGGCCCACCCCGTGAACTCGCTCCTCGCAGTACTGGCTACACACCCTCAAGCCCAGCTGTTTCTTAGAGTTGGTGTCCGCTAGGGTGTGAGTTCCTGGTGAGCAGGAGAACCTGTGCCTTTTATAACCTAGTGTGCTACTCGGCATGCCGAAGGAACCAAGGCGTGCTGAGAAATGAATGGAGCAGCTGTACTGTGCAGAGATACACGCAGAGAGGGGCAGGAGGAAGCCTCCACTTCAGACTTCAGTGTGAAAAAGAGCCACTGGAAAAGAACATGAAGTGTGGTCACCCGATGCTCCTTTGTGGTTTGGGATGAAGCCCTGCAGGAAGGTCCCGGCAGCGCTGCAGCCCTGCCACGCTGTTTTCCCCACGTGGGTTCTGGAGTCTGGTGGTACCTGGAAGAGCAGGTGGAGTGGAAGCTGCTAGAAGGTGGGAACCTGAGGGTCCTGGGTTGGCGGAGGCCTTGCCCTCACTTTGCCTAGGGAGGCAGTGGGCTTCCTGCTTCGTTTGAACCTTGCACTGCAGAGCCGGGCCTTGCTTATTCTTAGGGAGGCTGATGCTTCTTCCCAGCACACCACAGCCACGCAGGAGGTGCGGCAGAGCACGTAGAGATCCATCTGGTATCTCGCAGCCAGCCGTGGTGCGACTGTCAGGACTCTGTGACAAACAAGGTTTCTGTTTGGCATGGGGACGACCAGAGGGAAGGAGACTGGTAGAGCATAAGGATTCAGCCGACCGTTAAAAAAAGTCAGAAGCAATGTAAGTCAAAACTCGGGACATCTTAGGGTGACCTTGGCCACTGACAGTTGTTCGTGTTTGAAATCACATTGATTCTTGCAGCTGTCCAAGGCGCTTGAAATAACCACTCTGGGTGATGTCGTTGGGATGGTTTTGTCAGCACTCAGGATTTGGGGGTTTGATATGAAAATTTCACATTACAAAAAAGGGAGAAGTGCAGTTTTGTGTGTTTAGGGTTATTGGTGGCTAGACATCTGAAAATAAGGATCCCTGCTCATTGATTTTTTTTTTTTTTTTTTTGAGATGGAGTCTCACTCTGTTGCCCAGGCTAGAGTGCAGTGGCCGATCTTGGCTCACTGCAACCTCCGCCTCGCAAGTTCAAGTGATTCTCCTGCCTCAGCCTCCTGAGTAACTGGGATTACAGGTGCATGCCCCCTGCCTGGCTAATTTTTGTATTTTTAGTAGAGACAGGGTTTTGCCATGTTAGCTAGGCTAGTAACTCCTGACCTCAGGTGATCCGCCCACCTCAGCCTCCCAAAGTGCTGGGATTACAGGCCTGCCGCTCCTTGATTTTTGTTGTTGTTCCCAGGAAGATTGATGGAGGGAAAACATACTCTCCAAAGAGGAGATCCTGTGTTTACAGCTGTCTTAGATAGAGTCGTGACGAGGAGGAGGACTCTGGGCCGACAGTGTATGAGGGTTCCGTCTCACAAGGCTGTTTAGTGTTTGTGCCCACACTGGGTGTGACGGGTTGAAGCAGTGGATAACAAGCCTATTACTGTTATGCAAATGTGGGTGGCATAGTTGCATTCTTCATGCATGTGTCTCTTCCTAATGAGTTTCAAAATCTTAATTTAGATCTTGATTTTGTTGCAGATAGGATTCCAATTTAAAGAGAGTATGTCGTTCAGAGACTGTGGTAGACAGAAAAATGATCTTCAAAGATATCCACACCCTAGCCGCAACGCCTGTAAATCTGTTACTTTATATGACAGGAAGGACTTTGCAGATCTGATTAAGTTATGGATCTTGAGAGGGAGAGATTATTCTGGATTATTCAGGTGGGCCCTAATAATCATGGTGACCCTTATTAGAAGGCAGCTGGAGGAGTTAATTGTCAGAGGAGGTCTGTGACAGCAGAAGTGGAGATTGGAGTGATGCACTTTGAAGATGGAGGAAGGGGCCGCAAGCCAAGGAATGCAGGTGGCTTTTAGAAGCCAGAAAGGCAAGGAAACAGATTCTTGCCTAGAGCCTCCTACAAAAATTTAGAGTACTTTATTCCATGACCTTATGTGAGAGGAACCTCGTGGGATTCTTCCCTCCACCCGCCTCACTCCCTCCTCCTCCCTCCTCCCTCCCTCCCTCCTCCCTCCCTCCTCCTTCCTTCCTTCTTCCTTCCTTCCTTCCTTCCTTCCTTCCCTTCCTTCTTCCTTCCTTCCTTCCTTCCTTCCTTTTTCAGACAGGATCTTGCTCTGTCATCCAGGCTGGAGTGCAGTGGTGCCTTCTCAGCGCATTGCAACCTCCACCTCCTGAGTTCAAGCCATTTTCGTGCCTCAGCCACCCATATAGCTGGGACTACAGGCACATACCACCATGTCTGGCTAATTTTTGGATTTTTTTGTAAAGATAAGATCTCGCTATGTTGCCCAGGCTGGTCTAGAACTCCTGGGCTCAAGGGATCCACCTGCCTCAGCCTCCCCAAATGCTGGGATTATAGGCATGAGCCACCGCACTCAGCCCTCTGCCAGATTTCTGAACTATAGAACTGTAAGAGAGTAAGTTGGTGTTGTCTGAAGTCACTAGATTTATGGTCACAGTAGCCGTAGGAAGCTAACACAGAGATTCAGGGACCAAACCTTTCCATTGCAGCAAGGTTGATCAGTTGTTCTCTCCCATCATGGGGCTCCCATTTTGCTCAAGTCCTGTGTCATTGTCCCTCTTTTCCTGGAGAGCAGGAGCTGACTTCAGACGCCAAATCTTCTTTTCCTGCCACGGTGCACTCGCAGCTCTTGGGAGGTGCAGGTTCTGCCTGCTGCTCTTCTGGAATGATAAATGCTGGGCCCTTAGTGGAAATGTCAGGTGAAATGGAAGGCAGCTCCTTGGCAGCAGGACCTGCAGTGGGCCTCTTGGAGCTGGCACTGAGGGCTGCTCCCCCCACTCTGTGGGTGTATTGGCTGCATGCTGACGGGCTGTCCTTGTGGTTGTGGCCTGGTGTGTGTGCAGGTGGACAGAGGCCGGAGTATCCTTGAGAGGCTATGCCTTCTCCCGGCTTCTGTTGGAGCCAGAGCCATCAGGGAGCCATCACCTGGCCTGGCCTGGCCTGGCCTGTCATGAGTGCTGGGTTCCTTGAACTGCCTCTCAGGCTGGGGGATGAGGTGGCTGCGCTCAGGCCTGGCTTCTGCAGGCTTCTTCATGTCTTTGGAGCTGCTCCACCACTGGAACCTGTGACATGAGAGGCCTGTAGCCTGGCCCTGTCATCCGGAATGGAGAGGCAGCCCCCCAGCCTCCTGGGGACCAGAGCTCCTTGCCTGGGTCATCACAGAACTAAGCCTTAAAATCCGGCTGCCTCAGCAGAGCACCTCTAGAGACTCAAACCACCTTGTAAACCTCACTGGGAACGAATGCTTGACTTTTCACTCAGTACCAGGACTCCATACTAGCTCGTTTATGGGTTTTTCCTGTGAATTGCTAATGTTTGAAGTGAAAATTTTCTTTTTTTTTTTTTTTTGGAGGGGGCTCCCGCCGTTGCCCCCGGGGCGGGGGTGCGGTGGCCGGTCCTCAGCCCACTGCAAGCTCCACCTCCCGGGTTTCCGACATTCTCCTGCCTCAGCCTCCCGAGTAGCTGGGACTACAGGCGCCCGCCACCTCGCCCGGCTAAGTTTTTGTATTTTTTAGTAGAGACGGGGTTTCACCATGTCAGCCAGGATGGTCTCGATCTCCTGACCTCGTGATCCGCCCGTCTCAGCCTCCCAAAGTGCTGGGATTACAGGCTTGAGCCACCGCACCCGGCCTGAAGTGAAAATTTTCAAAGCTGACTAATGCCTCTGCTTCAAGATTTCCTGTCAGGCAACTTACTTATATATAAAGCGGCTTTTCAAGGAACACTAACAAACTAACAGAGTCACTTGCGTTAGGAGACTCCAGAGCCAAGTCGCGGCTCTAGGTTGGCGTCGCAGGGTGTTAGGGAGCCAGTTCTCCACCCCGGGGCCGTGGCTTCTGGGTCCTTGCACCATCCAGAGAGGTGATGGCGTGCTAATTCCCGTGTATAGAGTCTACCGTTTTCAGGCGGCGTTTGCATCTGTGGTTTCATTCAGCGTTCAGAGCAGCCCCCGGGGTCAGTTCACGTAGAGAAGGAGTCAGAGGCTCACAGAGGCTGAGGGTTTGCGGGGTCACCAGCTCCTAAGAGGGGCCCTTTGGGCTGAGGCCAAGGCGCTTTCTTTCTTGCAAGACAGAAATTCTGGTGTGCACTTTTCCTTTCTGTGCCATAGTGGCCACCTCCTTCCACCCCATATCCTTCTTCCCTTTGGCCACTGGTGAGTTCTGATTATTTTTCAGAAAACAATAATAATAATAATTAAAACTCTGGGAGCTTGAGACTGAGGAAGAGTCTCCTTTCGTAGAGATTTTTGGCCTAACATGTTAGCTCCCTGCCCTGTGTAACTTCAGAGTTGGCAGGTGATGGGGACACGCCCGTTGGAGAGCGCTGGTGTGTCCAGTTTTGTCCCTGCAGCTTCACCGGCTGTCAGAGCCACAGCCTTCATTGATGGCTGCGCCCAGGAATATTTAACAGCAATTTCCTTTTTCTTTCTTCTTTCTTGTTCTGTCTGTGTCAGTGTTTTGTGGTCTGACTGTACCCGTCTTCTTATAGGCAGCTAATGTAAACGCTGATACAGGCTGTGCCCGGTGGTTGTGGTGTTCAGGGCCTTGGCCAGAAGCTGTTGTTTGGGAATGAACCACACGGTGGGATATCTTGGATCTCCCGGGCCAGGCACAGAGCAGCTGCTCAGTAAATGTTGCTGAGTGAAAGGCCGGGGGGTTGGTGAGGATAGGAGGGGGCATCTAAGCCTGCAGAGGAGCTGTCAACCGGTGGGCAGCCAGCAAGTCCAGCTCGAGGAAACACCGTGGGGACCAGGGGCTCTGCATAAGAAATGGCGGAGGTTTGGCTTCACTTTTAGTTGTTTTGTTTCTTGTTCAAGTGAGGAGAACACACCGAGAAGGGAGGAGAGTGAGGCTGGCTGAGCGTCATGGCTGGGTGGTAAAGGAATTAATAACCCAGACAGGTTGCCCATTCATGTACAGTTGTCTGCATCGCTGTGATAGAAACTGCTGTGCTACTGAGACCTTCAGAAAAGCAGGCCACCCAGAGAGTGACTTGGGCAGGTGTCTATTTATGTGGGCATCAGGGAGAGGAATACTTGCAAGGAGCAGAGCTTCCGGAAGACCAAGATTCAGTGGAGGCAGCAAGTCAGGGCCAGGCAGGAGTCGCTGGGGGTATCTGCGCTTTCCAGGGTGCGTGGATGGATGTGTTAACCAGCCAATTCCTACGCGTCACTAAGGAGAGGTGCCTGCCCTCCTGGGATCTGTGCCTATTCTATTGCTTCTGTTGTTTTTTTTTTTTTTTTTTTTTTGAGACAGGATCTCGCTCTGTCACCCAGGCTGGAGTACAGTGGCACAATCTCAGCTCACTGCAACCTCTGCCTCCCAGGCTCAAGCAATCCTCCTACCTGAGCCTCCCAATTAGTTGGGACTATGGGTGAGCACCACCATGCCTGGCTAATTTTTAAATGTCTTGTAGAAACAGGGTCTCACTGTATTGCCCAGACTGTTCTTGAACTCCTGGGCTCAAGTGATCCCCTTGCCTCTGCCTCCCAAAGTGCTGGGATTACAGGCGTGAGTTACCACGCTCGGCCTCTTGTTGTTGTTAGTAAACTTTAAATTCTAGAACAGCTTTAGAGTTATAAAAAAAAAGTTGCAAAGACTGCAGAGAATTCCCATCTTTCTTCCTCCATCATCTCTCTCGTTAACATCTTACATCACACGGTGCATTTGGCATAACTGAGGAACCAACATGGGTCCTTTGCTGTGAACTAAACTGTGCATTCATTCCAATGTCCTTAGTTTTTGCCTAATGTTTTTTTTTTCCGTCCCAGGAGCCCGTCCAGGCCACGATGTTACCTATAGTCCTTGTGTCTCCTTAGTCTCCTCTGGTCTGTGGCAGTTTTTCAGCTTTCCTTGTTTTGAATGACCTTGATTGTTTCAAGAGTACAGGTCTTTGTGGAATGTCCCTCAATTTGGGTTTATCTGCTGTTCTTCTCATGGTTAGACTGGAGTTACAGGTTTTGAGGAGGAAAACCACAGAAGTGAAGCACCATTTTCAACATACAGCAATGTTACATGATATCAACATGACCTGTCACTATTGATGTTGACCCCGATCACCTGGCTGAGGTAGCATTTGCCAGTTGCTCACTGTAAGATTACCCCACCTGGGAGGCTGAGGCAGGAGAATGATGTGAACCCGGGAGGTGGAGGTTGCAGTGAGCCGAGATTGCGCCACTGCACTCCAGCCTGGTGACAGAGCGAGACTCCGTCTCAAAAAAAAAGAAAAAAGAAAAAAAAAAGTTTATCCCACCTTCCTTCCAGAGTCCTCCTTGGAAGGAGGTCAATGTGGGGAGCCCATGCTTAAGGAATGTGAAATTATACTGCACCTCCTTCATGGGGGTTGGGGGTATCTGTATAAATTATTTGGAATATTTCCACATGGGAGAGTTATCTATTCTCCCCCATTTATTTGTTCAAACATTTACATCAGTATGGATTTGTGGGTATATAATTTATACCTTGCTTTATAATCCAGTGCTGTGTTATTTATTTTATTGCTCAAACTGTCCCAGCTTTGACCCTATGAAGCTCTTTCGGGTGGCCTCCCATGTCCCCTTGAGAGATCCCTACCTTTTTGTTTTGAGTACAGTCAGTCGGCCGTATCTGTGAGTTCTGCATCTGTGGATTCAACCAACTTTAGATGGGAAATATTTGGGAGAAAAATAGATGGTTGTGTCTTTACGGAACAGACTTTTTGTCTTGTCATCATTCCCTAAACAATACAGTATGATGATGATTTACATAGTATTTACATTGTACTAGGTGTTATAAATCATCTAGAAAGGACTTAAAATATACTGGAGAACGTGTATAGGTTATATGCAGATTCTGCACCATTTTATAGAAGGGACTTGAGCATCGAGGATTATGGTATCTGCAGGGGGGCCTAGATTCTAACCAATCCCTTACAGATAGCCAAAGAAAACCATACCTCTTTTTGGCACAAGATACTTAGGCTCATCTGGAATATTTCCTACCCAGTCCTGGACTCAGCTATATCTGTAAGGATCCCTGCCTTGTTTTATTGAAGAATGGTATCTAGAAACCAAGGTCTGGACACTGAGGGTTCTTGTTGCCACTGAGGTACATTGCTTCCAGGCCCTCTCAGCAGACAGAACTAGGAAATACGTGTGTTTGCTAATCTGTGTATACATATGTATCTCCCAGTGTTTTTTAAATTTTTTTATTTTTTGAGACAGAGTCTTGCTCTGTTGCCAGGCTGGAGTGCAATGGCACGATCTCCACTCACTGCAACCTCCGCCTCCCAAATTCAAGCAATTTTCCTGCCTCAGCCTCCCTAGTAGCTAGGACTACAGGCGCGCGCCACCACGCCCAGCTAATTTTTGCACTTTTAGGAAAGACAGGGTTTCACTATGTTGGCCAGGATTGTCTTGATCCCTTGACCTCATGATCCACCTGCCCTGGCCTCCCAGAGTGCTGGGATTACAGACGTGAGCCACTGCCACTGCACCCGGCCTTTTTTTTTTTTTTTGAAGACAGAGTCTCACTCTGTTGCTCAAGCTGGAGTGCAGTGGCACAATCTTGTCTCACTGTAATCTCCGCCTCCTGTGTTCAAGGGATTCTCCTGCCTCAGCCTCCTGAGTAGCTGGGATTATAGACGTGCACCCCCATGCCTGGCTAATTTTTGTATCCCATAGCTTTTTGAATGCATGGCCCCATCTGGCGGCCCAGCCCTGGACCTAGCCTCCTGATCACTCAAGGGAACCATGTCCACGTGTCACATAGTAGAAAGGAAAACTTGGACAACTGACTATGTAGACAGGAGCAGCAACAACAAAAAGACTTGGAAGGCTTAAAGAATATTTTCCAAGTATACACAAATACAGAGAATGATAAGAGGAATGACTTTGAGAGCCTGAGGCAGGAGGATTGCTTGAGCCCAGGAGTTCAAGAATAATCTGGGCAGCATAGGGTGACCTTGTCTCTACAAAAACAGAAAACAAAAAACAAAACCAGGTGTGGTGGTGTGTACCAGTGGTCCCACCTCCTTGCAAGGTTCAGGCAAGAGAATCACTTGAGCCTGGGAAGTTGAGGCTGCAGTGAGCCATGATTGCACCACTGCATTCTGTCCTGGGTAACAGAGCAAGACTCTGTTTAAGAAAAAAGGAACATCTGGGTATCTACTATCCAGTTTAAGACATGTACAAATATAATTCAGGCTTCCATGAGCATGCCTCCCCAGCCACCCCTGTGAAACCCAGTACATTGAATGTACTGTTGTTTTTTGGAGGCATATTTTATTTTTACCCTGCATGTATGCCTAAATGATATATCCCATTGTTATGATATTTTCAAACTTTGTAGAAATGATATCTTACTATGTTCCTGCAACTTGAATTTTCATTAACTGAGGTGTTTTACATGTATTTATCTTCTTAGCAATCCCGAGAAAAGCAAGAGTCTCCATTGCACAGGTGGAGAAAGTGATAACGTGGCACAATGATGTGATTTTTGCTCACTTCACGCAGCTAATGAAGGTGGACTCACATCTGTATCTTCAGAGCCCAAGTCCATGCTCTTTGTACAGCATAAATGTCGAGATTCGTCAGGAAAAGGAAGAACAAGCAGGTCTTGTTGGTTACTCTGTGACCCTGTTGCCTCCCTGGGGCCTGGAGGTCCTGGTGTCTCTCCTAGCCTGGAATCCCAGTCTCCATCTGGGTTTTGCAGGCTCCAGGAGTTTTGATGAAATGAGGACCCATATGGCTGGTTGAGACTCCCACCCCCTCATCACTCCCTACCAGTGCTTGTGCAGAATCCTCCTCTCCTCCTGAGCCTGGAAATAACGCGTAGCTGGCTCAAAAGTCAGCCCCTCCTTATTTTAGCACCAGATGCTGCCCCTCAGCTTCACACTGCCCTCCAGCAGCATTGCCTGTGGTCCATGGGATCGTGGCCTTCACGCTCAGCATTGAAATAGCTGCCTCCCGCTCCCATCGTAGGAAAGAGAACGGAGTCTCTTTCTCCCACTCTCCTGCCCCACCCCCTGCTGCTGGCCTATTTTTGTGCTTTGCTTTGCTGTAGAACTTCTGGAAAGAGTTTCTGCAGTGGCTTTCTCCATTTCCTCCCTTCCCATTCTCTCTTATACCCACTGCAGTCGGACTTTTGCCCCTTGCACAGACACCTTTCCTTACACTTTTGACCCCATCACTTAGAGATGAAGATCTCTTAAGACTCCAAGTCTCCAGCGCCAGTGGTCAGCTCTCAGTCCCTTCCCATGTGACTGGCCAGCAGTGTTTGCCACAGTCGTCCCCCCTAGGAAGCACCTTCTTTCCTTGGCGTGTGAGGCACTCTGTGCTTGGGATTTCCTTCCTGCTTCACTGGACTTTACTCAGTCCCCTTTGACCCGTGAGTGTCGGAGTCAATCCATGCCCCTCTTCTCTGCTCGGTCCACACTCCCACCATGGTTGACCTCATTCCATCTTGTGGCACTGAATGCCATCCTCATGCTGAAGGATCCCACGTTTATCTTTTAGCTCCGATTTTTCTCCTGACCTCCAGACTGTACACCCTGTTGCCCACCTAGCACTTTCCCTTAGAGTTCTAGTTGACTTCCCCACACAACAGGCACCAAGCTGTCCCTGGCTGTCTCACCCCAATCTCCCTATCTCAGTAAATGGCAGCTCCATGCTTCCAGACGCATAGACCATAGACTTGGAGCCAAGCTTGACTCCTGTCTCTCTGAAGCCCCCCATGGAATCTGTTTCGTGAGCTGCCCCTGGTCACACCGGCACCGCTGCCGTGCGTTGAGAGCCTGTCGTCTCCTTGCTAGATTGCTGTGCCAGTTTCCTAATGGTTCCTGTTTCCACGCTGACTGCATACCTTCCTACCCAGGTCTGTGTCTGCTCAGCAGCTGGTTTATTGCATACGAACTTAAATGAGATTGCTCCTCGGACCAGAGCTCTCCATTCCCCCGCCATCCCACTCAGAGTAAATGCTGCAGGCCCCTCCTCAACTGACTTTACTTCCTAAAACTATCCTGCAAAATCCTGCCTGGCTAATAACTTTATCACCTTCTTTGTGTTGGTTCCAACGTTCCCTTCTCCAGGTGGCTTCTGCGGACTTTGGTACTGGCCCACATCCCTGCACCGGTAACCCCCCACCATGCACAAGAACCCCCACATTAATTCGGTAGCTTCTTTGTTTATTGTTGTCTGTGCCGCTCCAGACAGGAAGCCTGTGGGGGTTGGGGGCTTGGCTGCCTTCTTCAGCCCTGGGCTCCCAGTCCTGGCATCTGCTTGAAGACGGTGCTGACGGTCAGGCTGCAGCAAATTCACACTTGACACCTGGGAGTGAGGGCCGCCTGCCATGCCGTGCTCTGGCCTCTCACCTGCGTCCTGCTAGTCCTGGGCACACCAGGATGACAGTCAGGGAATTTCTACCCCATCTGCCCTGGCATCCTCCAAACCCAGGGACCTTTCTAAGACTTGACTGCCTGGTGACCGTGTGTGTGCTCCGTGGATTTCTGTCCAGGAGGGTCCCTCGCTCTGGCCCTCAGGGCCACGTGCATGTGGACACCGACTGGTAGGGTTGGTTTCCTATGCAGAGAGCCGGGCCAGAGGCACAGCCGGCCCACTGCCAGCCCCATCGCTCACGGTTCACCCAGTCCCCGGGCCTTTCCGACGCTGTGCGCATCTGCATTTGTTGGAATGAACAGAGCGTAGAATTGTAGGACTTTGTCAGACCCCGTAAAAAATACATGTTACTGAACCACCTAGGATACCTCTACATTATAGACCTCAAGCAGAAGTTTCAGGAGACGGTTTCTCACTCTCATTAGAGGTGATGCGTTTTGTGTGGTCTCCGGTTTCATTGCCCCGTAAACTCACTTGGCGATCTGCCTGGGGCCCCAGCTTTCTCAGCCATACTTCCTGTTCCGGAGGAGAAACCTGAGCTGCAGAGAGCTAAGGCCCTCGCTAAGGTCACACCAGTGAATTCACCAGACAGCCAGGAGTGGAACCCTGTCCTCTGATTTCTATCCTGGGGCTTTTTTAGGCGTGTGTAATTAATTTTAATGATTGCACCATTGTGGCTTATTTAAATTACCCCAGGAGGAACATTAGCTCTGTTTAAGAAATGTTACTGTAGTCACCTACCTGCTCTGTGCAGGGAAATGCATCTTTTGTGAGATTTCTTCTGAGTAATTAAGAGGGTCTAAGAAGCCAGTTTTATAGTCATTTATTTAACTGTAGAGAACAATGAAGTTAAATACAAAAGCTGGTTCCATCTGCAAGAACATATGAGTGATTTGAATTAGAAAAGGTGTTCATCAAAGCACCTCCCAGGTGCCTAGGGAGGCGTGGGGGGCCTTGGTGGGTTCCCCAAGGGTCGGGCCGAGGCCTGGGGCCGGGGGCACAGTTCCATTGCACTGGGTGTGTTTGGGGGCAGAACCTTGTGCTTGGAGGTAGGTGTTGCTTCTGGCCCTTGGTTGCTTATTCCTGCAGGCATGGCCGGCCGTGGACCCGTAGCTCAGCAACCATGGAGGAGCTGTGAGAAATGTGCAGTCTCAGGCCCTACCCTGCCTCTGCTGACTCGGAACTTGCATGTTAACGAGACTAGGGGTTTGAATGCACATGACAGCCGGTCTAGCTCTGGGTCTGTGGTTTCTAGTTTTTATCATCCAGCTGGTCATCCTCAGCAGTACATGGCTGGTTACCATGCGCAGGGCACCGTGCTAGGTGCTGTGGTAACAGAAGGGCGAGGCAGAGCCCTCCCGGCCCTCTGGGGCTTGCTATCTCCAGGGCAGGCAGGGGCTGGCGTATCCAGTTGTACACCATGGTGTTTTACAAAGCACGAGACCCCAGGGGTGGGCTGGATTGAGATGCGAGGCGGGAAGACAGGTGGGGAGGGGTCCCAAGCAGGAGGAACTGCATGAGGAAAGGTGCGGAGGCTGGAGAGATGCAGATGCAGTCAGGGAACAGCCAGTGTCAGAATGGAGCGGGTGACGCCAGGTTTTGGAGGCTTTCAGTCCCACGTTTAGATAGTTGGACTTTCTCCAGTGGGTCATGGAAGCCATGATAAACTTTTTAAAATTAAATACTATTTTATTTAAGAAATTGTGTAAAATACACATAACATAGAATTCACCTTCTTGAACCATGTTTAAGTGTAGAGCTCAGTGGCATTAAGTACATGTACACGGTTGTGCGGCCATCGCCCCCATACACCCCCAGAGCTCTCTTCATCCTGCAAAACTGAACCTCTGTCCCCATTCAACGCTTAACTCCCATTCCTCCTCCCCTCACCCCGGCACTCACCACTGTACTTTCTGTCTATGATTTTGACTACTTCAGGGGCCTCATATGAGTGGAATCATGTAGGATTTACATTTTGTGACTGGCTTGTTTCACTTATAATGTCCTCAAGGTGCACACACGTTGTAGCACGTGTCAGAATCTCCTTGTTTGCTAAGGTTGAGGGATATTTCCTTGTATGAATAGACCACATTTTGTTGATCGTTCATCTGGTGAAGGACGCTTGGGTCGCTTTGGCCTCTCGGCTGTTGTGGATCATGCTGCCGTGAACATAGGGGTACAATCTCTTTGAGCTCTTGTTTTCACTTCCTTCAGGCATACATCCAGAAGCGGAGTCATTCCTACGTCATGTGGTAATTCTACTTTTAATGTTTTAAGGATAGCATTTTCCAAAGGGGCTGTACCGTTTGACATTCCTACCCACCATGTACAAGGGTTCCAGTTTCTCCACATCCTCACCAACACTTGTTATTTTCTGGCTTTTCAATTGTGGCCACGCTGATGGGAGTGGGGTAGCAGCCCTCTGTGGTTTGGATGGCGTTTTCCTGAGGCACGGTGGTGTGGAGCACCTCTGCTGTGTGGGAGCACTGTGGTCTGGTGAGCAGGGGCTCTGCAGTGGGGAGGCGTGTGCCAAGGCTGTAGGAGAGAGCAATAGGTAGTGCTGTGCATCAGGTTTGGGGTGATGGGGACGTACCCCTTGCACCTGTACATCAGGCCTCCCCCATGCTACTTTGGTGGCTTCTGTGGGAACACAATATGTCCAGGGTGCCGTCCCTAAGGCAGAAGGGAGCACTATCTGGTTCGATGTGTGGCCTGTGCTGCACCAAGCCCACCACGTTTGCCCTATGAGACTGTGTCCTGCTGTGACTGGGTTGAAGTCAGAGAAGCCGAGATGGGTGGGGGAGCATTTGGAGGACGTGTCCCTTGCTGTGGTGTCTTTGCAGAAGTGGCCAGCACTTGCACTGCCCAGTCGTATTTTCGATGCTCCTGGGAACATGAGAGGATTGCACTTCTCCGCTTTCTCAAAGTTAGATGAGACCGTGTGCCTTGCTTCAGCCAGTGACGTGTAAGCAGAAGTGACTTGTGGGTAGAAGCTGGAAGGAACTTTCTGTGCTGTCCTTTCTGCAGTCACATTGGTCCTAGAAGCACATGCCGAGGAGGAGGGGCTGTAATAGCAATTTGGCTGTTTGCTGGGGATTCGCAGTGGACTTTGAGTGAGCAAGACAGAAACGATTCCTGGGCCCAGGCCCTGTGGTGTGGAAGCTGTTTGTTGCTGCAGCACAGCCTAGCCTATCCTCAGTGATCCAGGAGGAACCTGAAAAGTATTTTAAGTGCACAGATAGGTGAAGATGAAAGTGTAGTGGTTTGGGATAATTCCACAGGCTTGTTAGTATCTCCAACAGTTTCAAGACTTGGTGAAGGGGCTGCACTTTTCTGTAGGTAAGTCTCTTGCTAAAGAGTTCGTTATCAGCTGGTAATGGCTTCATTTTGTCAGCGGCACAGAGTTCTGGCTTGTGCGTGTCTGAGGCCTGTCCCCACTGGGGCAGGGAGCTAATGAGAACTCATGAGCCCCGCATCTCTGCCTGGCTTGAACGGCCTGTGTGTTTTCCAGCGCTTATCAAATCCGGCGCCGTTTCCATTCCGGGAGACAACTTCAGACTCTGTGGACCTCATTATACTTCCAAAGCAGGAGGGTCGTTGTTTTTGAGCATTATTCCCGACTTTTTTTTGTTTTTTTGTTTTTTTTTTGACTGCAGAAATGCCTTTTTAATATCAGAAAATTTCCAAGTTTTCCTTACTTGGCTATAGTCTTGTTTTTAGTACTGCTTTGGTGGTTCAATAACTATTCATTAAACAAATCTCTTCATTTTAAGTTTATTTCTTCTATAGAGCTTCCCTCCCCTCCCCTCCCCTCCCCTCCCCTCCCCTCTCCACAGAGTCTCCCTCTGTCGCCAGGCTGGAGTGTGGTGGCGCGACCTTGGCTCACTGCAACCTCCACCTCCTGGGTTAAAGCAATTCTCCTGCCTCAGCCTCCTGAGTAGCTGGGACTACAGGCGTGCGCCACTACGCCCAGCTAATTTTTGTATTTTTAATAGAGATGGGGTTTCATCATGTTGGGCCAGGATGATCTCGATCTCTTGACCTCATGATCTGCCCGCCTTGGCCTCCTAAGGTGTTGGGATTACAGGCGTGAGCCATGGCATTCAGATATACACAAAAACAGAGAGAATCCCTGCAAATTCATGTGTTGAAATCTTCGCCCCCAGGACCTCAGTGTGACTGTATTTGGAGAGAGGGTCTTTGAAGAGGTAATTGAGTTAAAATGATGTCATCAAGGTAGCTTAATCCAGTCTGACTGACGTCCTTATAAGAAGAGAGTCAGACACAGACGCAGAAGGATGGCAGTGTGCATACATGGCAGAAGACAGCCGTGCGCGAGCCAAGGAGCGAGGCCTCCTCAGCCCTGCTGACACCGTGATCTCAGACTTCCAGCCGCCAGAACTGGAAGAAAATCCGTTTCTGTTGTTTAAGTCCCCTAGCCTGTGGTACTTGGTGATAGCATTCCTTGAACACTAATGCAGTGCCTGTGTGCTTTTGTTCAGCGTCAGCAGTTCCAGTTTTTAAGCATCTTCGCAGACTGCCCCCGAAGTGCAGAGAGCATGGGGCCTATAGCAGAGAACTAGGCAGCACCTGCCCTTATGAAACTGACACTCTACGGAAACTGGAAAAATTCGTGAGGACAAGCTTCAGTTAACAACACTTTGAGCCTGGGTGTGGGAGCTTGAGCCTATAATCCCAGCACTTTGGGAGGCCAAGGCAGGTCGATCTCTTGAACCCAGGAGTTTGAGAGCAGCCTGGGCAACATGGTGAAACCCAATCTCTACTAAAAATACAAACAATTAGCTGGGCCTGGCGCCAGGCACCTGTAGTCGCAGCTACTCGGGAGGCTGACATGGGAGGATTGCTTGAGCCCAGGAGTCGGAGGTTACAGTGAGATGAGATTGCACCACTGCACTTCAGTCAGCCCAGGTGACAGAGTGAGACCTTGTTTCAAAAAAAAAAAAAAAAAAAAAAAATGGCACTTTGAGGCTGGGTGCAGTGGCTCATGCCTGTAATCCCAGCAGTTCAGGAAGCAGAGGCAGTAGTACTGCTTGAGGCCAGGAGTTCAGAACCAGCCTGGGCAACATAGCAAGACCTCTGTCTCCACAAAAAATATATTAAAATTAGCTGGGCATGGTGGTGCATGCCTGTAGTCCCAGCTACGTAGGAGGCTGAGGCAGGAGGATTGCTTGAGCCCAAGAGGTTGAGGCTGCAGTGAGCTATGATCATGCTACTGTACTCCAGTCCGGGTGACAAAGCAAGACCTTGTCTCAAAAAAGAAAAAAAAAATAGCACTTTGAATTATCATAATCATAATCATAATCATATGACATCTGTCTGCCTTAGAAACCCTCGCTGGTGGATGGTCACACATAATGCCGGTGGTCTGCGGGGGCAGATGGACTCTCACAGCCTCCCAGGTTCCCCTTTAGGAACTGAAGGGTTTGTGAAGTAAGTGGATGAAAATGGAATGAGAAGCATGGCCTGAGCAACTTTGCCCCCATCAGAGCCAACCTATCACGTGGACCAGGATTCAGACCACCCGGGGAGAGGAACGAGGATGCACCCATCACTCTTTTTTTTCTTTTCTTTTTGAGACGGAGTCTCACACTGTCACCCAGGCTAGAATGCAGTGGTGTGATCTCGGCTCACTGCAACCTCCGCCTCCCGGGTTCAAGTGATTCTCCTGCCTCAGCCTCCCGAGTCGCTGGGATTACAGGCTTGCACCACCATGCCTGGCTAACTTTGTATTTCTAGTAGAGATGGGATTTCTCCATGTTGGGCAGGCTGGTCTTGAACTCCCAACCTCAGGTGATTCGCCTGCTCGGACTCCCAGAGTGCTGGGATTACAGGCGTGAGCCAACGCGCCCGGCCTGCACCCATCATTCTTGCACAGTGAAGACCCAGGGAGATGATGAGTCACACCAGGAAGTGATTCATTTGCTTACTGATAAGTTCATCCAGGATTCCTTTAAATACCAAATCCCCATATACGCTTAAAAATACCTAGTTCACTCAGCAACAGTATGCTGACTGACGGAAGCCAGACATGAAAGACTATAAGTGGTGCAATTCCATGTATAGGACGTTTCTAGAAAGGGCCTAATGACAGAGACGGAAAGCAGACGAGGGTCTGCCTGGGTCTGGGGTGTCCTTGGGGATTGGCTGCAGGCAGCGATGAGGAACCTTCGGGGTGATGAGGGTTCTCTAAGTGCATCGTGTGCCTGAGCTACTGTGACATTCACTAGAAGTCCTCCGTGCTGAAGGAGGGTGAACTGTGTGGGGCCCAAGTTCTGTCTCAGGAAAGCTGAGGAAGTCACTCAGTTCAGCTCTGAGAAAATCAAGGGAGTCTTCTTGGAGGAAGTGGGCTCTGAGCTGGATGTGAATGACCGAGGGTCTTTGGTAAGGAGAGACAGCTGCAGGAGACTCCCAATGGAGGAACAGGATCCTGGGGGAGCGGCCAGGTGGGTGACTGAGGCGAATGGAAGGAGAAGCTGGTCACAGGTGAGGGCGTTGAAGGGAACTGCAGGGACACCCAGCGCTTCTCAAAACTGTGGCTGCAGATTTCCAGCTGCCATTTCTAAAGGGCAGGTGCCTGGGCTCCGCTCCTGGAGGTTTGGATTTGGTCGGTCCTGGGTATAGATCCCAGATGTTAGCATTTGTAAGCATATTTTTAAATGAAGTGATACTCTAATTCTATCATTTTCTTTTTACTTCTCAGCTTGTTGCTTCTCTAAAGAGATACCTCCCTTTGTCCATTATGTGGTCACCCAGTGGGACAGTTCAGAGAGAAAAGGCTGGGTGACATGTGATTCTTCCACTTCATTTACCAGTTGTGAGGATGATGAATTTGTTTCCCATGACCTTCCAAAGGTGGTTTTTTAAAATTTATTTTAATCTATTGTCGTGAACTCCTGGGGCGTGAACGTGTTTCATAGGTTTCAAACCACTGCAGTCATTATCTTCATTGAGGTTCACTGTGGCCAGTGGTAGCGTCTTCAGCTTGGCCTCTGAGACCTTCTGACCTGATTCTAGTTATCATTGATAATTTCCTTGTCTTTAAAAAAATTATAATTGTATATATTTTTTAATAATAAAGATGAGTTTTGGCTGGGCGTGGTGGCTCACGCCTGTAATCCCAGCACTTAGGGAGGCAGAGGCGGGCAGTTCACGAGGTCAGGAGATCGAGACCATCCTGGCCAACATGGTGAAACCCCATCTCTACTAAAAACACAAAAATTAACTGGGCGTGGTGGCGGGCGCCTGTTGTCCCAGCTACTCAGGAGGCTGAGGCAGGGGAATTGCTTGAACCCAGGAGGTGGAAGTTACAGTGAGCAGAGATTGCGCCACTGCACTCCAGCCTGGTGACAGAGTGAGACTCCGTCTCAAAAAAAAAAAAAAAAAAAATAATAATAATAAAGACAGATTTTGCCGTGTTGCCCAGGCTTGTCTTGAACTCCTGGGCTCAAGCCGTCTGCCCACCTCGGCCTCCCAAAATGCTGGGATTACAGTGTGAGCCACCATGTCCAGCCTAACTTCCTTGCCTTTTTAGGAGTGAAGCAGTTTTATTTCCCATCGCTCTTCTACTAGCTTAAGTATGTGTTAATTTATTATTTTAGGTTGTCCTAGAGGTTATGATCTGTAGACTCATTAGATGCTAGTGATGATGGTCTTCTTTAAATTGGTAATTTAACCAGTTCCCGGCCAAGGCAGGGACTTTGCATACAGATATCAGTATGGTGTGGAAGGCAGCTACGCTCACCACCACACCACCTGCCAGAGAGCAGTATGTTTTGAAAGTTGCCTGGAGACCTTGGTGGCAATCCAGGGCTGAACACTCTGGGTGGGGCACTGGGTGGGTGGCAGGTACACTGGGATTGGATGGGGCACTGTGGGAGAGAGGACCAGACCCAAAGCCTTCAGTGAAGAAGGCCGGGTGTGAATTTTTTAGCTGGTTATGAGGTTCGTATTTTATTTTATTTTATTTATTTATTTATGTATTTTTGAGACGGAGTCTTACTCTGTCACCCAGGCTGGAGTGCAGTGGTGCAATCTTGGCTCACTGCAAACTCTGCCTCCCGGGTTCACACCATTCTCCTGCCTCAGCCTCCTGAGTAGGTGGGACTCCAGGCACCCGCCATCACGCCTGGTTAATTTTTTGTATGAATATTTCTTTGCAACTTCCTGTGAATCTAAAAATATTTCAAAATAAAAAGTTAAAAACAAGAGTATATCAACTCCCCCCAGATTCTAAAACAAGCCTATTTGTTGGATTATGTTATCAATGAGACCTTGGTCACAGCCCCTGTTTAGTGGACTGTGGCCAGCTTTCTCACCCGCCTCTGCTGGTAACAGAAGAGAGTCACAGCTGAGTTCAAATCCTGACTCTGGCACCTGCCAGCTGTGTGGCTTCGAGAACCCATCTGGAAGGTTCTCATCAGTCCTCCACTTCTCATCTTTCAGGTGGGTGGGGAGGATGAAAGGACATCTTTCAGGCAAGGCTCTCGGCAGATGCTAGGCACAGGGAAGGCCCCTCACCGGCTGAGGATCTTCAACAATGTCCCTGCCGGACCTGAGCTCATTAGATGCTAGGGACCTTCTTGAAATATTCTTCACTTAGCCCTGCTTCAATGTTAACATTATGCATAACTACAGTACAATAGTCAAATCAGGAAATTGACAGTGGTGTAGTCAACAGAAACTATTCAGACTCCAGCAGTTACAATTTGTGTGTGTGTGTGTGTGTGTGTGATTCTGTCCAATTGCATGTGCAACTTCATGTAACCACCACCACAATCAAGATATTTAATTGCATCATCAGCGAAGGGCTGCCTCATGCTACCCCATTGTAGGCACATACACAGTTCCTCTTCCATCATTCCTAACCCATGGCAACCACTGGAGGACATTTGGAGTTTCCAGTTTGGGGCTGTTAAGAACCCAGACCCACTATATGAACATTTGCTTACAAGTTTCTGTGTGGAAACAAGTTTTTATTCCTCTATGATCAGTTATCTACAATTGCTGGATTGTATGGTAAATTAATTTTTAGTTTTAAAGGAATTGCCAAACTATTTTCCAGAATGGCTGTACCATTTTATATTCCCATTAGCAATGTATGGATGATCCAGTTTCTCCACATCCTTGTCAGCATTTGGTGTTGTCACTGTTTTTTATTTTAGCTATTCTCTCTCTTTTTTCTTTTTTCTTTTGTCTTTTTTTTTTTTTTTGAGACAGAGTCTTGCTGTGTCGCCCAGGCTGGAGTGCAGTGGCATGATCTGGGGTCACTGCAAGCTGCACCTCCCAGGTTCACGCCATTCTCCTGCCTCAGCCTCCTGAATAGCTGGGACTACAGGCACCTGCCACCACGCCTGGCTAATTTTTTTTGTATTTTTAGTAGAGACGGGTTTTCACTGTGTTGCCAGGATGGTCTCGATCTCCTGACCTCGTGATCCACCCGCCTCGGCCTCCCAAAGTGCAGGGATTACGGGCATGAGCCACTGTGCCTGGTCTATTTTAGCTATTCTCATAGGTGTGTAGTGATACCTAGTTGTGGTTTAGATTGCATTTTTCTAATGCCTAATAATGTTGGGGATCTTTTCATATGACTATTTGCCATCTGTGTATCCTCGTGGGTGAAATGTCTGTTCATCACTTTTGCTCATTTTTTTGTTTGTTTGTTTTTGAGATGAAGTCTTTCTCTTGTGCCCCAGGCTGGAGTGCAATGGCACGATCTCGGCTCCCTGCAACCTCCACCTCCCAGATTCAAGTGATTCTCCTACCTCAGCCTCCCGAGTAGCTGGGATTACAAGCACCTGCCACCACGCCTGGCTAATTTTTGTATTTTTAGTAGAGATGGGGTTTCACCATGTTGGCCAGGCTGGTCTCGAACTCCTGACCTCAGGTGATCTGCCCACCTTGGCCTCCCAAAGTTCTGGGATTAACAGGTGTGAGTCATCACCCCTGGCTCACTTTTGCTGGTTTTCTAATTAGATTTTTTTTTTTTTTTTTTACTGTTGAGTTTTGGGGCTATTTATATATTCTAGATACAAGTCCTTTGTTAGGTATGTGATGTGCAAATAATTTCTCCCAGACTATAATTTTTTTTCTGTTATCTTAACTTGACTCTTGACAGCATGAAAGTTTTTAATTTTGAGGAGGTCAAAGTTTTATCAAGTTTTTTCCTTTTATGAATATTGTGTTTGCTGTATGTCTAGGAACTCTTTGCCTAATCATTAAGGTCCCAAAGCTCTTTCTTTTGATTTTTTTCCTACATGTTTTATGGTTTTATATTTAAGTCGTTGATTCATTTTGAATTAGTTTTTGTATAAGGTATGAAACTTAAGTCAAATTTCTTTTTTCTTTTTTTGCCTATGGATGTGCAAATACTCCAACACCATTAATTGAAAAGGCTGTGTCTCCTCCATGGAATTACTTTTGCTCCTTGTGAGAAATCAGTTGGGCATATTTTTTTTTTTTTTTTTTTTTAGACGGAGTCTCGCTCTGTTGCCCAGGCTGGAGTGCTGTGGCCGGATCTCAGCTCACTGCAAGCTCCGCCTCCCGGGTTCCCGCCATTCTCCTGTCTCAGCCTCCCGAGTAGCTGGGACTACAGGCGCCCGCCACCTCGCCCGGCTAGTTTTTTGTATTTTTTAGTAGAGACGGGGTTTCACCGTGTTAGCCAGGGTGGTCTCGATCTCCTGACCTCGTGATCCACCCGTCTCGGCCTCCCAAAGTGCTGGGATTACAGGCTTGAGCCACCGCGCCCGGCCAGTTGGGCATATTTGTAGGGATAATTTTTCCTGGGCTCTCTACTCCATTCCATTTGATCTCTATGTCTCTCCCTTTGCCTGTACCACACTGTCTTGATTACTGTATCTCTGCAGGTGTCTTTATTACTATATCTATTAATATCAGGCAGGATGATTTCCCCCATTTTATTCTCTTTTTCAAAGTTATTGGGTTATTCTCAGGCTTTTCTCTTTCTAATAATTTTTAGAATAAGTTTGTCTGTATCTACAAAATACCTTCCAAAGTTTGACAGGACTTTTGTTAAGCCTGTCAATCAATTTAGGCAGAACTGACCTTTTAACTATGTCGAGTGTTCCAATCCATGCATATGTCTCTTCAGTATTTAGGTCTTTGATTTTCTTCCTCGTCATTTTGTAATTTTTATTTTATAGATCCTGTACATGTTTTGTGAGATATATTCATAAATATCTTCTCGTTATCTTTGGAGCAACTTGAAATGGTGTTGCATTGAACAGTCTTGATTTCCACTTCTTTGTTACTAGTGTATAGACATGCAAATCAGTTTTTCAATGTTGGTCTTGTACCCTGAAACCTTACTGAATTGTATGTTTTCCTCTCTGCACTGCCTGAGCTGCATCCGACCAATTTGGTATGTCATGTTGTCATTTTAATGAAGTTCTATATAGTTTAAAATTTCCCTTGAGATGTCCCCTTTGACCTGTGGATTAGTTAGAAGTGTGTGGGTTAATTTCCAAGTATTTGGAGATTTTCCTGTAGTTTTTTTGTCATTGATTTCTAGTTGGAGTTCATTTTGGTCAACATATTCTGCATGATTTTAATTTTTTTGAATTTATTTATCTATTATTTTTATTTATTTATTTATTTTTTTGAGATGGAGTCTCGCTCTATCTCCCAGGCTGGAGTGCAGTGGCACGATCTCGGCTCACTGCAAGCTCCGCCTCTCAGGTTCATGCCATTCTCCTGCCTCAGCTTCCTGAGTAGCTGGGACTACAGGCTCCCGCCACCACGCTCAGCTGATTTTTTTTGTAGTTTTAGTAGAGACGGGGTTTCACCATGTTAGCCAGGATGGTCTAGATCTCCTCGCCTCATGATCCGCCCGCCTTGGCCTCCCAAAGTGCTGAGATTACAGGTGTGAGCCGCCGCACCGGGCCCCTTTCTTTATTTTTAAAATGTATTTTAATTTTTAGTTCTTAATTGTGGCAAGAGATACATACAAATGTATCATCTTAACATTGTTTAGGTGTACAGGTCAGTGACGTGAAGGACATTCACATTGTTGTCCAGCCATCACCACCGTTCATCTCCAGAATGATTTCATCTTCCCAGAATTGAACCTCTGCACTCATTAAGCAGTAACTGTTCGTTCCCCTCTTTCCACACCCCCCGGCAACCCCCATTCTACTTCTGGCTGTGAATTTGACTATTCTAGGTATCTCAATGTAAGTGGAATCCTTTGATATTTTTGTGCATGACTGACTGCTTTCCCTTAGCATAGTGTTCTCACAATGTTGTAGCAAGTGTCAAAATTCCCTTCCCTGTGAAGGCTGAATAATACTCCACCGTATGTGTGGACCACATTTTGTTTATCCATCCATCCATGATGGACAGTTGGGTGGTTTCCACCTTTCGGGGACTGTGAATAATGTTGCTGTGAGCCTGGGTGTACAAATAATCTCTTTGAGATAGATCCTGCTTTTAATTCTTCTGGGTGTATACTCAGAAGTGGGATTGCCGAATGATGTGGAAATTTATGGTTTTCATTTTTTTGAGGAACTGCTGTACTATCTGTCCCTGTGTTTTCCTTACAAACACCTGGGGAGGACTTTGGGACATTTGACCTGTGGAACGTCTCCTGTCTTATTTTGGATGGGTGCACTCCTGGTGAAGCTCAGCGTGTCCCTTTGTCCTCTGTCTTCTGCACATAGGCAGCTGGATCCAGCACCTGCGCCAGACTTGGCTCCGTCTCTGGCAGGATCGGAGGAAGCACGCTGTGTCTGTTCACCCAGCTTTCTGTGAGCTGGCAGCTGTTGATGCTCAGTGCCCCTGTTTTGGGTAAAATTGTGTCTCCCCAAAATTCATTTATTGAAATCTTAAGCTCCAGCATCTCAGAACCTGCCCTTATTTGGAGAAATGGTCTTTACAGAGCTTATTAAAGCAAAATGAGGTCATTAGGGCAGGTCCTAATCCAGTATGCCCAGTGTACTTCCAAGAGGAGGAAATGCGGATGCAGACACGTGCAGAGGGAGGATGGGAAGATGTGGTGACTCCATTTGAACATAAACACGGCTGTTTCTTGCCCTTCAATCTTGAACGCTTTGCTGGGCAGGAAATCCGTGAGTGTCCTAAATAGGCTACTCTATTTTTTTTTCTGGAGGTAATCATGGTTGTCAAAAAGTCTTAAGGGTCAGGCACAGTGGCTCACCCCTGTAATGCCAGCACTTTCGAAAGTCAAGGCAGGAGGATCACTGGAGCTCAGGAGTTAGAGATCAGCCTGAGCAACATAGGGAGACCCTGTCTACAAAAACCTTACCTTTCATTTCCCTTCCCTTCCCTTTCCCCTTCCCCTTCCCCTTCCCCTTCCCTCCCTCCCTCCTTCCTTCCTTCCTTGCCTCCTCCCTTCCTTCCCTCCTTCCCTTCCTCGCTCCTTCCCTCCTTCCCTCCTTCTTGCCTTCCGTCCTTCAGTCCTTCGTCTCTCTCTGTCAGCCAGGCTGGATTGAGTGGCACAATCTCGGCTCACTGCAACCTCCATCTCCCAGGCTCAAGCGATTCTCCTGCCTCAACCTCCCAAGTAGCTGGGATTACATGCACACAACACCAAGCCTGGCTAATTTTTGTGTTTTTAGTAGAGACGGGGTTTCACCTATTGGCCAGGCTGGTCTCAAACTCCTGACCTCAGGTAATCTGCCCACCTTGGCCTCCCAAAGTGCTGGGATTACAGGTGTGAGCCATGGCACCCGGCCTTAACCTTTCATTTCAAATAAAAAGGAGATGACTTGGAATTCTGTGTGGGCTCTCAGTGTAAAGATAGAAGGACACACAGAGTATTTTGAAACATGCCCCTCCCTCATCAGCAGGTGTCCTGCTGTGTCACACATGACTGTCAGTTCCTGACCCCTTGGCCAGCCGAGCAGAAAGGGCTTTGGCAAGGTGTCCGGAGTCGGAGGTGGCCTCTGGGAGGCTCGCTGCCCGAGGGTCCTGTTGCCCCCAGGACTGGTGAGGAGACTGAGGATTGAAGGGGCCAAAAGCCGACAAAATTCTGTGCGGGGGTTGAGTGGCGGATTCGGGACTGAATCATTTCCTGGTTCCTGGAATATTCCCACTTAGGTGCCGAAGCCAGAATTGGAGGGAGCGTGGCGCCTACTCATGGAGCCTGCCAAGGCGCTGCCAGCTGCTCGCAGGCCAGGCCGGGCGGGCAGAGCCTCCTTGCTGCCTGCTGGCTTTGAAATTCATAAGTTTCAGACACACATTCCAGCCTTCACTGATTGTTCAAGGTGACACGTGATTTTCAGACTGGACAGCTTGGCCTCTTGTCTGTTCTTGTGTTTTCCTTTATGTACCCGGATAATATTAAACCCTTCCATGATGCTGCAAAAACCAAGTATGCAGCACACACCCCACAGCCCGAAACAGCTGCAGGGGCATGCGTCAGTGGTTCCGAAAGGAATACAGAGGCGTGTGGTTTCCGAATCCGCTGATTGTTTTATTATGTATTATTATAGATCATGTTGTTCTAAGTTATAAAATAAAACTTATGTTAATACACATTTATACAATGTAATATATCATACATTATATAGCATGTAGTGATGTATGATATAATGTATGATACATACTATATAATAACTTATAATATATTATACTTATTATAATAAAAATGACTGGCCAGGCACAGTGGCTCATGCCTGTCATCTCAGCCCTTTGGGAGGCTGAGGCAGGAGGATTACTTGAGGTCAGGAGTCTGAGACCAGCCTGGGGCAACATAGTGAGACCCTGTCTTTCTAAAAAAGAAAAAAATAGTAATTTATTATTATTATTCCTATTTTTATTTTATTTTTTGAGACAGAGTCTCGCTCTTTTGCCCAGGCTGGAGTGCAGTGGTGCAGTCTCGGCTCACTGCAAGCTCCACCTCCCGGGTTTACGCCATTCTCCTGCCTCAGCCTCCTGAGTAGCTGGGACTACAGGCACCCGCCACCACGCCTGGCTAATTTTTTGTATTTTTAGTAGAGACGGGGTATCACCCTGTCAACCAGGATGGTCTCGATCTCTTGACCTCGTGATCCTCCCGTCTCGGCCTCCCAAAGTGCTGGGACTACAGGCGTGAGCCACCGCGCCCGTCCTCCTATTACTATTTTTAAAGGACAATTTTGGAAACACACTTTACTTTTTCTAGTGTAGCAAAGAGTTTACATTTTGTCACCTGAAAGTGTCCTGGAAAATCCCTCCTAGTGTGTTGTAATTCTAACAGTCACCAGGAAGGCTATTTTGAGAAAATTTCATATGGTATGAGGGAAAACAAGAACATTCTCATTTTTTTGTCTTGCTGAATTAAAAAAAAAAAAAAAAGCAACAACAAGAAAAAACAAAGCCCAGGGCTGGGGTTAAGTAGGTGAAGGAGGAAAGGGAGTCCCCACCTGTCCGTCTGAGTGCCGCTCTTTGCCATGCACACACCCGTATGTGTGCCCATGTGGGTGCACACAGACACCACTGGGTCCCCTTGGAGTTACTAGACAAATGCATGTCGTCAGCTGTTGTGCCTTGATGTCTCCTAAGCTACGTAGAATCCCCTCAGACCACGCCTGACACCCAGGACACCAGGGCAATAACCCACACGCCCATTTCACTCTCACCATGTAAATTGCATTTTCTATTTTCATTTCATTTTATGTCACTTTTCTTCAACAAGTAATTATTCTAGGGCTTTACAAAAACCCTGTGCTTTCTTAGTCTATTTATAATGGGTAAGAAGTTGTTTTTATTCAATTTCTTTTCTGTCTGTGCTTGCCGTTTTTTTTTTTTTTAATCACGATTGGATAAAGGGGGATCCCTGCAAGGTAATAGCACCCACCAAATTAGAGTCTCTCCATATATCTCCCCAAAAAAATACAGTTAATCAGGAGGAAAGTGTAGTTGCTCATAGTCCATGATTATAGCACAAATAGGGGACAATTAATGTAGCAAACCTCTATGTTTCCTCCCAAAACCGGGAACAGGGTTTCAGGGCCAGGCCAGAGCCCCGAGCCATCAGAACTGGGCACAGGAGAGTGCAGCAACGGCCTGGTCCCACCCTCACTCTGGAGATAATAAGAGACACCTGAAATGTGAGTCAGTGTTGGCTTTTGAGGGAGTAAAAGAGAGGGTCTTGGAATGTGCATGGGATGGGAGATTCTGCCCCTGGGAGATGTCTCCTGGAGGTTTGGTGTGAAAGGGAAGAGAAGAATTAGCTGAAAATAAGGGACTTAGTAAAACAACAAATCATCCACAAAGAAGAGCTCCTCTAAGGGGAGGAGGAGGAAGAAGAGGAAAATCTCTCTCCCTAATTAAAGAAACGGTACTTTAGAGAAGTGAGAGAAGAGTGCACGGCTGAACTGTGTTTCTGAGCAAGCCACACAGATCTTCCTTCCTAACTGACTCTACTAACCAGCTTTTGGAGAGTCTAAGTAAATTAACATAAACCTAAGCACACCTAGCATCCATGCAATATTACCATAAGAAAAGAAACAGAAAATGTGTAACAAAATGCTGGACATGAAAACAGCCAAGAAGTAAAGCAGCACAAATGAAATGTAAGTAACAGGCAATTGTAAATGTGAAAAAACACCATGAGCCAACTCTTCATAAAATGAGACTGGAAATGGATAAACAATGGGAGATATGAAATGAGAGCTAATTAAGGAAAGCAAATGAAGACAAGTCTGAGATAATCTCTGAAATTAACAGTAAATGATAAGGTGCCCCAAAGGGATAGTAGTTACAGCTGAAAGCACAGTAAGGATAGAAATGAAATAGAAAAGATCAAAACCAAAGTGTCTGTTGGAAAGAGATCCAATTTACCTGTAATTGGTGACCCTGAAGAACTAAAACAAGGCAATGGAACAGAACTAAAAATTTAAAACTGCAAGTCAAGAAAACTTTCCTAAAATAAAATAAGACCCAAATCTACATGGAAATACAGTCCGCTGCCATTCTGGGAATGGTCGACTCAAGACTTACGCTCTAGGAAGACTAAATTCTAAAGATAAGGAGGGTATCAGCAGAGCCTCCAGGCAAAAGGACCAAGTTATTTACAAAGGAAATTTACAGAGTTGTTTACAAAGTTGCAAGTTATGTACAAAGTCTGGTGTCAGACTTATAATAACAACCTAGAAAGTAAGACAGCAGTGGCACAACACTTTTAAGAAACTCAAGGAAAGAAAACATGAGTGAAGGATTTTATACCCAGCCAATGGTTCTTTAAGTGATTCAGGAACAAAAATACTGTGCCTACCAGGCTCACTTAAAGAATCAGCTGGAATTAGTGATATGTCAGGGGCTGGATGGCAGAAATGGTCTGCCCCGGTTGCAGGCAATGAGGAGTGTCATCATCTGTCGATAATTTAAAAACAATAATAAAACTGACTGAAAGTCAGTCTGCTTTTTATTGTCACTGTGATCCAACACTTTCAAACAATGTCAGCCAAAAAAACACTCCTCCTGAAAAAGACCTATTGTTGGTCTAAGTTCTAAGCCATTTTTCCTATTACAGTGGCATTTTAATGATATGTGTAAACCTCAAATTAGCATATTTGCATTACTTATGCTTTAATAAACATTGTATTCTACATGGCAGTTAATTTGGAGAACTCCCAAGTATATGATCGGCCCCTGACGTCTGCAGACTGAGGTACATGTGTTCATTTTGAGAGGAAGTTTGTAGCAATCCAGAATCATGCAGCCTCCATTGAGGTCCGGGCTCCTGTGACCCTGTGTATTCCTCTGTTTGGATAGCGGATTAGGAATAACCAGTGATATCACAGTAGGTAAAGACAAACGGAACTTGGATTTCTTCAATTCTGTCATTCTCTGTGAACAGTAGGGGTTTTTATTGGTGTGTAAAATTTGAAGAGTAAGAGCACAGATGATGAGAGTGGATATTTTTGTTTGACTGGTGCAACTTTTAGTTGACACATGAAATATTTTACTGAATATGAGCTGTACCATTAGGACTGAAATTCATCTTTTAAAATTGTCCATAGTTTTTAAAATTACAGATCCAATTAAGGAAATAGTGATTATTACTGGTTATTATGTGATAATTACTGAAAACAGTGTTGTCACATAGAGGATGGAGGTGTTAAAAATTAGCCACATTATTTATGCCACATAGCAGGGGACAGGCTTCATCCAATGAAAAGATGATGTGGGAAACTTTGGCGAAGGCACTGATAGTATTTTTACATTTAAACAAGTATTTTAAAATGTTTTAAAAAATTGTATATGTATGACCAAAAGAAAGGTGGGGATAAATATGGAGGAATGGCTATAAATATTATATATTCTGACAAAATAGAAATAATGAATAAAAATAATAGTTGGAGTAGGAAGAGAAAAAGAGGAACAGAGAATCAGCTCATTGATTGCCCTACAGCTAAGAAAGTGGTAACATTGTTTGGTATACGAGAATGATCACTGAAACAAAAATATAGACCTTCTTAAATACCCAAAGAAATGCAAAAACAAAACAAAACAACTTTTAAAGAAACGAACAGACCACATAGTGAAATACACACAATCGATATAACACCAAAGAATAGAACTGAAACCAAACCTAGCAGCCGCATCAGTAAATTAGAGTGGATTTAACCCACTTATTACAAGGCAAAACTGATTTTCAGATTGGTTCACACAGTGGCACCCAAGTCTATACTGTATAAAGAAGTCATATCCAAAACGCAGTGATCCAGGAAGGCTGAAAATGACAGGAGGGTATATAGCAATGAAGAGAGAAAAAGAGCTTGGGGGTTTTAATCCTGATTGCAGCCAAGCTAGCGTCAGGCCAAAAGCATTCATGGAAACAAAGAGCGCCGCTGTCAATGCTAACGGCCGCAATTTGCAGAGAAGATACACTAGGTGTGGTTATGCCTGCTTCACATAACACCACCAGAACCTCTATGATGTGGAAACCACAGGGGTGGCGGGGAGACATGAGGGACACGCAGTTCCAGGACATTGTGACCGCTTTGCTCAGCCTGAGACATGTGAAGGGGACCAAAACATACGCCCCCAAATGTACCAGACTTTGTACTGTGATGATAGGGAATACAACTTTGTTTCGAGACTATTTGGAACACTTAGGAAAGTTGACATATGTTAGCTTACAAAGACAATCTCGATGACTTCCATAACATAGAAATAATATAAACAACATTCTGTGCTCACAATGCAATCAAACTAAAAATTAGTCGTAAGATTAAAAACCAACAAGGCCCTTCAATTTGAAGAGTTGCAAGATTAAACTCTATTTAATAAGTTTTTAGGTGAAAGGAAATACACAAACCAAATGCATAATTTTTTGAATTTGATGATAATTAAAATACATCACTGTGGAATACACATAAAGCTGTGGTTGTAACCTCAGAAATGAAACCAAACAAATGAATGGATTTATCATCTAACTAAAAATGTTAGATAAAAATAGCCAAATAAACTGAGAGCAGAATGACAAAAATAAGAGTAAGATTGGAAATTCATGAGTTTTAGGAAAGAGAAAAAAGTGAAGCTAATAAATACACAAAATACTACATCACAGAAAAAGAATCAAGTAGATAAACCTCTATTTAAGCTAATCATGAAGGGGGGGAGAGAGAGAGACCCCAAACACACGAATAAGAAATGACGTTAACAGAACAGAGTATATTTTTAAAAAATCATTAAAAGCTAACTTTGTACAGTGCTTTGCAAATAAATGCGAAGACCTGGATAGAAAGGAAACTTCTCTAGGAAAATATAATTTATCCAGATTGACCCCAGTAGACACAGAAAGTTTAAAAAAATTTCTACTGGAAAAAATTTCAAATCTATATATTTTCACAGGAGAATTCTATCAAATCTTCAAAGGACAGATATCTCAATGCTACTTAAATTATTCTAGAACATAGAAGAAGAAACCTTAAGATTATTCAATAAGAAAACCACACACCAATCTCAGTTAGAAATATTGATGTAAAATGCCTAAATAAAACAGTAGTAGAGAGAACCCTTTAAAAATGGTTTTGAAACAACTGGATAGCCATTTGGAAAAAGATAAAATTTTGTTGATATCTTTCATCATATGCAAGGGTACATTTTCAAATGTCTCTAGATAGGTAGCTAGTTACCAAAAAAACTACCATAAGAAAATATGGGTAAATTTTCAAATAACCTGTGCGTAGGAAAGTTATGATTCAAAATCCAAAAGCAATGTAAAAAAGATTGAAAAATTTGGTTGCATTGGGAAAAAAACTGCTTTCACCTGAACAGGGAGGGACACCATAAGCAAAGTGAAAAAGCCAGGAAATAAACCAGTAGAAAATATTTGCACCTTGTATCGCAAAGCTCATTCCTTCAAAATATAGATTATAACAAGATACCATTTCTCATGGGCCAGATTGGCAGAGGAAAAAACAAAAACAAAAACAAAACAAAACAAGTTTGATGACGCCCTCTATTGGCGAGGCTGTGGAGCAGTAGTTCGGATTGCTCCACCCCTGGAGGAAACAGGATGCCTTGGGACTCAGTGCACCTGCATAGACCCTGACTCAGCCATGCCTCCTTCCTGAATTTACCAGGAAGACAATACCCCAAATCCAAACATGCTCATGGCATATGGAGGTCTTAGATTAATAGATCCTCTTTTATGTCTTTCAATAAAGTAATAGATATTTTTCTATAGAGGTCTTCCATTTTTACATTAAATTGATTCCCAGGTATGAAATTTTGGCTACTGTCCCAGTGGTAGCTCTCTGGAAATGACCTTTGTTGAGTTTGTGTTTTGACCTGATATCCAGCAACCTTGCTGAACAGTCTGAAGAGCAACTTGGGGCTTTTCTCTGTGGACAGCATGTCTCCTGCATATAATGATAGTTGGCTGTCATTCATCCATTGCAATCTTCATCCTTTAATTTCTTTTTGTTTTCTTATTTCTGTGGTTAGGAGTGACAGAACAGTGTTAAGCAGAAGCAGTGATACTGCAAATTCTTGTCTTATTCCTCAGGGCCATCTCTAATGGTCCACCATGAAGTGTGGAGTTCTCTGTGGGCTTGTGGTAGATCCTCCCTTTGTTAAGGAAGCCTCTTTCTGGTGCTAATTTGCTAGGAGTTTTTCCACCTTTAATTATGAATGCATGTTGAACTTTATGAAATGGTTTTTGGGCATCAATTGAGATGATCTGTTAATGTGATGCATTATATGATTGCGACAATAGCTTTTCTAATATTACACCAAGTTGACATTCCTGGGATAAACCCATATGTCATCGTGATATGTCTCTTAGAAATTGCTGGGTTCACTTGGCTAATGTTTTATTTAGGATGTATTTTAACCTGTGTTTATAAATGAGTTTGGCCTATAATTTACCTTTCTTATTCTGCCTTTCATTGGTTTTAGTATGGAGATTATATTAGACCCATGACATTCAGCATCTCATCCTTTTCTCTTTTGGAGAGCAATTAATAGAAGACTGAGGTGATATGTTCCTCAATGGTGTTGTTAAAACTCACCTGTAAAACTGTCTGGTTCCAGTGCGTTACTAGTGGCCAGATTTTCAGTGACTAATTAAATTTCCTTAATATTTAAAGTCTATTCACAATGAGGAAATAAACCTTACCTCACTGGTTGGCTTCCTTCAACACTACCATTTTTCTTGTTTCTCGTGAGTATGTGAGCCTGTCTTAATTCGGGCTGCTATAACACAAATACCGTAGATTGGTTTAAAGAACAGATATTCATTCCTCACAGTTCTGAAGGCTGGGAAGTCTAACATCAAGGGGCTGGTGATTCCTGGTGAGGGCCCTCTGCTTGGTTTCTGCTGGCCACCTTCTTCCTGTGCTCTCACATCAGGGAGAGAGAGAGCATCTTTCTCGTGAGTTTTCTTCTCATCCCATTCATGAGGGCTCCACCCTCATGACCTAATTTCTTCTCAAAGGCCCCACATCATAATAGCATCACATTAAGGATTAGGCTTCAACTTCTGAATTTGGAAGGAGCACTTTCAGCCCTTAGCAGAACCCAAACCCCAAGATTTTCCTAAATGAATGAATAGTCATCCCCCGGCCTTGTTCCCGGCCTCTCAGAGCATTTTAGAAGGCGGTTTCTCATTACTGGGGTTGGCTGAGATGGGAATTTCCTGATTCCATTGGCTGTGATTCAGCCCCGTGCCATGCTGCCAGCAAGATGAGCACATGAGGCATGCTCATCTGCTGGGGTGCCTGGTGCTGCTCCCAGTGCCTCTGGGTGACCTCTGTCCAGCACGTAAACCTCCTGAAGCATTCCGGGTTTGCGGAAAGTGAGCCACCCTCCCGATTTGTACACGCCTGGGCCTACCTTCCTGCTCCCGTATGTGACGGGCACACAGCCTTTACAGAAGGTGCCTCATTGCCTAGTACAGAAATGCTGAGCGGTGCACAGGAGTGAGAACCCTACTGACTGGCTGCTGTGTGTCTCCCAGACAGGCGGTTGTGGAGCAGTTGGACCCATGTACCTATCTGTGCCCATTCTCAGTTGAAAGGTAGTGAACAGCTTGGGCTGTGGTTCAAATCCCAGCTCGGCCACTCAGGGGCTGTGTGTGCAGATAGGATGCATCTATTGTCCAAAGCAAAACACAGGGAAAACGAAACAATCTGTCTCAAAGGGGTGTGGTGAGAGCTTCGGCAAAGGACTGGTGTACTTTGTACTGGTGTACTCAGATGGGTTCGTTTCCATTCTCCCTCTCTCTGTTTCCAGCTTCCCTCTCACGCCAAGATGAAAGCCCTGTCCCTCTTGGGCATTTGCCAGAGGAAGGTCTGGACACCCAGCAGCTCATTTGTGTCACTTCCCAGTTTGCTGTCACCATGTTGCAGTGCAGAAGCCATAAACTGCATGATCTGTGAGCTTGGCCCTGCAGCCTGGCTCCTCCACACAGCAGCGTTTGCCTTCATTGTCACAGATGACTATGAGAAGATGCCCTTGGTCACCTTTGGTCTGAGCTCTGGAGTTCTGTAGAGCTTTGAGCCGCCAGAGCAAAGGAGATGAGGCTCGCCCCAGGCCGGTGGCACACCCAGGACTGGGGCTGGATGACTTTAATGGTGGGACAGAAGGAAGAGCAAGGAGTTCCCCAGAGCCCAGCTGCTGGGGTGTGCGGTCCATTTGCAGTGTACTTCCAGGAGCTTGGATGGTGAATTTTGTAAAAGGGGGAGTCTTTCTCCCCCACCTTTCTTTAAATCATAGAGCTATTGTGATGGCTTCTGAGCTGCAGTGGAATCACCCATGAGGATTTTTGTTTGTTGTCTTGGCATGAAGTTCCTGTCCCTTCACAGTAATCCGGCAGGTGCCTCCCAGGGCATAGAATCATTGTGTCACGTTCTTCTCCAGTACTGCAGGAGGGTGGGCACAGAGTTCCACTACTTGAAATGCAGCAGGCAGTTCAAAGGATTCTGCTCACACCAGGAGTTAGATTGTATTTTTCCAAATACATTAAGTATTTTAAGCAGCTTGAGCTGCTTAATGGCCCTGAAAGCATTTGATTAGTCCAGAGGGCTCTATGCCCGGCAGGTCAGGGGACAAGAAGATCTTAAAATCCTGTGGGTCTGACCCCTTCTGCTCTCTGTGGCTACAGCAGGTCTCCAGGGTTGCAGCAATAGCTGTGACCTGCTTATCTTCCCAGAAGTGCTGGAGGCAAGCTGATCCCTGAGCACTGTGCCTGGAGCATTGCAGGTGCCCTGCAGCCATCGCCATCCACACCTCCTGCCTGGCCTACCCCGACTGCAGGTTGGGCCTCTGGCTCCCCTCCCCTCTTCGTCCCCTTCCTCATCTATCTGTGGCTTTTTCTCTTGGACCCTATCACCAAGCCCTCTCCTTGCCATTCTCTTCTGTCCCTCAAGCCGTATTCCTCAGCATCACGTGGTCCTCCTGGGTCCTGGTCCACTCCTGTCATGTGATAACAGACGGTATCTGCTGGAATTTGCTTTGGGCTTCTGTTGTGTTTTGAGCCAGTGTGTGTGGTCCTCCTCACGTCATTTGATTCATCCAGCAAAGGGCTCTGCTGCCCGCCTGTTAGGGGCAGACGTTCCAAGACCCTGTCAGTTTCGGACAGTGAGGCTTCCCTGGGGGGGCAGGGTGGTGAAGCTGTTTGGAGTCCTTCTCTTGAGGTGAAGTCCAGAGTTTCTTCCTGTCAGGTCCTCCCCATTTGTGTCGGCAGGGTGCTATGTCCAGCATAGGTCCTCACCTGGCCCCTTTCTGGCCTTGCAGAGTGCCCCGGCTCTGTGTGAGCAGATGACCTTCTGGGTGGAGCGGGCAGTCTCTTGGCAGGGCAGCCAGGTCGGGGGTGAGATGGACCCAGGGCTCTCTGACCCCGTAGGCTTAGCCTAGGCTGAGACTTTGAGCAGGTCACTTACCTCTGGGTCCTCATGCTCAGGTTCAAAATGAGACAGACGGTGGAGTTAAGAGACGATTTTTCTGATCCTTCTTTGGGTCTTTGCATCAGTTATTAAAAAAAAAAAAAGAGACAAGCAAGCTAACACAACCATACTCGGCTGATTGGCAGAGCAGGGCTTATTTATGTGGCTAATTAAAAGAAAATTTCTTTATGTGAGCCAGGATCAAAGCTGTCTTTCAGAGAGAGGGAAGTGCAGAAATGTTCAATGTAAATTGTGCCTTTTAGCTAAACACTTGGTAGATTCAGCACTGACCATGTAGGTTTGTCCTGCTTGTTTTGGGGGAACCAGAAAAGGTCTGATTAAATTTAATCTGATTTCTGCTAGAGTTTGGTCATGTAAGATTTGAAAAGTGAACCTTCCCGAGCCAGAGCAATCAGGTAGCGAAGAAATAAAAGGCATCCAAATAGGAAAAGAAGCCAAACTATCTGTCTTCACTGATGTTGTGATTCTATACCTGGAAAACCCTAAAGACTTTGCCAAAAGGCTCCTGTAACTAATAAACAACTTCAATCAAGTTTCAGGATACAACATCAATGTAGAAAAGTCAGTAGCATTTCTATACACTGATAATGTTCAAGCTGAGAGCCAAATCAGGAACACAATCCCATTTACAATCGCCACACACAAAAATACTTAGGACTGCAGCAAACCAAGGAGGTGAAAGAAATCAGACATGACACAAACAAGTGGAAAAATATTCTATCCTCATGGATTGAAAGAATCAATATTGTTAAAATGACCATACTGCCCAAAGCGATTGACAAATTCAGTGCTGTTCCTATCAAACTACCAAGGCAATTTTTCACAGAGCTAGAAAAAACTATTCTAAAATTCATATGGAACCAAAACAGAGCCAGATAGCCAAAGCAATCCTAAGCAAAAAGAACAAAGTCAGAGGCACCAATTACCCAACTTCAAACTATACTACAAAGCTACAGTAACCAAAACAGCATGGGACTGATACAAAAGCAGACACACAGAGCAATGGAACCGAGAACCCAGAATAAAGCCACACACCTACAACCATCTGCCCTTTGACAAAGCTGACAAAAATAAGCAATGGAGAGAGGACTCCCTATTCAGTAAATGATGCTGGGATAGCTGACTAGCCTTATGCAGAAGAATGAAACTGGATCCCTACCTTTTACCATGTAAAAAATCAACTCAGTTGGATTAAAGATTCAAACTGTGAGAATCCTAGAAGAAAACCTAGGGAAACACCATTCTGGATATTAGCCTTAGGAAAGAATTTATGCCTAAGTCCTCAAAAGCAATTGCAATAAAAACAAAAATCAACAAGTGGAACCTAATTAGCTAAAGAGCTTCTGCACAGCAAAAGAAATTATCAACAGAGTAAACAACCTACAGAATGGGAGAAAATATTCACAAACTATGCATCCAACAAAGTTACAACTCTACAAGGAGCTTAAACAATTGAACAAGCAAAAACCAAATAACCTCATTAAAAAATGGGCAAAGGACATGAACAGACACTTCTCAAAAGAAGACATATAAGAAGCCAACAAGCATATGAAAAAATGCTCAACATCACTAATCATCAGAAGAATGCAAATCACTACCACAATGAGATACCATCTCATACTGGTCAGAATGGCTATTACTGAAAAGTAAAAAAATAACAGTTGCTGGCAAGGCTCCGGGGAAAAGGGAGCTCTTTTTTTTTTTTTTTTTTTTTTGAGACAGAGTCTTGCTGTGTCGCCCAGGCTGGAGTGCGGTGGCGGAATCTCGGCTGACTGCAAGCTCCACCTCCTAGGTTCATGCCATTCTCCTGCCTCAGCCTCCCGAGTAGCTGGGACTACAGGCACCCACCACCATGCCTGGCTAATTGTTTGTACTTTTAGTAGAGACGGGGTTTCAGCGTGTTAGCCAGGATGGTCTCAATCTCCTGACCTCATGATCAGCCCGCCTTGGCCTCCCAAAGTGCTGGGATTACAGGTGTGAGCCACCGCACCCGGCCAGAAAAGGGAACTCTTATACACTGTTGGTAGGAATGTAAATTATTCAGCCACTGGGGAAAGCAGTTTGGAGATTTCTTGAAGGACTTAAAACAGAACTACACTTGACCCAGCAATTCCATTCCTGGGTATATTTCCCAAAGAAAATAAGTCATTCTACCAAAAGGACACATGCACTCGTATCTTCATCACTGTGGTATTCACAAGGGCGAGACACATAATCAGTCTCGGTGCCCATCAGCAGTGGACTAGATAAAGAAATTGTGGTACATATATACCATGGAATACTATACAGCCATAAAAAAGAACAAAGTCATGTCCTTTACAGCAACATGGATGCAGCTGAAGGCCATTATCCTAAGCAAATTAACACAGGAACAGAAAACCAAATACCACATGTTCTCACTTATAAGTGGGAGTCAAATGTTGAGTACTCATAAAGATAGCAACAGTAGACACCAAGGACTACTAGAGGACAGAGGGTGACTGCGGGGCAAGGGTTGAAAACTAACTATTGGTGCTTGGTACTTGGATGACGGGATTAATCACACCCCAAACCTTAGCATCACACAATATACCCAGGTAACAAACCTGCACATGGACCCTCTGAATGTAAAATAAAAGTTGAAATTAGTAAAAAAAATAAGGAAAAGTGGACCTTCCCCCCACACACTTATAAAGAGTTAATGATTTTGTGTTTGTTTTGGGCCACATTGAACTCAGCCCGACATACTGACACAAGGCAGGACTTAGTGCAGTGTCACTAGGCTTTAATTTTGCTGCCCTCTGTGCTAATAAGGTCAGGTTATCTCACTGGGCTGTTTCCTTATCCATTAAGACATTTGATGTAACGAAGTACCCATCCTATGGTGACACAAACTTTTTCTGATGTAATTGGAAAGTCCAGAATACCTGGTCGCAGGCAGGGCTTGATCCAGCAGCTTGACCTTTTTATCATGGGTCCAGTTTCTTTCCCTCATTCTTCCTTTGTATTATATCAGCTTCATCCTAAGGTTGGTTCAGGGAAGATACTCTGATGGTATATATTTCTGCTTTGGCAATGGAGGATTTATATTTGATCCTCAAAGTCCTCATGTTCTATTTAAAGTCTAGTCATTGGAAAATAAATTGATAAGGATGGACCTAAAGAAAATAAAACAGCAATTTGTCATGACAAAGCAAGACTAGAAACAGACATTGGACCAGCATGATCAATTCAAGGACACATTGATGATGTCTTCAGTGCAAGTGTCTTTCTCAAGCTTGGGGGGCCTGGCGTGGCTGCCTATAGGGCTGGTGCTGGTGTCCAGCCTGCTCTATAGAAGCCGAATTAGAGACCGCAGTAATGGGCCAGCTTCCACGACGACCCCAGGTTGTTGTGATGTCTGTGTAGAAATGAAATAAATGCATAATTAAAACCAAAGGTAGCCTTGCATTTGGGTTGAGGTCCTGGCACCTATGGAGGTCACAAGTGTGTCAGGGTGGAAGGTAACTTGGTGAAACAGGAAGTCACTGCCTATTGCCCACCCATGTCCCCACTGACCAAGTTGGCTGGGGATCCCCTGGTGCAGACGCTGGAGAGGCATCACTGTCTTCCTTGTTCAGTGGGCTTGGGTCACGTGCATGAATTCTGAGGTTGGGAAGGTGTAAACATTTCCGTGAACACCTCTAGCCCAGCCGCCGTCTCCCTGGTGCTTCACTCAGCCGCCATGTTGGGGAGGCGTCATTGAAGGTGGTCCTTGCCTGAGTAGAGCCTGATTTTGAAAATGAAATTCATTTCCTTGCCTTCATTTTCCAGATGAGAAGACATGTATTTGTGGCATGTGTGTGGCAGGAGAGTAATTGGTTTTGGTTTTGACAAGGAGGACACCAGGGTCCTGTTCTGATACTCAGTTTTGGGTCCACGTGTGATAATTTTGTGTTTCTTTTTGGCGTTTGCCAATACATTCTTTTCTAGAGTCTCTTCCAGCATACTGAAAAACCCCACATTTCAAATTTGACTTCTCTCTTTGAGGCTGGTGTGGCATGCTGAAGCTCCCAAGGCGTGTAGTGTAGTGAACAAGGTGGCCTCCAGGGGCGCTCTCGGCTCATGGACCCCACCCACCCACCTTGAAGTGTGGGAGGATCCTCCAGGTTACTGTCAGAGTGGGTTGGAGAGACCTGGCCTGGGGTCGGCTGTGTGGGCAGCTGGGCTCTTTCCCCCACTGGGTGGAGGACGCTCCTTAGTAGCAACACAGAACATTGCCTTCTCCCACGAAACCCCTCTCTGGGGAAGGTCGGGCCGTGGGATCTGCGGGAAGCGTTTTAGTAGTTTAATGGGATTTGTGATCCCAAGCACTCAGGCCACTCTGTGGTCCCCACCCCTGGGCTTGGGTCCTGCTGAGGTGTAAGTGGTGCTGGAAGACCCCTGCCCTGCCCTGCCCTAGGAACCTGGCTTTCTCTGGGCTAGCGAGTGTCCTCTCTGAAGGTATCCAGAGGCCGTGCAGACGCTAACACTGTGGTGTGAGGCCCTCAGTTGATCAGTTAGGCTGCTCTGGGGTGCACAGGTGGCAAGGTGGGGGATTCTGGGATCAGGGATGCTAGTCTGGCTGTAGGGTCCTGCCCTGGAGGGGCTCGCAGTGGGGTTGAAAGCAAGCTCTCGAGGCGTTGTTATTCGGGACTCTTGAGTGCTGGGCAGTGCTGGGGGAGTGAGGGCAGCGGGAGCTGCGGGGGCAGGGCTCTGAGGGCTTTAGAACAAGAGCTTGTGTGTGTGTTTCCCACTGAGTACCTGCCAGCACCTCATTTAGGCCCCATAGCAACCCCATGACATAGGCTTATAGGGGACTGTAATTATCCCCATTTCACAGCTGGGAGAACGAAGGCTCAGTGTCACAGAGCCGCGCAGTCCTGAGCCAGCGTCGGCCTCCTGCCCCCTGACTCAGTCTCTCTGCTGTGGTTTCCTCCCAAGTGCCAGGATCCTTCCTGGTCCTGTTTGCAACTCAGACCAGTGGAGGGGTGCACTGTGGTTATCGTTCATTAGGATAGAGGCAGGGTCTCTCTGTCTCTCTCTCTCCCTCCACTGCCATCTCTGGGGGTTGGAGGAGCTACTGTGTCTCTCTCTCTCTCTGTCTCTCTCTCCCACCACTGCCATCTCTGGAGGTTGGGGGAGCTGCCTGGGATGCAGAGCGGCTTGGATCAGTGCTCCCTATGCCTCAGTGGTTGAACTGGCCTCTGTCCAGTCTGCACACATTGGATCCTGAGGCTGAGCTTGGGGTGGCTGTGGCAGGAAGGTTTGGTGGTGTCACACCCTTCAGGCTTGTGTCTGTCTGAGCCAGTCTCTGACTGGCTGGGAGAAGAGGAGGAGACGGGGGTCTGGGAGGCCCTGAGGCTGAGCCCGGCTGCTGCGGCTGTGGCTGCACTGCAGGGGCATGGGCCGAGCACGTGCCGGGCCAGGGCACACGATGCTTTCAGATCAGGCTCCAGTGCCCTAGATGCCCCTTCACACTTTGCCCTTTTTGTCTACCAGCCAGAGGGCAGTGAATAATGAGAACAAACAGCATTGGGTCCAGATTCTCATGGTCATTTTCCTAACAAGCCGAGGTGAGAGAGCACTGAAAGGGAGGCCTAAGTGCTTCTGTCACCTCGGCTGAGTGTTTTTCAAAAAGGAAAGCACGCGTGCGATGTGTGTATTAGGTGTTACGGTGATGTCTGTTGTCAGATCATGGCCAGAAAAGGGGTTGTTTCAATTAAAATGGAGTTTGGACTTTGTTTTTCTTGGATTGAGTAAATTGAGGGAAATAGCACACGCTGAGATTTTGGATTTCTGCTCTTAGAAAGGATTTAAAATAAGTGGTCTTCAGTGGTTCCACAGTGGATCTTCGAGACTGGAACAGACGAGGTCTGCTGGATTTAACGGGTTCTGGCTGCTTTAACTGGATTGGGTTGACTCTGTCTGACCAGCTCAGCTGGTTCGTTCTAAGAAATGAAATGCACCTCTGCTTTCTGGAACCTGAACGAAGGAGAGAGATAGAAAGACAGAGACGGACAGACATGTTGGTGGCCAGGCCCTGGCTTCTGAACAGTCCTTCCTGATGGCTTCAGGACCTGAGAGGAGCAGCGGAGCAGGTGGCTGCCCTGGGCTTGCCAGACACCCTCATTCCAGCAAGACCCTCCTGGGAGATGTGGTGCCCGCCCTGCCTCTCAGGAACAAGCACATGCTTGTGTAGCCTAAAAACGTCTCCTTAATTAAAATTAATATCCTATGCAGTGAATCCTTCTGCCTCCTCTTCCTCTGCACAGTTACAATTCCCGGCGGCTCTCCAGCCCTTAGAGGAGGCTTCTCAAAGTTTCCTACCTCCTGGAGGAGAGAAGCCATCCCCTGATCGCCCAGAAGGACGAAGTATGTGCCCGCTGTGCATCCTTGCTTGTCACTGCCCAACATCTGCAAACATTAACTCGATTGCTGAGCCCATTCAGGTGTAGGACTCACTCGGTTCATGTGACAGACAGCGTTTCCTGTGCCGGCGCTGGCTGGTCACTTCCTGTCACCCAGCCCTCCTGAGTGTTGCGGGGATGCCTGTTTCGTAGGAACGCTCAGCCTGTTCCGTGAGAAGGAGCCCCACTTCTCAGCCTGTACTTAGCAGGTCACTACCGTTGGCCACTCTGCTTTCCTTTCTGTTTTAAATTTTAATTATTAAAAAAATGTTTTTTGAGAGTTTTCCTCTGTTGTCCAGGCTGAAGTGCAGTGGCATGATCTTGGCTCACTGCCACCTCTGCCTCCTGAGTTCTTGTGTCTCAGCCTCTCTAGTAGCTGGGATTACATGCGTTTGCCACCACGCCTGGCTAATTTTTGTATTTTTAGTAGAGACAGGGTTTCACCATGTTGGCCAGGCTGGTCTCGGAACTCCTGACCTCAGGTGGTTCACCTGCCTCAGCCTCCCAAAGTGTTCAGATTACAGGCGTGAGCTTCTGCTCCCGGTCCCCTTCTTATTTTTATGTTAGTCTTTGGGGTTAAACTTTTATTACAAAACAATTGGGATATATTTTAATCTCTTTAGGTTACTGTAACAAAATGCTGTAAACTAGGTGGTTTACAAACAGCAGACATTTATTTCTCACAGCTCTGGATGTGGGAAGTCCAAGATCAAGGTGCCAACAGATTTGCTTTCTGGTGAAGGCTTCCTGGTTGTTAGAAGGCCGTCTTCTCACTACATCCTCACTTGGTGAGAGGCTCAGGAGAGTTCTCTGGGGTCTCTTTTACAAAGGCATAAATCCCATTAATCACCTCCCAAAGGCCCACTGCCTAATAGCATCACTTTGGGCATGAGGTTTTAACATGTGAATTTGGAGAAGGGCAGGCACAAACATTCAGTAGGTAGCAGCACACAACAATGTAACAAGAATAATGTGATGAACAGCTAGGTATCCCCAAGCTGCTAAAGGTAGAGAATATTACCATATTGGTTACCTATTTCTGTGTGACATATTATGCCAAACCTTAGTGGTATAAAACAATAAACATTTATTATCTCACACAGAGTCTGTGGGTCAGGACTCTGGAAGCAGCTGAGCTGGGTGGTTGTAGTGGAGGGGAAAGATGTGGGCTGGGGCACCCGAAGCCTTGACTAGGGCAGGAGGATCTGCTTCCAAGCTCGACTTCACCTGGCTGTTGGCTGGCAAGAGGGCTCAGTTCTTTGCCATATAGACCTTTCCACAGAGCTGCTTGAGTGTCCTCACAACATGGCAGGCGGCTTCTCCCAGCCTGAGTGATTCAAGAGAGAGTAAATAGAGAGTAGAGAGGAAGCCGCAGTGCCTTTTATGACCTGGTCTCATTAGTCATACACTGTCATTTCTGCTTATGTCTGTTCACTAGAAGCAAGTCACTAAATTTAGGCCACACTCAAAGAGAGAGGAATTAGGTTCCACTCTTTGAAGGGAATGTCAAAGAATTTGTGGAGATACACACACACACACACACACACACATATACACACATATATATACACACATATATACACACACACATATACACACATATACATATGTATACACACATATGTATATACATATATATACACATATGTGTGTGTGTGTGTGTGTGTGTATATATATATATATTTTGAGTTGGAGTCTCACCACTCTGTCACCCAGGCTGCAGTGATGTGATCTCAGCTCCCCACAGCCTCTGCCTCCCAAGTTCAAGCGATTGTCCTGCCTCAGCCTCCTGAGTAGCTGGAATGTACAGGCACCCACCACCACACCTGGCTAATTTTGGTATTTTTAACAGAGACAGGGTTTCACCATGTTGGCCAGGCTGGTCTCGAATTCCTGACCTCAAGTGATCTGCCCACCTCAGCCTCCCAAAGTGCTGGGATTACAGGCGTGAGCCACTGCGCCCGGCCTGTGGATATATTTTAAAGCATCATAACACCATTGCAGTTGGAGCCCCTCCCCAGTTGCATCTTGTCTTTCACACAGAGGTAACTACTGTTGAAGTTTGGTGCTTGTTTATGGCTTAGTACCTGTATAATTATACCTATCCCTGTTAGTTCTGCATTTTGTCTGTAAGCGTTATGTAAATGATACCACCTTGTATTTTTTTCTGTAGTGTGCCTTTTTTTTTTTTTTTCTTTTTTTTTGAGATGGAGTCTTGCTCTATTGCCCAGGCTGGAGTGCAGTGGTGCAATCTTGGCTCATGGCAACTTCCACCTCCTGGGTTCGAGTGATTCTCCTGCCTCAGCCTCCTGAGTAGCTGGAATTACAGGTGCCTGCCACTGCGCCCAGCTAATTTTTGTATTTTTAGTAGAGACGAGGTTTTGCCATATTGGCCAGGGTGGTCTCGAACTCCTGACCTCAAGTGATCCGTCTGCCTCTACCTCCCAAAATGCTAGGATTGCAGGTGTGAGCCACCGCGCCCATCCAGTGTGCCTTTTTTGCTTAATATTATGTTTGTGAGATTCATCCATGTGAAAACAGGTGGCTGTATTTCATGCATTTTCACTGCTGTGTGGTATTGCATTGTACAAACATAAGACTATTTATCGTTCTCCACTGATGGACGCTTAGTTGGTTTCTTATTACTTGCTGCTACAAACAAGGCTGTCTTAAGTACTCAGGTATGTGTCTCTCTGTGAATGTGAGCTGGATTTGTCAGAATATTTAGCAAGGATTGGAATTGCTATGGGAGAGAGTACAATATCTTCAAATCTTCAAATCTGGTATCAACAAAATCTTCAAATGTACTAGAAACAGCTAAATTTTATTCCACAGTGGGTGGGTGTCCTCATGAGTGGTCTCACTGACAGCATATGAGTTTCCTTTTCTCCGTTTTCTTGACAGTACTTGGTGTTGTCAGATATTTTACATTTTTGTCTGATGCGTGAAAGTGCTGTCTACATGAGGTATTAATTTGCATTTCCCTGCGTGCCAGTGAGGCTGACATCTTTCCCTATATCTATTTTCATATATTTGGTATTCTGTGAATGACTGGCCATACCTTTTGCACCTTTTTTCTATTTTCTTATTGATCAATCTGATCTGTTGTTGAGGTTATGTACCATAAATATCTTTTTTCTTTTCTTCCTTCTAACATAATGTAGAAGCTAAGAGTGTGGATTCTGGGGCCACATTGCCAGGGTTAAATCTCAGCTCCAGCACTTCTGTGTGGCCTTAGGCTTCATCTGTGTGTGCCTCAGTGTCCTCATCTGCCAAATGGGATGATGGCTCCCCATGGTGGGCCTGGGAGGATGAGCAGGTTTGTATCTGTGAAGCAGTTAGTGCCTGTCATAGTAAGCACACGATAGACTAATGCGACTTGGTGTGCTGGGCCCTGTGTGGTCACATGGGGCTGCATGCACAGGCATCCTCCCCATGGCCAGAGCTGGAGCTCCGATGTGTCTGAGACGATTGGCAGCTGCTGCTTCACTCTGACTCCCAGTCTCCTGGGTGGCCCTGCTTCCATCCCTGTGCTGTCTGAATGGAAAACGAAATCCCAGCTCCGCTCCAGGGGATGCCTGCGAATTGGAAGGCATCAGGCTCCTCGCAGCAAAAATAGAAGCCTCATTTGCTTAGGAGAGAACAATGACGAGGAGGCAAGCCAGCGGAGGCGGCCTCGGTGGGCTGTGTACACCCTCCGCTCGTCCCCACACTCCCTGGGGTTAGACGCGGACGTGGCTAAGCTGCCTGCAGACCTTCCCCTCCCCTTTATCCTGGCCTGCTGTGGGCACCACGGTCCATCCTGGGACATGGGCTGTCTTGGCACCAAGTTCCAGTTGTTGTTTTTTTTTTTTCCTTTTGAGACGGAGTCTCGCTCTGTCGCCCAGGCTGGAGCGCAGTGGTGCGATCTCGGCTCACTGCAAGCTCCGCCTCCCGGGTTCACACCATTCTCCTGCCTCAGCCTCCCGAGTAGCTGGGACTACAGGCGCCGCCACCACGCCCAGCTAATTTTTTGTATTTTTAGTAGAGACAGGGTTTCACCGTGTTAGCCAGGATGGTCTCGATCTCCTGACCTTGTGATCTGCCCGCCTTGGCTTCCCAAAGTGCTGGGATTATAGGCGTGAGCCACCGTGCCCGGCCAAGTTCCAGTTCTTAATACTTCAGTGTCGCACTGTTCCCTGATTTCCCAAAGCCGGGCAGGAATTGCAGAAAACAAGGTGGGTTTAATATGGAGAATCACTGGAGAACCGTGTCAGAGCCCCGCTGAGAAGGGCGCAGGGGACTGTGTTTCTGTCTACCTCATGCTGTGGGCAGCACAAGGACAGACTTTCCGAAGATTACAGCCCAGGGGGAAGAGGGCACGTTTAGTGTCAACGCCACACAGAAGAAGTTAGCTTGGCTGGGCGCGGTGGCTCACGTCTGTAATCCTAGCACTTTGGGAGACCGAGGTGGGTGGATCACCTGAGATCAGGAGTTCGAGACCAGCCTGGCCAACATGGTGAAGCCCCATCTCTACTAAAACTACAAAGATTGACCAGGCGTGGTGGCACATGCCTGTAATCCCAGCTACTTGGGAGGCTGAGGTGGGAGAATTGCTTGAATCTGGGGTGGGAGAGGTTGCAGTGAGCTGCACTCCAGCCTGGGCAACAGAAACTACGTCTAAAAAAAAAAAAAGGGAACAAGTCAGCTCATCCCCACTGCAAGGAGCTCCTGGGTTTATTTAAGGGAGCCTCAGATGACTTTACATAAAAGCAAATGTGGAAAAAGCGATAAAGTCAGATATATTGAACATCTGTCCTGAGGGCAAATTTCTGAGCTCTAAAAGCCAGGCTGGTTTTATGTAACATCTGTGAGTGTTGAAACAGGCTGAACGACTCTATATCTGCACGCCCAACTCTGCCTTTAGGGTGGCTGCATGAGCCCCTGTGGTCTCCTTAAAAGAATTGGTCCCCACTGGGTGAACTAGTCACCCATGAAGCATCTCCGAATTCCAATCTGGAATAGGAAGTGAGGACCCGGGGGCTGAGTGTCCCTCATCACATGTGGCCCGTCACTGCTAGACTTCAAGGTAAGTTTCCAAGAACAGAGCTCTTCGTCCATTTTCATGATAGCGATTTGTACATTATTTCTAAATAATTTTAATGCCATGTTTACAAGCCACCTTCCCAAACTAAACAATTGTTCTTGGCAGTTAGACTCTTGAAGACTTAACTTTTAATCCAGTTTGTTCTCAAAACATTTGCACAAATGAGAGTCTTGAGGTTTGAGCTTTCTATTCTGAAGGCTCAGCTTCTTGCCCAGGAGAAAAATAATACATGCTCATGTTTATAAATAGAGTTATGGCATTGGAGTCCTTCACATTGCAGCCAGCCTAGGGACTCAGTTATTCAGAATTTAAACATTTTACTTGTAAAGAGCACTTCGGTATCCACCCCAACTTCACTGTCACTGTCCCTGCCACCCTTCCCTCTAAAACCTGGGTGTCCTCCTCCCTGACTGGCTCTGAGGACCTGGAGCCCGTCTGAGCCCACCTCCCCTCCCCACTGTCACTGGTCTTTGGCCATTTCTTGGAGCAGTTCCTGGGGCCCCTTTGCTTTCCTTGTCCTGGAAGGGCCCTGCTCTGCCTGTCTCAGCACCATCTCTGTGTGTCCCATCAGGAAGCAACAGACAACCCCTCAAGCCCCACAGTAAAAACGTCACTCCTGGTCTGGGGGCACATCCATCCCCCGTGTCCCCAGTCCTATCCTGGGTGTTCCGGGGTTCCAGTCACAGCGGTGGGGACACCGCCATCTCACTGCATCCCTCTTGCGGCAGCTTGGCTGAGCTACAGGACCGGGCCACAGGAGGCCTCCTTGTGCTGGAGCTCACCTGCCAGGTATCGAGCTCTGCCAGCTGCCCGACCCCACTGTGAGGCCGCCCCGTGCGGGCGAGTTCACTGGCAGCCCAACCAGCCCGCGAAGGCCATGTGAGTGTGAACCCCCATTACAAGCTTTCCCTCATGAGGTGGCGCTGACAGTCTAGGGGATACCTGCCTTTCGTTACCAGCTGCAGCCATTAGGCTGGCACCAGGAGGAGCCAGGTGGAGGTGGCACTGGGGGCGACGCTCTGTCTTTGACGCACCCCGATGCTTCCCCCCATCCTTCCGACCGTGGTGCTCTGCGCAGACCCCTTCCAACCCATCCCAGGGCCTCTGCCCAGTGTGGCCAGAGCCTCCTGTCAACAAGTGTGTCACTGCCTTCGGGTTATTACTGCTCACTAGATTCCACTTGCTCCACACCCCAGGCACAGTGTACCAGTTTCCCAAACCTGTGTGCTCAGTGCCAGCCCCTTACCAAGTGCAGGGTTGCCCATTTCACTCTAGGAAATGCAGCCACAGCTCGGGGGCCAGCTAGAGGAAGGACTGTGATTGTGCCTTCCCGGGACAACTTCCAGGTCTGCGAGTCTGTGATGTTGTGAGTGTTGCCTTAGCTTTGCTAAGAAAATGCTTAGGGAGATGGGTTCCTTCACCGGTTCTTCTACCCATGTGCCGTTCTGGCTCCAGGGCCGGTGTCCCTGCTTTGGAGAGGATGCTGACATGAGCTGGCCTCCTGGGGGTCTGTCGAGGTTCTCTTAGCCTAAGCGGCTTCCTGTCTCAGGCTCCCTCCCCAGCCATTTGGGTCACCTCGGGACCCTGAGGATCGCTTCTGGATCTCAGACCCCCTCACCAACTCCTGTGACACAATAATCAAAGGTAATTAGGAAATGTATGAATCATCTTCTTTAAGGAATATTTAGCATTTCTGCTCATTCCAGAGTCCCTGGAAACATGGCATTTCAAAGGCTCAGTTAGATCACAAGTCCAATTTACTGCCAGAAATTTGCACGTAGAATAATACAGAGCCTATGATGGCAGTTGAAGTGGTATCCTGTGAGAAAATTAATTAGTCCTGAAACTAAATGCCAACCGCCTCAGCAAAATATTCATGAGAGAGGCGAACCTCGTGCATGGTGTTTGAAGTCAGGCAGCCGAGGCTGTGTACTCGACGTGTTCTCTGTGGCTGAGTTCTGCTGTGGATTCTGGGCTCTAGGCAAGGCCTGTCTCTCCTTCTGGACTGGCTTCCAGGGCTGCGGGCTCGGGGAGGCCCTGCACCCTGGAGGAGGAGGGAGCCCCTGAGCCTCTTTGGTCTTGTATTTGTGTGTCCTTCTGGGCTGCAGGGCTGCAGAGTAAACCAGCTCCCAAGCCTCCAAACAAAAATAAAGACCTGTGAATGGCTATCATGGGGAGACTGTGTACTTAATTTACAGTCTGAAGATTGAGAAGGATTTACTTTTCCCAAAAATGGTGAGAGAAGAGCAGGCCCCAGCCTTTCTGTCTGATTACAAACAGCCGAGGGGGACTGGGGAAGTGGCCTGGTCCTCATGCCCCTGGAGGGGCAGGAAGCGGATGGAGTGATGTGCTTGGCAGATGCAGGAATAGCCAGGCCATGGGAAAAGCCCAAGCTTTCCAAGCAGCGTCTGATCCTCTGTATTCCTTCTGCCCGCTGGGATGGAGCCCGCCCCCCAAATGTGCCTGGCCCACTGGTGACTCAGAGTCAGCTGCCCCCAGGACCTTCCCAGCTCTCGTGACCTTGGTGGGCATGACTTTCAGGGGAGCCCTCTGTCGAGGAGACATAGGTCACTCGAATCACACAGCCGTGCTGTAGCGAATGCTAGCCGGGGGCCCTGGAGAGAGCAAGGACAGGGCGCTCCTGCATGGAAACGAAAATGAATACTTTTCTCTGCAGAAAATGGAAAGTGGTGCTGGGTCCAAGTGGTAGGTGACCTGGCTTTTGAGCGAAAATGCTGCTGGGAAATGAGAGAAAAGAAACATGAAAAGAATGCAAATGAGGATGGTGGACAGGGGCCCAGAGGCCTGATTCCTCCGCCCTCCGCGAAGGCTGAGTGTGTGATGCCTATAAATAGACACTCAAAACCCGTTCTAAATGGAGTGAAGACATGGGCCTGCTCCCTCTTCTGGAAAGGCCTTACATAAGGTGCAGTGCTGCTGTTGCTCCTGGGCGGTGTGACGATTCTGTGCCTTTGTTGGAAGTCAGTGTGAAGCCCGTGGGGCTGCTGGGGGATGCAGATGGATGAGCTCTGGCCTTTCCGGAGACTCGCAGACTCTGGGAAGGAGGCAGTGGGCAGTGGGCAGGCCCCCCAGGGCTGGGACGCAGTCCTGAGACAGGCTCCGGGTTTCCTGAGGTGCTTCTGGGCAGGAGCAAGTGGGAAAAGCTGGACTGCAGGGCTTGGTCAAGTGACAGCTGCCCAGAGCTGGGGTTTAGGGTGCCTGGAGAGGACAGGGACTGGCAGGCCTGACTTTCTCACTGATGTGCTTGGGGTCACAGAGCTAACCTGTAACAGAGTGAGGAACTGAGGCCGCACCCCGGACTCCCATGGAGGGTTCTTGCTGCTGGACTAACCTGTGGTTCATGCCCTCACTCAGAATACTTATTTTTGGAGGACCCCAGGTGGCGAGCTTAGGAGTGAAGAATCACATTCGATGCTAATGTGATTCCAGGCAACATTCTAGAGGTTTCTTTGCAGTTCATCTTCCCAGCCACCTTTGAAGTAGTTCTTATTGTCCAGTTTTACACACGATGAAACTGACGGAGATGGTGTGAAGGGATTTGCTGACGTTCACACAGGAAGCGAGCAGCCCACGCCGACTCCACTGCGGAAAGCGTGTGTGTGATTGACATGCTTTTTGTGTGGTGCTCACTTTGGGTGTGATAAAGAGGCCTCCTTGCAGAGGGCCAGGCTCTGTGAAGCACCACGTCACTTCAAAGAACAGGCCTTGAGAGGCCACAGAAGCACCATACCCTGGGAAGGAAATGGAACAATGGTGCAAACGGCCAGTTTCCCCTGAGCAGAGGCAAGCAGGTTACAGCTCTGCGGCTCCCTTCACGGGTACCTTGTTCAACACGGAAACATCTTTAGCCTCCTCAGAGACATCGGGTCATCTCCTTTACGTGGGGACCGGAGGTATCTGCACTGGGCCATTTTGGGGAGGAAATTCCGTAATTATAACCTCGGCTGGAAGAGTCTGCCTGGGCAGTGAGAGCAACTGGCCGCTGTCTTAGAGAAGTGAAGACGCTGAGTACAGACCAAACCTTTGTGATGAAGTCCAAGCCACTGTCTCGCCTGTGTCCTGTTTCCTTCCCCAGTGAAAGGGGCTGTTCCCTGCTACCGCAGACCCCAGGACCAGATTGCAGGTGCCCTGTCCAGCAGTGCAGCGATTCGTGAAGGGCTCCCAGCCTGACCCAGCCCAACAGCTGACACCCCGGGGGGAGGCTGTATTGCTATCCTTTTTGAAAGGAACACAGAAAGCCTTTGTAACTTTCTCTGTCTGTAGCCAACATGGAGGGAGAGGCAGAATTCAGATGTGGTGTTGCAGACGAATGAACGCCCCTCCTCCTGTTCCACCCCTGGCTTCCTGCCCGTAGCCTTCTAATGCCCTTGCTCTGAATTCCTGATCCAACCCAAGGGCCTGGCCTTGACGCCCCCGAGCCTGCTGGCAGGAGCTTCCTCTTCAGCCTTCCTGTGCAGAGCTTCCACTGTTCAGGGAAGTCTGAGACCTGGTGGTCTCTTCCTTGTTCTTTTCATGAGACGATCTCGCCCAGGAGAAGGTGGGCTGAGACCCTGGGCATTGGAAGGGAGAGGTGGTCCTCCTTCCTCTCTTCACTTTCATCGCTCTCCACTCCCCGCCCACCCCCATATGTACACCCTCCACAGTCTGAAAGTGTCGTGAAGCATCAGCTTTGCAAACCCGTGGGGTCAAGCTTTGTTGTGGGAAAATACATATTCATGAGGGCTTTGAGGAGCCTCATTAAAATGCAGAGAGTCTCTCCTTGCAGAATGGTACATAAGCCATCTCTTTATTTGCCCAACACATTGTTCTTAAGGCAATAATTATGCGATGAATGGCTAAAGAAACATTTTAATTATTTGTTTAGGGTAATTTCTGATTATCTCATTAGAATTATAATCTGTTCACTTTTACAGGTGATTCAAAGCCTCATATTTACATTTTTATACTTGAAGGAGCTCTATGTGGGCACCTGTATCATTGCTGAAACAAAAGTGATTTTCTCTGTTTTCTTCCAGAAAGATTTGATCACCAGGCAGGAGATTTTTCGGGACATTACCAGACCACTCATTTTCGGTAAGAAATACAAGGCAGCGTTGCATGGAGTGAGGTTTTGCGTTTGCCGTGTGGGGAGCGGACCGTTTCACTGGAGGGAAAATGCTACACTGCAGGCAGAACTGGCAACTGCCGTGGTCTTTGTTTTCTGGGATCCTGTGTGTGTGAGCTCGGGGAGTTCGAAGTTGGGGTTTGAGTCACAGCCAAGGAGTGGACGGACAGTGGGGACTCTGCTGGCACTCACCTTGCCTGGAACCAACCTGCCCACCACCCAGTGACAACAGAAAGACAAGCACTCCGCGTGCATCCCCTCCTCATCATACTGGTGTTTCTGTAAACTGTGGTCCTCACCAGACTCCGTCATTGATTTGTGTAACCCCTACCTAGGTTCCTAGTTACAGCCAAAGTAGACACGTGTATATTGGCAACAATGGTAGCACTCGAACTTTTCACTCTCCAGTGTGGGCAGTGGCTGGTCTACTTCGAGAAGGGACCAGCCATTGTGAGATACCAGGAAGCTGAACAGAAGAAATCTAACTTTGATAAAAAGAGGCCTCCTCAGCTTGCCAGGGATGGAGCGTGGCCCATCCTCCCTCCCTGGGCATGGACCAGTATTGCAGCCCTGATGACACTGCCCCACGGTCAGCATCTGGCTTGCCCTTGCCCCATAGGACTGGTAGGAACAGAGCCCTGGTGCCAACCGAGTGTTCCACACAGCGGAGACTTGCAAGGGACAGGTTCTGCACTGCAGATGAATTGGCTGTCTTCTTCTGTGGCTGGAGACACACAAGGCGGCGGCGTTGTAGGGAAGCCAGTGTACAGGGTGGGGCATGTTTGGAGAACGAGGAGCAGAGAGCCTTGGTGCTGGAGTTAAAGAAGCAGAGCCAGGGATGGTCTTCGTGTCCTGATGCCCAGAGCAGGCCTGAGCTTCTGAGGGATTCTGGGGGTTCTTATGTATTCTTGGGAAGGAGCATGTGGTAAGCTTGGACAGGGAGGCAGTTCAGAGTGTCACATGCAAGGCAGCAGTGGCCTCGGGACCACCCTCCCCCGACCAAGGCAAGGAACACTTTGTGTGTCCCCGTGGGGAAGCTCTGTGCCAGTTGTGAGGGGACGGATGAAGACCAGCAGGGGCGAGGATGGGATTCTGGAGGGTCAAGACTCAGGTTCAGAATCACAGTGTTTCGTCCGGGGCAGCACAAGGCCACAGGTCTGGCTATTTGAAGCCACCCGGAGAGCCATTATTTGTAAAGCAAGGCGGCTTTATTGATTTCACTTTCTGTCCTGCATCTTTCCCACATCGTGGTAACCGCTCACACCCCTGTTCTGCTGTGTGGCCGGAATTCCCCTGCATCCAGTTGGGAAGCATTCTTGTCACAGATGTCCTGGGTGAATTCCACGGTGGCTCTCCGTGGAGGGGGCACATTCACAAGGCATTTAAGAGATGTAGGACAATCAGCCCTCGTCCATGCAACAGGATGAAATGGAGAGGAGCTGCATGATTATTAATGGGTTTGGACATAAGCTGGAGTATCTACTGAAATTTTTCTCTGTTGTCAGTTTTCAAAGTTTGCGAATGTACTTTTGTGCTCTCCACAAGGCCTTTTCTGCTCTGTTTAACTTTCCGCTTAGGGTTGTAAACATACTTCAGCTGTAATGACATTAGATGCATCACCCACTCGGCTCTGAAAGTGCTGGAGATTTTGATTGTCACCAGCAGTAAGGACAGCTTATGAAGGGGGATGTTGTTACTTATGGAGACGCAGCACACGATTCCATGAAATTCCAGTCTTCTGGGAGCCCAGGGTTAAGCAGCTGCCTCAGCCCATCCACCCTCTACGGACTGTCCACGGCGAAATTGGCTTCTTGACGTTTTCCTTATGGAACCTGGGGTGTCATTACATTCTGAGAGAGTCATAGGGTTATGTCTCTAAGGTATAAGGCATTTTTTTCTTCTGAGTCTAGAAAAGAACTACTGGAATTTTTATGTGTCCTGAAATACTATTAGACGATCAAAATCAATTGCAATAGAGAAGGTGCTGGGCTGTCTTCCCGATTGCGCTCACCCATCTGCAGTGTAATAGGCCTATCATGTAAGTGAATATACTCATCACAAGTCTCTGCAGCTTCCCAGCAGAAAAGCATATTCCTTCTCAGAGAGAAAGGCGGCAAGGAGATGGATATTTTTAAATGCCAATTATGCCAGAATGAGTCTCTGTGAGGAGATCTGTAAAGAGAAGAAAGGGCCTGGGTTTATTTATTTTTCTACTGCAAATGGAATCATTCTGTAGCTTCAGAATACTAATACCCGTGGTGTGCCTGATGTCTTTTCATAGGATAATTTGTGAATGTGCTTCCACTTACAGGAAAAGTTTGAGGCTCTTTTCTTCTTCTTCTTCTTTTTTTTTTTTTTTTTTTTTGAGAATTAAATTCTAGGCCTCACTATATCCTATGATAACCATCCTATAGGCCCTTGATCTATAAAATGTGTGAATAATGAAATATATAAAAGCAGCAATTATCCTGAAGGAACATAGAAAAGATTAATAAGCTGTATTTAAATTACAGCAAGTCTCAGAACATATATTAAGTTAGAAGACATCACATCCTGAAAATGACTGGCTGATGTGGTACTATTATGTGCCCCAGTACAGATGCGTATAAATGCTGTGTAAAACCTAGCCCAAAGTGTTTTTTAAAATATAAGATCCAAAGAACGGCATGGAAATTCCAAGCTACGAGACATGAAGAGAAAACACAAAGCCAGAGCACTAAGGGAGGAGGCCATGAGACCCCCAAGCAGTGAGGTTCCTGTTGGAGAGCCAGGATGATGAAGATTGTATGACGTTTGTGCAGGAAGAGACAGGGCAATGGCTGGGACAAGGTAGCAAGGCTAGGAGCAAGTGCTCACATGTATAGGAAGCCAGGAGGTGGCAGAGCTGTGTTATGGACCAGGTGGGAAGTGATACAGGACAGCTGGTTGGCCACATAGGAAAAGAGAAAAGATAAAGTGAAATCCCTACCTCACAGCATATGTACCAGTAAACAGCCATAGAATTAAAGGCCTATGCTGGGCATGGTGGCTCACACCTGTAATCCCAGCACTTTGGGAGGCCAGGGCAGGCAGATCACCTGAGGTCAGGAATTCAAGACTAGCCTGGCCAACATGGCAAAACCCCATCTGTACTAAAAATACAAAAAATTAGCCAGGTGTGGTGGCGGACACCTGTAATCCCAGCTACTCGTGAGGCTGAGGCAGAATTGTTTGAACCTGGGTGGCGGAGGTTGCAGTGAGCGAGATTGTGCCACTGCACTCTAGCCTGGGTGACAGAATGAGACTCCGTCTCAAAACAAAACAAAACAAAACAAAACAAAAAAAGAATTAAAGGCCAAAATGTAAAGAGAAAAATGTTAAAATACATAGAAGATTTTTTTCTGTCTGCTCTTGAGGTGGGAAACATACACACATCATAAAAGAAAAGATGGACTAAGCAAACATCAGTATTAGCAACTTCTTTAAGAGAACTACAGGCTGGAATAAATATTCATGATAAATGTACTGTGAGAGATTGGTATTCTGTTTGTATCAAGAACTCTTTCAGATTAATTTTAAAAAGACAATAGAATTGAAAAAGGAGCAAATACTGTGAAGACGAAGAAACGCAAATGTCAAGTAGACAAATGAACTCTGCCTCACTCCTAATCAGGGAACTGCCAGGGAGATCATGAGATACCCCTTCACACTCACCTGTTGGCAAATTGGAAAGTCTGATAATCGAAGGTTGCTCAGAGTGTGAAGCAAGGGGGCCTCCATGTCCTGTTTATCAAGGGCAAATTAGTAAAACCCCTTTGGGGAACAATTAGGTGTTATCTAGTAAGGTTGAAATGTGGATCCCCCAGGACCCAGCAATTCCGCTCCTAGGTATAGATACCTTAGCAGGCCATGAAATGGATTCAGTGTTGTTTTAGTCAGTTCTCTTGAAAACAGAACCCATAGGATCAGTTTTTCTTAGAGTTTATGTGTTGATTGATCAATTCATTGGGGTCAATTGATAGATTATAAGGTATTGGCTTGTGTGAGATGGCATCTGTGAAGTCCCACAATCTGCCATCTACAAGCTAGAGACCCAGGGAAGCCAGTATTGTAGTGCAAAGGCCTGGGAAGCAGAGAACTGGTGCAGATTCCAGTCCAGGCCAAAAGGCCTGAGAACTAGAAGCATGGAGGACAGAGAAGACCAATGTCCCAGTCAGGCAGTCAGGCAGAGCATGGATTCAACCCTCCTCTGCTGTTTTGTTGTATGCAGGCCCTCACTGGAATGGACGCTGCCCACCTACACTGAGGAAGGCCGTTCTGCTTTCCTCAGTCTGCCAATTCCAATGCTAACCTCTTCCAGAAACACCTCACAGATTATCCAGAAACAGTGTTTAACCAGACACATGGGCACCTTGTGGCCCAGTCAGGTTGACACGTAAAATTAACCATCACAAGTGGGTCACAACCAGCATTTTCTAAAAATATGAACTGGATTAGAATAGAAGATATCAGGGTTTGTTCTGCATAGTGAATGATAGTGATCCTCAGAAGGGGGACTGTGAGGGGTTGGGACTGACAGCGATGGTTAAGTCTGAGTGGTGTGTCCATGGAGGTTTGCTACATTGCTTTCTATATTTCTGCATATTTGCAAAGTTGAGGAGAAAAGAAGTTGCACTGAACACCTGGATGTAGGCACACAGACCCCAGTGTTCTCTGCTGTGGGTCCCTCTGATGGGGCCACCTTGCTCCTGTCTTGCTGGTTCATCCTCCACCTTGGCTGACTACCTGGCACCCTTGTACAGACGGTTCTGTTTGTCTCTTCATTGAAATGGGTGGGATTTATTTATTTATTTAGAGACAGGGTCTTGCTCTGTTGCCCAGGCTGGAGTGCAGTGGTGTGATCATGGCTCACCACAACCTTGACCTCCAGGGCTCAATCAACCCTTCCTCCTTGGCCTCCTGAGTGGCAGGGATTACAGGCACGTGCCACCACACCCAGCTAATTTTTGTATTTTTTAAATAGAGATGGGATTTTGCCATGTTGCCCAGGCTGGTCTTGAACTCCTTGGCCCCTAGAGTGCTAGGATTACAAGTGTGAGCTACCATTCCCTGCGTGAAATGGGTAGGATTTCTGAATGAGCCAGGCTTTGCACATTGACCTGGCTCTGCCTCTTAAACTGCTGCCTTCACATGGGAGGCTCCTTCTGGCCCTGCCTGCGTGGCTGATTCCTCTCTCAGGCGCTTCTCTCTATCTTCACAGATGAGGCTCGTGGGCTTCCCTTTTTGGGACCTTGGGTGGACATCTGAGTCCACAGCCCTCCTGCCTGGCTTCTATCTCTAGATTTGCAGGCCTGCTTGTCCCGTATCCTCCAGTGCCCAGCCAAGTGCCTCATGTACAGTGGATGCTCAAGAAGTATGTGGTCATCACATCGCTCTAGTCTCTTACTTTTATTTATTTTTATTTATTTTTTTGAAACAGGGTCTCACTCTGTCACCCAGGCTGGAGTGCAGTGGCATGATCACAACTCACTGCGGCCTTGAGCTGGGCTCAAACAGTCTTCCCACCTCAGCCCCCTGAGTAGCTAGGACTACAGGTGAGTGCCACCATGCCCAGCTAATTTTAAAATCTTTTGTAGAGAGGGCATGTCACCTTGTTGCTCAGACTGGTCTCAAACTCCTGGCCTCAAGTGGTCCTCCCACGTGGGCCTCCTGAAGTGCTGGGATTGCAGGCATGAGCCACTGCCCCTAGGCTCTAGAAATGTTCAGAAGCTCAGTTTCCCATCTGCGAAGTAGAGACTCCTGAGTTGGGGGTGGGTAGATTGTGAGAATGAACCACATAATGAAGCGGGGATGTGTAGCACATGTGAGTTTCCTGATCTTGCTTGTTTCCTTCCTTGGAAGAGGCAACGAGAGGACGAGGGGCTGGCTCTCACTATTTGCTTGCAGACTCGGTGTGAGCTTTCAGATTGGAAGTTCCTGCTCTGATACCCAGTTCCTTTTTGTTTCCAGTTGTACTTCAGGAGAGAAAAAAAATTAATCAACACCTTTTTTTTAAAAGATGGAAAATGGGTTAAGAAAGTAGCACGAGGAACTGCTACTAGGTTGAGCCCAACATAATTAGTGTGATGAAAGGGAAGTTAGCCATTTCTGTATGTAACTTTTGATTAATGATATTCAGCTCTAATTAATTATGTCCAGTTCTAATTAATGACATTAGTGTGCAAGCGGGCATTCCCAAACTGTGTTCTGAGGAGTCCCAGCGGATGTTCCTGAATGTAATAGTCCCCGTTCACATTAGGCCGGGGAGCGCTGTCTGTACTGCCGGTCTTGGACACTCCCAAAGCACCATATAAAAGGGCTTCAGAAGTCCTGCAGGAAAGGGAATAATTTAAATTCCGTTTAACCTGTCATCTCCCAGACTTACTTTTACCATGTGTGCTGCTAGGCACATACGGACATGCTAATTTAACTCTCATCCCACAAGGTGTGCTTGGACGAATGGATGAGCAATGTACGTGTTCATGGAGACGTTTTCTAAGTTCCAGAGTCATAACAGGGGTCTCCTGTATCGCAGCAGAGTGCACTACAAAGAACTGCATTTCGTACAGTCTAGGGCTGCTATGGACTAATCTCCTTTCTTGGGCAAATCGCTTAATCTCCTTCCATCAGTTCATACATCTGCGGAGGAAAGGGTGATGGTATGCCACCCTGGATGGTGGGAGGACTCCTAGCAGCGGTCGCTGTCACCGTCTCATAAGAGACCCTCATTCCAAGAAGGTCCATGTCATTTGCCATGTTCTGGTCTCGGGGTCAGCGAGTGGGGGGCTGCAGGGAGAGACCACCACTTACCTCCTGAGCCTCGTGTGTGGGGTGCACTGTGCGTTGTCCGTCGTTGGATTTGTATTCATTGTTCATGTAAAAGTGATTATGTTGAAAAACAGAATGGTGGCAGACAGGCATGTTTGGCATGGGTTAATGCGAGGCTGGAAAGAGAGCACCTGACCTTCAGTTCCAGAATCAGCCGCTGCGGGAAAGGGTGGCGTCTTGGTGTCTGCACACTGTGAATGTGGAGGGAGATGAAGTGCAGCCTGGGGAGGGTGGACTCATCAGTCCAGTGGGTTGTCCAGGAGGGAGTGAGGGTTGATCTTTCATCTCGAAGGATGAATGTACATTTCTGCGAGAGAGGGAGAAGACGGGCGTTCCGGCCAAACAAGCATGTATATATGACTGAAGCGTGGACAGAGGAAGCAGCGTGGTGTGTCCGGGAATGGAATTGTTTGACCTGGCTTGATGGAGAAGCCAGGGTGAGGTGGAAGAGGTAACAGAGGTCAGCTTGACCTGTGTAGACGGCCCGGGAGAAGCCCTGGCAGGTCTTTGTTGGAGGCTGACAGGAGGGGATGCGTGTTTTCCATTGTTGACCTCGGTGGGTGCGGCGTGGGGTGGAGGCCCGTGCACCAGAGGCTCCTCAAAGAGTCTCTCAGAGAGACGACCAGGCTAGTGTGTTCATGGTATGGAGGTCGTCTCCGGAGACTCCCTTCAGAATCTACTTAAGACCTGAGTCAGATCTACCCTCCAGAGAATATCTGCTGCTACTGGAGATAGCTCTTCAAAAGCTAATGCAGGTGCTGAATGTTTTTCCGCCATGAGGTTCCCTCTGCGCATCCATTAGTCTAGACTCTTGCCGTTTGAGGAAAGAGGCTCAGAGTAGTTAAGCCGCTAGCTCCAGGTCTGATAGCTGGCTGATAGGACATCAGCCTGCGGAGTCTCTATGGAGCCGGAATAGTTTCAGTGGTGCACGGAAACAGTAGGGGATGGATATGAGGAGATATAGTGTGAGGAATCCGCTCACGCGGTTGTGGGACCTGACCGGGCAAACCCACAGGGCAGGCCGTGGGGAAGGGCAGGCTGGAACTCCCAGGCATGGCTGAAGCTGCAGTCCACAGGCAGAATTTCTTCTTCCTGAAGGAAGCCTTGGCTCTACTTTTAAGGTCTGCCGACAAATTGATCCACATCCAGCCAGATTATCTGGGATAATCTCCTTTCTAAAAGTCAACTCGTTATGAACTTTAATGACATGGACGGAAGACTTTCACAGCAACACCTAGAAGAGTGGCGTGATTGCCGAGTCAGTACCTCAAAAAGACCACACGCTTGGTAACACATGGGGGCTCCAGGACCAAAAGCTGGTGCTGCAGATGCATGGAGTGGCAGCATTGTCACTTCCTGTCTCCCACTAACCTCAGGGTCACAGTGGGCTGGTGCCTGTAGCATGGTCCACACCTGCTCTCAGGGATGCTGGAGGGAGACTGAGGCCCAGGCTTTTGTCTTGGAGACTTGGGATATGTCTGGGATCCCTTCTAAAAGCCAAGTTCTAGACAAGACCTGGCCTTTCAGGGTTGGAGAGACCCCACGTGGCTTCTGAGCAGACTTCCTTCCTGAGCTTAGTCGTGGAAGTGAAGGTCTCACCCCTGTTTGCCCCCTTCCTGTGACAGAGGGCCCTTTGCTTCTCTGCACTCCATGCCCCAGAGACAATCTGCGCTGGGGACAATTTTATCTGAAATCTATTCCCAGCTCTAGCTTAGCCTAGTGGCACACTCAGTCCTGAAACCTGGAGGTCATTTCCACACTGGTGTAGCACCGTGGTTCTCAGACTGTGTTTGGTATCAGAATCACCTGGGGAACTTGGTAAAAATACAAATGCAGGCCGTATCCTGCTTCCTCCATCCTGGGCTTCTGTGTTCTTTGTTAGCCTTCTCGGTGGTGCTGACCTGCATCAAAGTTGAGGACCACTGGCATAACGCACGGCTGCTCAAACTCCAGTGTGCACTGGAATCTCCTGGGGACCTCGTTTATTTTATTTTTATTTTTTGAGATGGAGAATCGCTCTTGTTGCCCAGGCTGGAGTGCAATGGCATGATCTCTGCTCACTGCACCCTCTGCCTCCTGGGTTCAAGCAATTCTTCTGCCTCAGCCTCCCGAGTAGCAGGGATTGCAGGCGCACACCACCATGCCCAACTAATTTTTGTATTTTTAGTAGAGATGGCGTTTCTTCATGTTGGCCAGGCTGGTCTTGAACTCCTGACTTCAGGTGATCCACCTGCCTTGGCCTCTCAAAGTGCTGGGGTTACAGGCATGAGCCACCACGCCCGGCCAGGGACCTTGCTTAAATGCAGATTCTGATTCCATGGTTTTTGGTGGATCCTGTGATTTTGTGTTTCTAACAACCCCCCAGGTGGTGCAGATGCTTCTGGTCCTCAGACCACATCTTAAATAGCAAAGGCATAGATAGGGGCTGAAATTAAACACCTAAGAATTGCCCAGACTTGCATCGGAATTCTGCCTCTACCACTTAACTGTCTCTGTGTCACCCTGGGCAAATGGCTTGATCTCTCTAAACCTTGATTTTCTTATCTGGACAATGGGAATAATGTGCCTTTTTTGTTTGTTTGAGACAGCATCTCTCTCTGTTGCCTAGGCTGGAGTGCAGTGCTGCAGTCTCCGCTCACTGCAGCCTCAACCTCCTGGGCTCAAGCAGTCCTTCCACCTTGGTCTCCCAAGTAGCTGGGACCTCAGGCACACACCACCACACCCAGCTGATTTCTAAATGTTTAATTAGAGACAGGGTCTCATTGTTTTGCCCAGACCGGTCTTGAACTCCTGAGCTCAGGTAGTCTTCCCTCCTTGGCCTCCCAGAGTACTGGGATTACAGATGTGAGTCACCGCTCTTGCTGCTTTTTTAAATACAAATTGCTGGCTGGGCACGGTAGCTCACGCTAGCAATCCCAGCGCTCTGGGAGGTCGAGGCAGGCGGATCACTTGAGGTCAGGAGTTCAAGACCAGCCTGGCCAACATGGTGAAACCCCATCTCTACTAAAAATACAAAAATTAGCCCGGCATGGTGGCAGGCCCCTGTAATCCCAGCTACTCGGGAGGCTGAGGCAGGAGAATCACTTAAACCCAGGAAGCAAAGGTTGCAGTGAGCCGAGATCATGCTGCTGCACTCCAGCCTGGGCAACAGAGCAAGACTCTGTCTCTAAGCAAATAAATAAGTAGATAAATAAATAATGCTTTGACAGTTAGAAAAGAAAGAGTTTAATACTGCAACATAATAAAGACCACAGCCAACAGCATACCCAGTGGTGAAAACTTGCAAAGGCTTTTCCTCTTAAGATCAGAAACAAGACAAGGATGCCCCCTTTCACCACTTCTATTTAACATAGTGCTAGAAATTCTAGCCAGAACAATTTGGCAAGAAAAAGAAATCAGAGGCATCCAAATTGGAAAGGAAGAGGTGAAATTTTCTCTCTTTTCACATGTCATGGTCTTACGCAGTATGTAGAAGGCCTTAAAGACTTCACACACACACAAAGCTGTTATAACTAATACATGAATTTGGTAAAGTTGCAGTATCCAAAATCAACATGCAAATATCAGTTGTATTTCTATACACTAGGAATGAGCAATCTAGAAGGGGAGTTAAGAAAACAATTCCATTAACCAAGGAAGCAAAAAATTTGTGCACAGAACACTACTGAACATTGCTGAGAGAAATTACGACACCAGTAAATGGAAAGAAATGGCATGTTTTTAGATTAGAAGACAATATTGTTAAGATGTCAATACTACTTGTATTAGTCCATTCTCATGCTGCTAATGAAGACATACCCGACACTGGGTAATTTATAAAGGAAAGAGGTTTAATGGACTCACAGTTCCACATGGCTGGGGAGGCCTCATAGTCATGGCGGAAGATGAAGGAAGAGCAAAGGCACGTTTCACATGGCAGCAGGCAAGAGAGCTTGCGCAGGGGAACTCTCATTTATAAAACCATCAGCTCTCATGAGATTTATTCACTACCACAAAAACTGTATGGGGGAAACTGCCCCCATGAGTCAGTTATCTCCACTTGACCCCGCCCTTGTCTCAAAGGACACAGTCAGCAGTGAAAAGGCAACCCAAGGAATGGAAGGAAATCTTTATAATTCGTACATCCGATAAAGGGTTAATATCCAGAATGTGTGAAGAATTCTTAGACTTTAACATAAAAAACAAGCCACCTGATTAACAAATGAGCAAAGGGCTTGAATAAACATTTCTCCACAGAAGACAGACACATGGCCAGTAAACACAGGAAAATGTGCTCAACATCACAAATCGTTAGAGAATTACAAATCAAAATCAAAAGATACCACCTCACATCTTTTAGGCTGGCTATTACAAAACAAAACAGAAAATAAGTGTCTGTGAGGATGTGGCAGAATTGGAACCCTTGTGCACTTTAGGTGGGAATGTAAATGGTACAGCCCATCGGAAATCAGTATATGGTAGTGCCTCAAAAAATTGAAAATAGAATTGCCGTGTAATCTAGGCGTGATTTCACTTCTGGGCCCAAGGGAAGTAAAAGCAGGGGCTCGAAGAAATATCTGTACATTCATGTTCATGCAGCATAAGTCACAAGAGTCAAGGGGTGGAAGTAACCTAGGAGTCCATTGGCAGATGAATGGATCAACAAAATGTGGTGTATACACAGAATGGAGTATTATTTTGCCTTGAAAAGGAAGGAAATTCTGACACATGCTATAACATGGATGAACTTTGAACCTTGAGGTCATTATGCTAAATGAAAGAAGCCAGATAGAAAAGCATAAATCCTGTGTAATTCCACTGACATGAGGTACTCAGAATAGTCAAATTCATGGAGACAGAAAGTAGAATGGTGGTTGCCAGGGGCTGGAAGGAGAGGGGAGGGGGGTTAGTGTTTAATCGGGACAGAGGTTCAGTTTTACAACGTGAAAAGAGTTCTGGAGATGGATGGTCATGATGGTAGCCCAGCAATGTGAATGTACTTAATGCCACTAAGCTATATTCTTCAAAATGCTTCCAATGGTAAATTTTATGTTATATGTATTTTACCACAATTTTTTTTTTCTTACAACAGAAAGGACTCAGCACCATATCTAGTAAAACACACACTGAATGTTATTATTGAAAGCATAGATGGTAGGATCACTTGAGCCCAGGAGTTCAAGACCAGCCTGGGCAATACTACATAAAATTAAAATAACAAATCACCTAGGTGTCGCAGCTACTCAGGAGGCTGAAGTGGGAGGGTCCTTTGAGCCTGGAAGTTCGAGGCTGTAGTGAGCTGTGATCGCACCATTGCATGCCAGCCTAGGTAACAGAGTGAGACCCTGTCTCAGAACAACAACAAAAACAAATGATAATCATAAAAAAACAACACAGAACCAATCACAAGGACACTCCATATGTACGAATTCTACCCACAGTCATTATTCGTGCCCCTGAGTGTCTGCCTTCCCACCGTTCTCTGGGACTTGGTTTCCGTTCCCTCGCCTCTCCTGTTGCTCTCTGCCAAAGGTAACTGAAACCATGTTTCTGTTCTTCCAGTCTGGTCAGGTGGGAAGCTGTTCTCTAATGTGGGTTAACCGGGACAGAGGGTGTGTGTGCGCACGGGGGAGGAAGCCGGCGGGCTCCTTCTCGCAGATGCTGGACTATGGAACCTGATACTAACATGGAGATCCTCCTCGAGCGCCTTGGATCCCCTCGTGCGCCAAGGTATCCTACTGAGAAGGCATCAGAAAATCTGACTTACAGAAGTTAGGGCAGTGTTTACAGTACCGTGACAGCAGGCAGAGCCCGGGGTTCAGAGCAGAATCTGAGGAAAATCTCTAAAAACGTGAGCCCCTGCCCAAGATATGGCCTCATAGCACATTGCACCCCCTCCCCTCACCGTAACAATCCACACCCTCAAAACGAGCACCTGGAGTTTCTCATGGAGACTAAAGTGGGAGGAAGCTTTGGAGAGTCACCTTTTTCAAGCCACTTATTTTAAAATAAGCTTCTTAATTCAAGTATAATGTAAACAGAAAATTACAAAAATCCGAAGTGTTCACTGCCATGAATATTTTCAAAGTGAACACATCCATGAAACCACCACCCAGGCTAGGAATCAAAACATCACCACAGCACAAGAATCTCCCGTAGGATCCTCTCCCAGCCATAACCTCTGCCCCCCTCCAGCCCCACCACCACCTGAAGGTAATCAGAGTCCTAGCACCAAATGTTATGTTTGCAAATGTTTGGATTTTTTTAAATAAATGGATTTCTACAATAGATACTGGTTTATGTCAGCTTCTTCTATGCAACATTATGTTTGTGAGAGTCACAGGTTTTGAGTGTGACAGCACTTCATTGACTCACTGTTACAGAGCATTGTAAAAATATAAATAATTCATCGATTCTATGTTTGATGGACATTTGCATCTTTTCTAGTTTTGGGTCCTGGTTGCTGCGGGGAACAGTCTTACACATTTGGTGTACACATGATTGCATGTCTATTGAGGGTACATCCAGGATTGGAATGGGCAGGTCCCAGGGTCTGGGTATGTTTCTATTTTGGTGAACACTGCCAGCCCTTTTTCTGACGTGGTTGTACCCAGTTACACTCCCACCTGCAAATAGGAGTTTCATTTGCTGCACATCCTTGCTCATAACTGGTGGTGTCAGTCATTTTAATTTGATTTCTGGTGGGTGCACAGTGGGATCCTCTGGTATGATTTTCAGCTCACTGAAGACTAACTGTTGAATATCTCTTTCGAATACTTGTCTTGTGCTTTTCGAAACCTTCTCCTGAAGTTTTTGTGCAAGTTTTTGCTCTTTTTTCTGTTGCATTTTCTTTCTCTTAGTGCTTTGTAGGAGTTCTTTTTTTTTTGAGACAGAGTCTGGCTCTGTCACCCAGGCTGGAGGGCTGTGGCGCCATCTCGGCTCACTGCAAGCTCCGCCTCCCGAGTTCACGCCATTCTCCTGCCTCAGCCTCCCGAGTAGCTGGGACTACAGGCGCCCGCCACCACGCCCAGCTAATTTTTTGTATTTTTCAGTAGAGACGGGGTTTCACCATGTTAGCCAGGATGGTCTCGATCTCCTGACCTCGTGATCCACCCGCCTCGGCCTCCCAAAGTGTTGGGATTACATGTGTGAGCCACCATGCCTGGCCAGCAGTTCTTTATATAGTTAGTACCTGAGACCTTTGCTAGATGTACATATTACGAATATTTTCTCGCACTTTCTCACTTTCAGTGGTATCTTTTGATGAGAAGGCCCAGATTATCAATCTTTCCCTTTAAGGTTGAAGCTTCTTTGTGCCCTCTTTAGGAAATCCATGCATACCTAAGAACATGAAAACAACAGCATATTTATTTTTTCCAGTTTTCTTGTTTCCTAATGTATGGTTTTAGGGTTATAAATAGCCTATTAAGCCTGCTTTAGCTGTAACCCACTATTTTTTAAAATTGTAGCAAAAAAACAGCATAAAAGTTACCATCTTAACCATTTTTAAGTGTACAGTTCGGTAGTGTTAGGTAAATTCGTAATGTTGTCAAACAGATCTCCAGAACTTTTTCATCTTGCGAATCTGAAAATCTGTACCCATTAAACAGCCAGGAGCCACCATTCTGCTTTCCGATTCTGTGAATTTGACTACTCTAGGTACCTCAGTTAAGTGGAATCCTACAGCTTTTATCTTTTTGTGACTGGCTTATTTCGCTTAGTATAATGTCCTCAAGGTTTATCGGTGCTGTGTTGTGGGATAAGATTTCCTCCCTTTTTGAGGCTGAATAATATTCTGTGGTATGAATAGACCACATTTTGTTTATCCATCATCCATTGATAGACATTGGGTGGCTTTTATTCCTTGGCCATGATGAATAGTGCTGCTGTGAACATGGCTGGCTGTCCAGCACCATTTTTGGATACATTGTATTTTTATTATTAATTAGTTCAAAATGTGTTTACTTTTTAAAATTTCTCCTTTGACATGTGGGTTATTTTAAAGTAGTCGATTTCCAAATGCCTCCATATTTTCTGGTTATATTTTTGTCATTTATTTCTAGCTTGTTTACACTGTAGTCAGGAACTGATTGTTTACAATGTTAACATTTTGAAATTTGTTTACACTGGCTTTAGACTTGTCCACCATATGATTAATTTTGACAGAATATCCCATGTGCCCTTGTGTGTAGTTCCTTGGTTCAGTACTTTAGGTATATTCATGAGGAAAAATGGGTAATTGTGGTATTCAAATCTTATATTTCCATTCTTATTTTTACCTCTTTATTATATCACTTACTGAAAGAAGTGTGTTAAAGTATCCCACTGTTCATAATGTCTATTTATGTCTAATAGGCATAAATTTCATAATGTCTAATGCTTTAGATTTGTCTTATTATAGTCCTGTCAATTCTCCCTTTATAAATTTTGAGTGCATTTAACTAGATACATATAAATTTAGAATTTATTTCTAGTAGGTTGCCCTTTTTAATTATGAATTCTTTCTTTTCTGTAAGAATGCTTCTCTTCGTAAAATCTAGTTTGTCTAATTACCAATATAAGTATATAAACTTTCTTTTTTAACTTACTGCTTTAGAATAGTTTTAGATTCACAGAGATGTTGCAAAGATAGTAGAGAGAGTTCCCATACATTGTGTAGCTACTTTTCCCTATTGTTAACATCTCACATTAGTATGGTACATCTGTTGTAATTAATGAACCAGTGCCAACACATTATTCTTAACTGAAGTCCATACTTCATTCACATTTTCATAGTTTTCATCGAATGTCCTTTTGCTGTTCCAGGATTCCATCAAGAGATGGTTTTGAGTTCCGTTATCATGTCGCTTTAGGTTCTTTTAGACTGTGACATTTCCTCTGACCTCTCTTATTTCTGATGACCTTGACAGTTTTGAAGAGTACTGGTCAGGTATTTCATAGAATATCCTTCAATCTGAGTTTGGTTGACATTTTTCCCATGGTTCAATAGGGGTTATGGGCCTTGGGGCAGAATATCCCGTCTGAAAAAGTGCCATTCTTATCCTTCCAAATGAGGGGCGCATAATTTATCACTGTTGATGCTACCCTCAATCGTCATAACACTCATCTCCATGAGGGGACAGTATCTACACCAATTATTTGCAATTCTGCACAGGGAGATTGGTCTATTCTCACTCATTTATTTTCTCATTCATTTATTTGTATCTGCGTGGACTCATGGATATTCATTTTATACTTTGGGTTATAAACCAGTAATGCATTGTTAATTTTGTTATTCAGATAGTTCCAGCTTTTGCCCTTTCCTAAGATAGTGGACTCACTCCTCGGTGTTGTTTCAACTCTGCGAATCTGGACCCTCAAGTTCTTGTTGCCTTATTAGCCATAAATTGCAATTTCTTATTTCCCCAGTCCTCCGAGACTCCTGAAAGTTCTGCTTAGCACTATTGCCCCTTAACCACTACTTTCTTTCTGTGTGTGTTTTTAGCCTTTTGGCTTCCATCATGTGATCATGAATCCCCAAATGCCTTGATGAGAAAAGCAGCACAGAATGCTGAGCTAATTTCTGGGTAATTATCTACTTGTCATGATCTCAGCCCCTCAGTCCTAGCTGCCTTGGTAGCTCTCTGATGTTTCCACAGAGATCATTTAAAAATTTTTTGTCAAGAGTTTCTAGTTGTTCTTGGTGAGAGGATTAGTCTGACACAAGCTAGTGCATCATAGCAGGCAGTGGAATTCTTCAGATATAATTTTATTTTTACGTCTCCCACTATGTCATGGTTGATGGTTCCTCATATTTTAATATCTGATGCTTTGCACCCATACAGCAACTATCCTGAGTAATGAAGATGTTATGTCATATAGGAAAGTGAGTCATTCTTTGCATTTCATTCATTTATGCCCTTAGTCACAAGGGCTTTAGCAAAGAATTGGCTTCCACTCTGTCTTTAAGGTAAGGAAATAAATAATGACCTTGGAAGATAGTATTCATCATAAAAGCATTTGATGAAAGGAGCAATTGGAGTGAACTACGTAAAATAGGCTTTTCAGTCTAATGGGACAGTGTAATTATGGGTGCAGATTTCTAGTTAGGCCTTAAAGAAATTAAGCCTCCCTATATGGTTAATAATGGACTTGTGTAAGAAGATTGCTTCAGAGATTAGGTTTGTGATTCACATTAGCATATCTGGCAGTGAAAACGTACCTTTCTCAATCAAGCAGGATATGTAAGATCTTTGTGTATGCTTTTGCTCAACTTTACTGCTGCCATCCCTGAACCTGACTTGATATTTTTACATCCCCTTCAAGTCTGCATCCTAGTTTTGTGTCATCTACAGTTCTGAAGAGCTGCCGTGTGCTTTCTCATCATCCAGGGTTGAAAAGAGCCAGATCGTTGGAGAATCCCCACAGACTGACAGTTTTCCCTGAGTCGATGCCTGCTCAGTGTGCTCATGCAGGTAGCTCCTACTCCATCTCACTTTGCTACATGTAGCTCACATATTTCAGATGATTCACAAGAACATTGGGAAGGACCTGCTAAAATTCTGCTTTGCTACAGTCCAGATATTCTCTCTTCCAGATCTCCCTTAACTTCCTTTGCAGATTCTGTATCGGAGAAATGAGGCTAATTTCACAAACTTCCTCTTACTGAATTCATTTTTAGCTCTAATAATTACCACTTTTCTTAGACGTGATCTCCAAACAATCCTTTAATAAATGCATTTTAGAACTGCACTGTCCATAATGGCAGCTACTTGATACATGTGGCTATTTAAATTTAATTTAAATGAATTAAAATGAAGCAAACAAAAAATGCAGTTTCTCTGTTGAACTAACCATGTTTCAAGTGTTCAACGCCTGCCATGTTGGACAGTGCAGATAGAACACTTCTATCATTGCAGAAATTTCTGTTGAACAGAGCTGTTCGAAAACCTTGTTTTAGAATCAGATTTGAGCTCACCCATCTGCAGATTACTCAGTCATCATTTGACTGTATTTTTTTTTTTAAAGAGACAAGGTCTCACTGTTATCCAGGCTGGAGTGCAGTAGTGCCATCATAGCTCACTGCAGCCTTGAACTCCTGAGCTCAAGTGATCCTCCTGCCTGTCTCCCGAGTATTTGGGACTACAGGTACATGCCACCAGGCCTGGACATTATTTGTGTCTTTAAGAAACATTTACATGTGTTTTTTCCTGTCATCTCTCTTTTTCTCCATTTCCTCCAAAATCACCTTCAAAGGTAACTCCATTTCTGTATTGCCCAAATCAGTCTAAAGTGTGGGTGTTGGATGTGGACTTTTTTTTTGGTTTCTAATGAGGCTATGTTGCAGATGAGTGAAGCCACCTTTGGCATTCTAGAATTTGTGCCTGAAGAACATCGCTTTCTGTCTTGCTGATGTTTACATGACTGCTATGATTGTTAAGGGAAATAAGGACAAATGAATGGGATCCACATTGCCTGACCAGGATACCTGCTTCTGAGTGCTCTTGGAGGTGAGAGGCATGCTCTTGGAGAATCAGTCGTCAAGCTGTCTTTTCCAGAGTGGCTGTTGTCCGGGGCAGTTGCAGAGTGAGCACACTGTACAATGAGTGTCTGGGGGCCTTCATTTATTTCTTTACAGCATCTTTAGTAATAAAATTCCAGTGTTAAGAGACAAATTAAAAAAAAAAAATGTGCCCAGCTCTCCTGGGGTTGACAATCTCAGCGGCTAAATCCCATCCCAAGGGGGCAGCCCCTCTCCTGTCTGTGGTGTGCCTGCTGCCCCCCAGGAGCCACGCTCACCAGTTTCGTCAGCTGGTGGTTGATAAGGGGCAGAGAATCTTTTAGGACCCAGATCCTGGAGATCATTGTTAATGGAGAGCCTATTATCAAGTCAGGAAGAAGAAAAATCATTGTTAGTTGAGTGAACACATTTTAAAAAATGATGAAGTGTTCGTCAGGCACTTGGGATTTCTTGCTCTTATGCTAATAGGATTTTTGAAAATCCACCCACTGTTTGGAAACTTGCTTGCTCAGTGACAACTGCATCCGAATAGCACATCATGAGCCAGGTGTGTGGGGGGACAAGAGTGAAGGGAGTACTGGAGGAAGTCGCTCTGGGCCAGGAGGCGGGGACCCTGGCCACCAGCTGTGTGACCCAGGACAGGTCCTTGTAGTGCTGGGTCTTGGTTTCTGCCACTGGCCACCCAGCCCCCAACTTCCCAGAATTATTGTGAGAAACTGTGCATGTTTCTGCAGGAGGTGGGTTAACATATCTACCTCTGGTTGGCTGGGCACAGTGGCTCATGCCTCTAATCCCAGCATTTTGGGAGGCCGAGGCGGGCGGATCACAAGGTCAAGAGATCAAGACCATCCTGGCCAACATGGTGAAACCCTGTCTCCACTAAAAATACAAAAATTAGCTGGGTGTTGTGCTACTCGGGAGGCTGAGACAGGAGAATCGCTTGAACCAGGGAGTCGAAGGTTGCAGTGAGCTGAGATGGCGCCACTGCACTCCGGCCTGGAGACAGAGCGAGACTCAGTCTCAAAAAAAAAAGTCAATATCTACCTCTACCAGGTCAGCACAGGAGCGAGGTTAGGCTTTTATGCTGATAGACAAAGCAGTGGAGGTTAATGAGCATCATGTCATGAGGAAGCACAAATTCACGCTTACGATTTCTGTGGAAAGACCCCTCACTTCCTGGTCCTGATATTCTCTGTGGGACCTTTGGTGAGTCAGGGAAGGCCTCCTAGTGTGGAGACGACAGTCCCAGCCTCTGACATGCAGGAGTGTGGGGACTAAGTGACACTGGCAGTATGCTGCACAAGTGCAGACCTGGATTATTAGGAGGGAGGGTTAGAAATCAAGAGTCCGTGGAAAATTGGGAACAGCTGGCTGGCTCTTCCAGAGCATTATTTTGTGCACCTTGCAACTCAGGCAGTGAGCCTGGTGGGGAGAGAGAAATGACTGCTCTTTTTTTTCCTGTCCATGTGTCTCCTCCTGTGAATGTGTTACTAGGTGCAGGTGTCTCCTCTGATGGTCTCTGGGCTTTTCTCTCCCCTCCCTTCCTTATTTGCCTATTTCTCCTTTGCTCTTCTGTCTCCATTTCTCTCTGCCTACATTTCATCTCTTTCTGTTCCTTCTTCCTTCCTTTTTTATCTTCAAATTTTAACCTGTTCCTTTCATCAAATGATACTTATTCAATACATGCAGTGAGTTATATTTTTGTTTCTAAGAAAGCTGATCAACATGACTGTGTAAGTTCAGGCTGTGAAAAGACAACAATGATGACAGCCAGGCAGAGCTTTGGAGGAAGGAGGTTTGGGTCCCGGGTCCCCCTGATTCGGTGGGTGTCTGTGCATAGAGTGGTGCCTGCCTGCTTGAGGATAGGAGGCTTTGCACTTTGAGGCCCTTGCTCCCTGGTCTGGGGCATCTGAAGGGCTGTGGTGGGAAGAGGGTGAGAACCAAGGCCAGATGCACCTGGAGCTCGCTGCACACACTTCTGCGAGGTTTCCTCTTATTTTCTCTATTTTAATTTCTCCATTTTCTCTTTTCTCTCTTTCTGGAATTCCTATCTATCTGATTTTTTTACCTCTTCATTCTATCTTTGAAGTCTCTCTTTTCTTTCATATTTTTCCATCTTCTTTTCTTTTCTTTTTTTTGAGACGGAATCTCTCTCTCTTGCCCACTGCAACCTCTACCTCCTGGGTTCAAGCGATTCTCCTGCCTCAGCCTCTGGAGTAGCTGGGATTACAGGAGCCCGCCACTGCGCCCAGCTAATTTTTGTATTTTTAATAGAGACGGCATTTCACCATGTTGGCCAGGCTGATCTTGAACTCCTGACCTCAAGTGATCCGTCCACCCTGGCCTCCCAGAGTGCTGGGATTATAGGTGTGCACCAGTGTGCCCAGCACCATCTTCTTTTCTTTCCCTTCTGTTTTCTGGGATAGTTCAATGACTTTAAATACCTGTATTGAAATGTTTATGCTTGCTTTTACTTTGACTCTCTGAGGGCTCTTTCTATGCTTTCATTATTTCTTATTTTGTAGCACTGTATCTTTGTGTTTCTGAAGCGATGTCTTCTTTTATTTATTTAAAGGTATTAATTTGTTATTTTGTTTATTTTTTGACAATTACTTCTGTTTCCTTCACTCTCTTTTTTCCTTTGCTGTCCTTGCACTTGCTTGCGTGGATTGCCGTCTTCCTGTTTGAGACCTTCCTCCCAGATCTGAGCCGTGCTTGTCAATTCCCATTGACAAGTGAAGCTCTGAAAATTGACTAGAGTCTCTGCAACTGTGGCTGCACGTTAGCATCACCTGGAAGCATTAAAAACTACTTCTCCTGGGGGACTGTCCTGGGGCCATTGGATGAAGATCTGTTGAAGTGGGGTCTGCGTATTGATAGGTTGATAAATAGAGATATTGATGGAGATGGGTAGAAATACAGAGTTTCACTCCTCAGCAATTCTAATGTGCAACCGGGGCTGAGCGTTGTGTAGTCTTGGGTGACAGTGCCGGGCCTCTCGAGAGTTGCTGTAATTACCGTGAGTGAAACCACGCTGCGTTTCACTGCACTGGGTGCCTGGAAGACTTTGATTGCATCCATACGATTCTCTTTCTGTGCCTTTGGCAAATTGCAGATTGGGAGGAATTATATATCCCTACAGAGACTGTTCAGTGAATGAAGTTTCAGGGACCTACGAGCAAGAAGGATGAACTGGCGTCCCGGGAGGGGCCGGCTGTCCTTCTGCCAGAGGAGTCAGCAGGGCTGGGACAGGAAGCACGGGAAGGGCAGCTGTGCAGAGCCGGATCCAGGAGGGGCCACCTGGTGGCAGGTGTGGTCACAGAGCAGCCCCTGGCTAGGGATGGAGCCGGAGCTGCCAGAGAAGCTTGGAGGCCAGGTAACTTGGCTCTTGGGCTCTCACGAAGCCAACTGTTCATCTCCCAAGCTCTGAGAAAACAGTGGAGTCCAGGAGTGACAGGATATGGTAGCTCCATAAGGAGGAGGAACCTGCAGTTGGAGAGGGCAGCGAGGAGGGGCAACACCAGGAGGCCCATGAGCGATCCTCTGCACCCGAGAGAGGTGGCCGGAACCTGGGCCCCCACTTGCTGCGGGTGACCTTGCACCTGCCACACGTGCTCTTGGAGCTTTGGCTTCTGTAACTGGGAAATGAGGATCCTGACCATCTCTGCCAAGCCGGGAGGAGATGGGCTGATGTGTGTTGTGAGACAGTAGAGACCGGGGCATAGGAGGCAAATTGACTCTCAGAGTTTATGGTATAACCTTCTTCCATGCTGTAGGAATCAGGTTTGCCCCTAAACCTGCAGACTGGCTAAGGCCAGGGCTGGAAAGAGAATAAAGTAAGCAGAGGACAGGGCACGCTGCAGGCCGGCCCCTCACCCCCAGTGACTTGTGCTCTTGGAGTGAGGACCCAGGAGGGTGTCGCCTGCCTGTGTGTGTCTCTCCCTTTCCCCATCCTGTCCTGTGGGGCTGGGCCTAACATGGCCATTCTTCGAAGGAGGAAAGTGGCCTTTTGCATTCCCTGTCGGTGCGTTACTTCTTGTCACTTATTTTTGATTAAGGATATTATAGTTAGGCAGAAATTATTTGCATTTTCTTTGTAAATCATCTGAAGAATTGTGCAACACAGGAGTACATTCTGGAAGAAAATTCAGACATCACAGATAAAGCGGGGCTCTCCCTCGGCTGCATCTACAACCTTCCTCTCCCTAGAGAACCGCTCTGTGGTTGGTGTTTTCCTCCATTATCTTATATGTATGCGTGTGTAGATGTATACGGCTGTGTTTTGTTTTTATGCACATAGAAGGTATCTCAGTCTGTGCATTTTTTCTGCTGCCGGAGTTGTTCAGACACGGTATCGTGGAGAACCACATGACTGTACACACAGGTCTGTCTTAGAGATCCGCCTCATTTGTTTTAACTGCTGCAGAGGCTTCCAGGGACCGTGTGTACAGTACTAGATCCTGTTTAATGAACACTTTCCTACCGATGAACATTTAGGTTATTTCCTAATGTTTGCTATCACAAACAGTGATGCTATGCTGGTGGGTTAATGCTTCTCTAGGGGAGAGAGCAAGAAGCGGAAGTGCTGGCTGTCGTCTGCATTCTGCAGTTTACCAGATACTGTCAGGTTCCCTTCCCAAATGGCTACAGAGTGGTTCGGTCCTGGCAGTGTCATCAGTTCCCGACATTATAACTTTGCTGATGTGATGGGGAGAAAACCTCCGTTTTATTTTGTCATTTCCTGGATTATTTGCGAAGTTGGGTATATTTGCCTGTGTTTACGGGCACGTGTATTTTCTCTTTGGTCAATTTCCCCTTTGTAATTTTTGCTCAGTTTCCCATGGGGTTAATTGTCTTTTTCTTATTGATATCTAGGAGGGTCTTTTTGGTGTTCATGTGAGCGTTTGGGTGTGTGGGTATACAAGCAAAAAAGGTTTAATACATCCCGGATGCTCATTCTCTGGTACATTCACTTCGACTGTTTTCTTCCAGTCTGTTGGCTTCCATTTTAGGTGGGTTTTTTTTTTTTTTTTCCCCTCATCCAGGTTTAAACATTGTTTATTGTTGGAGCTAAATAATTCACTTTATTTAGGGATTATAAGAAAATGTAGAAAGGAAATTTGCATTCTTTTCATTTTTCTTAGTATTATGAAAGTCATTTCTTTTTTAAAAATACCAGTCTATTGAGGTAAGATTGCCATAGAAAAGCTGTACATATCTATTTATTTTTATTTTTTTTTCCAGTGACTTTTTTTCAATATATTTAAAACTGGCCGGGCGCGGTGGCTCACGCCTGTCATCCCAGCACTTTGGGAGGCTGAGGCGGGTGGATCACCTGAGGTCAGGAGTTCGAGGCCAGCCTGACCAACATGGTGAAACCCCGTCTCTACTAAAAATACAAAAAAATTAGCTGGGTGTGGTGGCGGGCACCTGTAATCCCAACTACTCAGGAGGCTCGGGCAGGAGAATTGCTTGAACCCCGGAGGCGGAGGTTGCAGTGAGCCGAAATCATGCCATTGTTCTCCAGCCTGGGCAACAAGAGTGAGACTCTGTCTCAAAAAACAAAAAACAAAACCAACATCCTCCCAAATAACCCCCAAACAAACAAGCAACCAGATTAAATAAAATTTACAGTGAATATACCCAGCAAACATCTGTATGTGCAATTAAATACTGTGTCTGTTACTGCGGCATGAACCTCAAACAATATGTAAGTGTGTTCTGCAGGGGGGTCGGGGGAGTCCCAAGTTTTAACTCTGTGGGGTCTAGGAAGACAAGATGGGGAAGTGAGAGAATGGGGAAATGAATTTTGTTTATCTTAATTCTGTCCATATAAATATATTCATAAAGACCAAGAAAGAAAAGCAAGCTTGGGATGTTAAGGTAATAGGAGAACAGGAGAGTGTGGAACTTTCCCAATTCTGACTGACCAAAAACTATGAAAGAAATTAATTTTATGGTGGGAGAAAAGATTTTAAAACTATTTTATTTAAAAAATTTTAAAAAAAAGAGGATGGGGGCTGGGTACAGTGGTTCATGCCTGTAATCCCAGCACTTTGGGAGGCCAAGGCGGGTGGATCACCTGAGGTCAGGAGTTCGAGACCAGCCTGGCCAACATGGTGAAACCCCGTCTCTACTAAAACTACAAAATTTAGCTGGGCGTGGTGGTGCGCCCCTGTAGTGCCAGCTACTTGGGAGGCTGAGGCAGGAGAACCACTTGAACCCAGGAGCCAATGGTTGCAGTGAGCCAAGATCGTGCCACTGCACTCCAAAAAGCTGTACATATTTAATGTACAACTTTGTGAGTCTGGAGCTAAGCCAACCCTGTGAAACCATTGCCGCAGTGTGTGCCGTAAACAGATCCGTCACCTGCTCACCTTTTCTCTCGCCTACTTTATTTATGATGTTGATGATTTGTAATGAGAAACTGAACAGAAGATCCACCTTCTCAGCAGATTTTTAACTGTACAATCCAGTGTTGTTAGCTGTAGGCACTGTGCTTTATAGTAAATCTCCAGAACTTACTCAGCGCGGATAGCTGACACCGCGTACCCTCGGCCCAGCATCTTTCCACTTCCCCTACCCCCAGCTCCTGGAAACTCCTGTTCTACTCTCTGCTTCTGTGAGTTGACTTTTTAAGATTCTGCATATAAGTGAGATCATGCGGTATTTATCTTTCTGTGCCTGGCCTATTTTACTTCATGTCCTCCAGGTTCATCCATGTGGCTGTAAATGGCAGGATTTCCTTCTTTTTAAAAGCTGAATAACACTCCATTGTAAGTATATACCACGTTTTCTTTATCTGTTCATCCCTCAGAGGACATTTAGATTATTCACATATCTTGGGTATTGTGAATAATGCCGCAGTGAGCGTGGGAGTGCAGGCTTCTTTCTGAAATACCGATTTCAGTTCCTTTGGATGTATGCCCAGCAGTAGGATTGCTGGATCATGCGGAAGTTCTATTTTTAATTTTTTGAGGAACCTCCATACTATTTTCCATAATAGTGATACCAATTTATATTCCTATCAACAGCGTACAAGGATTTTCTTTTCTGCACACCCTCAGCAACGCTTCTTATCTTTCATCTTTTTGATACTAGCCATTCTTACAGGTAACGGTGTGGTTTGCATTTCCCCCATTGGTCTTTTCCTTGGTGATTTTTTATTGTCTTATTTAAAAAGGACTTCCTTACCCTGAGTATCTAACATTTTAGAGTCACCTATTTTACAATGAGTCTTTAGTCCTCTTGAAATTTATTTTTGTGAATAGCACAACTCAGGGATATACATAGCTTTTAAAAAATGAGTTGCGAAGTTTATAACCCATTCCCCTCACCAACTGATTTGAAATGCTACCTTTATCATGTGGTAAATTATTAGAGATGAGTTGTTCTGGACTCTGTTCTGCTGGTCTATTTGTATATTCTTGTGGAATAAAAAATTCTATGGTTTTAATTTTTATATCCTTCATTGTTCTTCTAGAGTGTTTCTGCAATTGTTTCCTCTGCCATCTGAATTTTATCATTCTCATTGGAGGTTCTTTTGGAATTGCACTGACTTTCTAAGTTGATTTGGACCAAATTAAAATGCTTAAAATTGAAATATTTATGATATTAAAATACAGTATTATTTGTTTTTATCCGGGAATACAGTGTATTTTTTCATGAAAGTTTTTTACATTTTTGTTATGTTCATTCCCTAGATGCTTTATAGTTTTGTTGCTATTGTGTATGAGATATTTTTTATTACTACATTTTGTATTTGGTTGTTGCTGGTGCTTAGGAGAGCCATTGATGCATATGTTAAACTCACACCTGTCCACCTTGCTAAACCTTTTTCTTAGTTCTAATAACTTGTCCGTTGATTCTCTTGGTTTTCTATAAATACAGGAATATTGTCTGAAAAAAAGCCTCCTTCTTCCCTTCTTCCTTCTCAAACTGTACACCTCTTGAGATGTCTCTTCATGTTTGTACTTCTAGCTAGGATAACCGGTCCCAGACTGAAAGGTGACAGTGATAGCAGCCTTCCTAATCTTGGCCCTAAATTTGCAGGGGATGCTTTTATGGGGTACTATAAAATGAGATGTTTTGCTGTGCTTGGCTGATAAATATCCTTTACCAAGTTAAGGGAGTTTGCTTCTTGGTTTACCTTTTAAGGTTTATTTTAAATCAGGAATGGGTTGTGGAATTTCAGACTCTTTTTGAAGTCCATTATACCTTTTTCCTTTTTTTTTTTTTGAGATGGAGGCTTGCTCTGTTGCCCAGGCTGGAGTGCAGTGGTGCGATCTGGGCTCACTGCAAGCTCTGCCTCTCAGGTTCAAGCGATTCTCCTGCCTCAGCCTCCTGGGTAGCTGGGATTACCGACCTCAAGTGATCCACCTGCCTCAGCCTCCCAAAGTGCTGGGATTATAGGCATGAGCCACTGCACTTGGCCCCATTTTATACCTTTTTCATGGAAGTAAACATTTTCTAATTCACAATAAAAGAGAAAAAAGTATAATAAACACAACATATCCATTGCTATATTTGCTTAGTTTTTGTTGTTAGCATTTTATTATATTTGCTACTTCTTTCCTTTTTTTTTTTTTTTTAGATGGAGTCTCACTCTGTCACCCAGGCTGGAGTGCGGTGGGTGTGATCTCAGCTCACTGCAAGCCTCCACCTCTCCCAGGTTCAAGCTGATTCTCCTGCCTCAGCCTCCTGGGTAGCTGCAGGATTACTGGCATGTACCGCCATGCCAGCTAATTTTGTATTTTTAGTAGAGACGGGGTTTCACCATGTCGGCCAGGCTGGTCTCGAACTCCTGACCTCAAGTGATCCGCCCGCCTCAGTCTCCCAAAGTGCTAGGATTACAGGCACAAGCCACTGCGCCCGGCCTTTTTTGCTGAAGTTTTAAAAGTTGTAGCCATCATTATTTGGCCGTACAAGTTCAGCGTGCACCTTAAAAATAAGCACATCTTCCTACATTTCCACAAGACCATTATCATAGTAACAACGTTCATAGTAATTCATTGATAACATTTCATACCCAATCTATGGTAAACACTCTTCAGTTGTTACCAGAATGTCCTCTACAGCTGGTTTCTTTACCAGGGCCCGGTCACTGCGCAGACAGCACTGTGGGCCCTGATGTCTCCACGCCTTCTCTAACTGGAACGCACCCTCTTTCCTTTTGTTCTATTACGCCTTTCTGTTGCAGAGACTCACCTGGACCAGCTGTCCTGCATCAAATCCCATCTTCAGCGTTCGTGACCAGCTGTCCTGCATCAAATCCCATCTTCAGCGGTCGTCTGATTGCTTTCTGGGCTAGCATTTAACTTTTCCCTGTAGCTCTCGCGCTTCTTGTCAACGGGAATGTCAGTCCAAAGGCTTGTGTGTTTCTGCTGTGGAACAACAGCAGGATCTCACAGGAAGAGAATTTTTCTTCCTGTTTGTAGGCAGTGTCAGCAAAAGGGCAGGTTTGTTCAGGCTGCAAGTCTGCTGGGGTAGCTCTGCCTGACATGTTTATTCTGAGACCTAAACCAGAGGGTAGGGGCTCCATGGGGCTCGCGTTGCCCGCGGTGAGTCAGAGGAACACAGGCAGAGCGGATGGAAGCAGGAGATGGCCTGAGACGTAGCCTCGGGACTTGCAGGTGGACGGTTCACATTCCACTGGTGAGTATCAGTGGAGTGGGCAGTCTGCTTGTCTCATGGAGGAGGAAGGGGTATTTGCTGAATGATTAAGTCCAACCCACCAAAGCATGTTTAGATTCAGACTAAAAGTTCTTGGGCAAGAATACTTCATAAGTGGTGGTGTGTGGATTTTATTGCAACATGTCACAATTCACATGTACTGTGGTTGTCTCATTAGCAACTGATATGACTAGTTACTATTTATTAATAAGATGCTGTGCTGAACTGAACCTCTGTTCGCCTCAAAAGGGGAAAGCACCAGGTTCAAGGCTGAAGAAGAGACCCAGAGCCAGGAAACAAGACTTGGGATTTTTTTTTTTTTTTTTTTTTGGACAGAGTCTTGCTCTGTCGCCCGGGCTGGAGTGCGGTGGGCATGATCTCGGCTCTGCTGCAATCCTCTCAAAGCCTCTGGAGTTCAAGCAATTTCCTGGTTCAGCCTCTTCGAGAAACTGGGACCACAGGCATGCCTCTACTTGGCTGGTGCTGTATTTTTACTAGAGACAGAGTTTCACTGTATTAGCCAGGATAGTCTTGATTCACTGCAATCTACCGCCTTGCCTCCCAAAAGTATTTAGGGTATAGAGTATAAAATACCTATACAAGAAATGTCGTGGTAGCAGAATTGGGTGAAGCAAAATAAGTCAGTGATAGGCGGCGTGAAGTGCAGCACTTTGGGAGGCCAAGGTGGGCAGATCACCTGGCGTCAGGAGTTCGGGGCCAGCCTGGCCAGCATGGTGAAACCCATCTCTGCAAAAATACAAAAATTAGCCAGGTGTGGCGTGGTGGGTGCCTGTAATCCCAGCTACTCGGGGGAGGCTGAAGCAAGGAAAGAATTGCTTGAACCCTGAGAGGAGCAGAGGTTGCAGTGAGCCAAGATTCAATGCCCTCCCAGCACCCTGAGCAACTGAAATGAGACTCTGACTCAAAAAAGAAAGAGAGAGAAATGGTCCAGTGATGGTGGGCTGGCTGACATATGAAGCCTTTCCTACAAGTCTTGTGGCAGTGGGCTGCATGGGAAGCTGCAACTTCTTGCCAACTATGCAGTTTATTTAGCGTCTTTCTGCTTAACACCCTCCCCTCTGCCGGCCCCTACTGCCCAACCTTCATTTTACCCCCAAACTCCAGGGCCTCAATGCCTGCCATGGCCCACTGTTCCATAGAAGGATGGGCCAGGGGCTCAGATGCTCCTCATAGACAAGGAGCAGAATCTCTGGGTTGGCTGCATCTGATTCACAGCTTCAGGTGCAGGTGTGTCTGCCCGTCTGAGGAGGTCATTCAGTGAAGCCAGTTATCACTATCCAGGTGTGTTTACCCACAGCTGGTGACAGCTTGAGGAATCTCCTTTATAAGTTTCTTGTGCTTGAGACTGGCCCGAGAGAAATCTGTGGCTGAGTTCTTTGGCACCACCTGTGGAGTGTGAGTTAACCCTCTGTATCCATGGGTGATCCTGGCCTGAATCAAGTTAATTCATTTGCGTTGTTGCAAATTGGTGATTTCTGAGATTCTCTCATACTGTTTTTCATTTACTGGCTGGTATTCTTCTGTAAAGAGATTTTCCTCATTACCTGGAGCTGTTAGACCACCCTGAGCCCCAGTATCTCGTTAAGACAAGAACAGAGGCCAGAGTAGCGGTGGCTCCGCCTGTAATCCCAGCACTTTGGGAGGCTGGAACCATCCTGGTGCCGGTGGAAACCCTGTCTCTACTAAATGCAAAATTATCCAGAAGCTGGCGGTGGCGGGTGCCTGTAGTCCCAGCTACTTTCGGGAGGCTGGGGCAGGAGAATGCGTGAACCGGGAGGCCCGGGCTTGCAGGAAGTGAGCCGAGATGCAGCGCCACCCGCCCCTTCCAGCCTGGAGCAGCAGAGCAAGACTCCATCTCCAAACAAAAGCAAATCATGGCCCTATGGCACAATTGTGAATTTTTCAGAATGATAGGAAGTTGGCATTATTGAGATTTTTAATGAGTATGAAATGATATATTCTCAGGGCGTGCCATCTTCCCCTTTATGATATAAACCATTTTGGTCATGTGTTAGTTTTTAATGCTAACACTGAACTATTTGTTAAAGTCTGAGGTAAGATCTTTGCCTCTCTCATGTTGGAGACTAGTTTGTGCTTATCCTTTCATAGAATAAGTTGCTTCAGCTTTCCATCTTTTTCTGAGATGTGACGTTGCAAAGATCTATTCCTTGAAAATGTAATGAAACTTATTTGTCAATTCATCTGGGTCTGGCTTTTATTAGGTTACCTTGTTATTTTAAGATATCTTCTATAGCTAATTCAGTTTTTCTACTTATTGAGCCAATTGTGGTAATTTATATTTTCTAAGCAAATCTTACATTTCGTTCAGTTAGATTTGCAAATTTATTGGCATAAAGTTCTGAAACGTATTGTCTTATCATTTTATAAATATTTCTGCATCTGTAATTATGGTCTTCTTTTCAGTTCTGATGTTTGTGTTTTCTTTTTCTTGAGTTGCTTATGGTATGTATTCTTTTTATACTGGGCCAACTTTCAGTTGATTTCCCTCCATCCCTCCCTCCTCCCTCGGCTCGGGTTCCAGCATGCATTCTCCTGCCTCAGCCTCCCAGTGGCTGGAAGCTACAGGCATGCCCTGCGCCCGGCCCCTGAATTTGTTTGTAATTTTTTTTAGTAGAGGGGCGGGGGTTTCACCGTGTTAACTGGGATGGTCTCGATCTCCCTGACCTCATGATCCGCCTGCCTCGGCCTCCCAAAGTGCTGGGATTACAGGCATGAGCCACCGTGCCCAGTCTAGTCTTATATTTTTCTAATTCCTGCATTTTGATTTTCGCTTTCGTTTCTTAGACGTATTTTATACATTAATCCTCTTTTTGTTTTCTTTTTTTAATTTTAATTTTTAAATTCTGGGGTACATGTGCAGGATGCGCAGCTGGTTTATTAGGTAGGTAAACGTGTGCCATGGTGGTTTACTGCACCTATCAACCCATCACCTAGGTATTAAGCCCTGCATACATAAGCTGTTTTTCTTAATGTTCTCCCTCCCCACCACCATACCCCTGACAGGCCCCAGTGTGTGTTGTTCCCCTCCCTGTGTCCATGTTTTCTCAGTGTTCAGCTCCCACTTATAAGTGAGAACATGTGGTGTTTGGTTTTCTGTTCGTTTGTTAGTTTGCTGAGGATAATGGCTTCCAGCTCCATCCATGTTTCTGCAAAGGATATGATATCATTCCTTTTTATGGCTGCATAGTATTCCGTGGCATATATGTACCACATTTTCTTTATCCAGTCTATCATTGATGGGTATTTGGGTTGATTCCATGTCTTTGCTATTGCAGTGAACATATGGGTGCATGTATCTTTGTAATAGAATGATTTATTTTCCTTTGCGTCTCTAACTAGTAATGGGATCACTGGGTCAAATGGTATTTCTGGTTATAGATCTTTGAGGAGTCACCACACTGTCTTCCACAGTGGTTGGACTAACTTGCATTCCCGCCAACAGTGTAAAAGCATTCCTATTTCTCCACAACTTCGCCAGCATTTTTGTTTGTTGACTTTTTAATAATCACCATTTTGACTGGTATGAGGTGGTATCTCATTGTGGTTTTGATTTGCATTTCTCTAATGATCAGTCATGTTGAGCTTTTTTTCGTATGTTTGATGGCCACATAAATGTCTTCTTTTGAGAAGTGTCTGTTCATGTTCTTTGCCTGCTTTTTAATGGGGTTTTATTTCTTGTAAATTTGTTTAATTTCCTTGTAGATTCTTGATACTAGACCGTTGTCAGGTGGCTAGATTGCAAAAATTTTCTCCCACTCTGTAGGTTGCCTGTTTGCTCTGATGATAGTTTCTTTTGCGGTGCAGAAGCTCTTTAGTTTAATTAGATCCCATTTGTCAATTTTTGCTTTTGATGCAATTGCTTTTGGCGATTTTCTAATGAACTCTTTGCTGGTGCCATTGTCCTGAATGGCATTGCCTAGATTTTCTTCTAGGGTTGTTGTAGTTTTGGGTTTTACATTTAAGTCTTTAATCCATCTTGAGTTAATTTTTGTATGAGGTGTAATGGGGGGGTCCAGTTTCAATTTTCTGCATATAGCTAGCCACTTCTTCCGGCGCCACTTATAAATAGGGAATCCTTTCCCCGTTGCTTGTTTTTGTCAGGTTTGTTGAAGATGAGATGACATTTACCTACTTTTCTACCAAAAAAACAAAACCCTCTGTGGTAAATGTGTGTGTATTTCCTAATGAGTACTAATTTGGCCAGATCCCCTAGTTGTGATATCCAATTTTTTGTTCATGTCTAAAAATACATCATTTACACTTTGAATGCTTTCTAAGCCTCAGTTATTTAAGAATTTCCCAGGTATGTCGTATTTTATTTTGTTTTTGTTTTTTAACTATCTTTGTAGCAGTCTGGGTCCAGTCAGGCGATGGGAACCCCAGGAGGAGCATCATATTTAATAGAATTATTAGGTACGATGAGAGAGTAACTGTTAAGAGGTGGAAGTTCCGTATGGTATCATGGGGTGGAGGGAGGGGACCTGAGCAAGGGTAGCCCTGGGAAAGCCCCAGGGAAGGACCAGCTTGTTAGGGAAGGTGTGCTTCAGCAGCGGAGAGCGGGATGGCGGCTGGTTCAGTCAGTCCAGCACTGGTCTAGAGGTGCTGTTGGTCACAATAGGCCACCCTCTGGAGTACAGGCTGGGGAGCAGCAGCTTGAGGTGTGGGCCTGCGGTGTGAATGCAGGCACCAGCACGACCAAAGGTGCCGGACATGCAAACGGAACGCTCAACGCAGGACTCTCCAGACCACGCAGGCTATACCGGATTTGTGGAGGGAGTCCAGAGGTGGCCGGCCATGTGGAGCTCTGGGTTCCCCAATGGGTGGCCTGAACAAAGCTGCAGGGTTGCGTAAGAACTAGGTGCCTCTGTGGCCTGAGCCGGGAACCACGGGAACTGTTTTCCTCCAGCAATGTTCCTCCATCACCCTCTGCCCAGAAAGCTTAATGTGCACACTTGAAAGGAGAAACACAGCCGAGCGCGGTGGCTCACGCTTGTAATCCCAGCACTTTCGGAGGCTGAGGTGGGCGGATCACGAAGTCAGGAGATCGAGACCATCCTGGCTAACACGGTGAAACCCCCATCTCTCCTAAAAATACGAAAAAAAAAAAATCAATTAACTGGGCATGGTGGCGGGTGCCTGTAGTCCCAGCTACTCAGGTGGCTGAGGCAGGAGAACAGCGTGGACCTGGGAGGCAGAGCTTGCATTGAGCCCAGATCGCGCCACTGCACTCCAGCCTGGGCGACAGAGCGAGACTCCATCTCAAAATAATAATAATAATAATAATGAAATAAAGGAGAAAGGCTTAAGGAAATTCCGTTGTTCATTCGGAGAAGATATCCAGGGGTGCATTCAGAATTGGGAGGCAATAAATTGATAATGGACACAACCTTTTTGTCACTCCTTTCTAATTGTCCCATTGTAGTCAGTGGGTGTAGCCAGTACAGATGCTTTGTAGAATATCACATTTCTTTTGTGGCCTAATGCTACATAGGCAGTTTTGGTTAAAACTGTGTGTGTGTATGTGTGTGTGTGTGTGTGTGTGTGTAAAACCTCTGCCTTCTCTATTTGTTAGGTACAGGGTTCTAAATAAATCTTATTTAAATTTTTATAGCCCATCTTCCTTTTGTCTGGTTAATGTGATTTTAATCTCTCAATATGAATGTGGCTATTAATTTCACCTTTTATCATTTTTGCTTGGTTTATATTTTGAAGCTATGATGTGAAGTTTACAAAGGTACATGATGCTCTTGGTGCAATTATTTTTGTTATTAATGGGAATTTTTCTTTTTGTGCCTTTGCATACTTTGTTGTTTACATTCATTTTGTCTGATTAATACTGCCATATAAGCCTTCTTTTTTATTAGCACTTGTCTGGTGTATCTTTTCCTATACTTTTATTTTTAGCAGTCTTCATGCCATTTTTTTTCAGGTGTCATCACAAGAGACTAAGCAACTCATGGTTTAATTTTCTAAAACAATCTGAAAATATATGTTTTTCAACAGATGGACTAAAAGAGAGTATAAAGAGCACTGTATTCATTCGCTCAGGCTGCAGTAACAAAACACCACAGATTTGGTGTCGGAATCCACAGAAATGTATTGCCTCACAGTTCTGGAGGCTGGGAGTCCAAGATCAAGCTGCTGGCAGGGCTGGCCTCCTTGGGGCCTCTCCCCTTGGCCTTGATGCCTCTGCATGTGTTCTTCCCTCTGTGCCTGTTGTGCACCCCTGGGGTCTCTCTGTGTACCCCAACTTATCTTTTTTTTTTTGAGATGGAGTTTCACTCTTGTTGCCCAGGCTAGAGTGCAGTGGCGCAATCTTGACCCATTGCAACCTCTGCCTCCCAGGTACAAGCGATTCTCTGTCTCAGCCTCCTGCAGAATGCCCTTTTTCAATCTTCCCTGCAATTGGCTACTTTTAGGATCCTGCTGATTGGAGCATTTTACAGAGCACTGATTGGTGCATTTTACAATCCTCTTGCTAGCTACAGAGCGCTGATTGGTGCGTTTTTACAGAGTGCTGATTGGCGCATTTTACAATCCTCTTGTACAACAGAAAAGTTCTCCAAGTCCCCACTTGACACAGGAAGTCCAGCTGGCTTCACCTCTCACAACCACCCCAAGGAAATTGAGGGTGAAGGGCAGGTCATGCACAGGATGCTGTCTTGATACTGAGAAAAGGAAGGTGGTGTTAACCACATAATTTCATGGCCAGGGGTGAGAGTTAAATAGCAGAGGGGCTCTCCTTGGAAGGGCTGTCTAGAAGAAGAGTGTGTAACTCTGGGAAGGATAGGAAGAGGTGACACCTCCATGAGAAAAGGGACTTGGTCTTATTTGCCCCGGTCTCCCCAGTGCCTGTGGCTGGTGTGTGTCAAAGGGGCAGAGTCATTCCTGTGCAGTCGTGATGGTTAATTTTGTGTGTTAACTTAGCTCAGCTCTGGTGCTCAGTTGCTTGCTCAAACACCAGTCTGGATGTTGCTGGGAAGGTAATTTTTGGGTAAGATGAACATAGTAGACGTTGAGTAAAGCAGACTGTCCTTCATATTTGGACGGGCCTCATTCGACCAGTTGAAGGCCTTAAGACCAAAGGCTGAGGTTCCCCGAAGAGGAAGGTCTGCCCCCAGACCCCCTCGTGACTCAAGACTGGAATGTCAGCTCCTCATGGAGTTCCCAGCCTGCCCGCCTGCCCTGTAAATTTCAGATTTGCCAGGCTCTGTAGTCAGGTGAGCCAATTCCTTGAAATAAATCTCTTTTTATACATGCTATTGGTTCTCTTTCTCTGAAAATTCCTAATACTGTAGTTTTTTCATCTGGTGGTCCATTTGACTATCTCACTAACTTCTGTCTTGGGACAGCCTGAGAGTCAGAAGTCATGTGTCTCCTAGACCCTCCATCCCCAAAGCACAGCCTCATGCCAAAATATGCCTTCACGTTAGTAGCGCTGCCCAGCCCTGTTCAGTTTTCTGAGATCCAGTTCCTACGAGACTGCGGTGCTCAGCTCGTTTCGTCTCATTGGGTTCTGTGCCTCTGAGGCTGTTCCCTCTGAGACCAGATCCCGGGCCCTTTCTCTGTGGGCTGCTCCACCCCTACTGAAATCACACAGAAGGCGGACAGTACATGTAGACAGGTCAGACAGACACACCAACTGGCCAGCTGCAGCGTGGGGAGCGTGGAGTCTGCCCACAGCTGTGGCGAGATGGCTCTGTGGTGAGATCTGGGCTTTCTTGTGTGCTGAGGAATGCGAGCGTTTGCCATCCTTATCCAAGCTGCATCACGCAGGGCTGGCCCCTCTGAGGCTGCACTGTGGGTCCCACCCAGCCTCTGAATGAGAATTGGCATACCAGCCAGATGCCTAGGTGATCTGTGCGTGTGCTACAGGTTGAGAAGGTCTGCACTGGACACCTCCAGAAGGACGATCTGGGACCAGGGTTAGACGAGGCCCACGTCTGCTGCCCAGCCCTCTCCTCTTTGATGTCCTTTCTGTACCTGACACCTCTTCTTGACATTCCCTTTCCTTGGTTTATGTGATAAGACCTCTCTGTCTGCAACACGAATGGTCTCACTCATCTTCTTCACCTACCATGTATTAATAGTTCCCTGTGCCTTAAACCCATGATTCAAAACCTGCTTCCCCAGCTCTCCAAAGTGAGCCAAGCTGGAGGTTATGGGCCCAATCTTCCACAAGACTGCTCTCACTTCTGACACCAGCCACAAATTCAGGGGTCCTCAGGCCCATCTTTACTTCTTACCACCTGACTATAATTTCAGGGGTTCCCACGACCAGTCTTCAATTAGATAATTTGCTAGAATGACTCACAGAACTCAGAACAGCACTATACTTAACAATGACAGTTTCATTATAGCACAGATTTACAACCCGGAACCAGACAAAAGAAGGGACCCCTAGGGTGAAGTCTGGGAGGCTTCCAGATGCAAAGCTTTGGCATCCTCAGAGATGCATTATCCTCCCAGCATCCAAGTGTGCCAGTAATCAAAGGGTATTGCCAACAAAGGAAGCTCACCTGAGCTTCAACGTCTGGAGTTTTTATTTGGGATTCTTTATGTAGGTATGATGCATGATGAATTGAATCAGTGAATTGATTAAATCATTGGCTGTGTGGTTGAGCTCAATATCTAGCCTTCCCAGAGGTCAGGCCAGTAGCTCGTGTCCCCAGTCTCAAAGCCCCAGCCCTCTAGTAGCTAGATGGCCTCTCTGCATGACCAGCCTCCATCCTGAATCATCTCTTTTGCATAAACTTTGGAACCCACCATGAATAACAAGGACTCTCCTATCACTTGGAGATTCCAAGGATGTAGAGGCTCCCTCCAAGGTACCAGAAGGTCAGCCAAGTTCTTTATTACACACCAACTGATTGCCATGACTTAGTGGTTAATAAAGAGTGGGGCTTGGGGTTCCTTTAGATTTCAGGCCTGACACAACCCTTTGGATATAGACTACATGAAATCAAAGGGTTAAGAAGGGTGTATGCATGCTATTTGTTTACTTTGAAGAGTGACACTTGGAATCAGTGTCAGTTTTACAGGCTGCCCTGACTTGCTGGGGCGCAGACTGTGAAGTGCATATTCACAATGAATGAGGTGTTACCCTAGAGCAGTGGCTCTCAGACTTGCAGGCATCAGAATCCCTGGAGATCTTGTTAACAAGCAGACTTCAGGGTCCTGCCCCTGAGTTTTCATTGGTCTGGGGGAGGGCCCAAGAGTTTCCATGTCTGTCGAGTTCCCAGGTGACGCTGATGCTGCTGGCCCAGGGGCCACACTTCAGGAAGCCCTGGAATAGACTGTGGTGGGTGTTTGAAGTTTGGATTCTTGGCCATAGGTTTTTACATTACAATGACAGAATGGGAAGTTTGGCAGGAATAAAGATCACTTCCACCCGCAGGTTCCCGGGGAGGTCCTTCCTCCCTGGGCCCTGGCCTGGTGCCTCTGCCTAGCAGCTAGCTAACATCAGGTTCCAGGTCTCACGTTTTGGTTGGACTTCAGTGGCAACTGGTGGGCATGTGCAGGCTGTTCTTGCAGGGGGAGGGAGCGCTGCCTCTGCTTGGGCTGCTAGGCTTGGGGCCTGGTCACCTGGGGCCCCTGCCCTTCCTTTAGTCTTGCCAGGCAGGCAGGGGCCTGAGGGCTTGCCACCGGGTCAGAGAACATTGAATGATTGCAATTGAGGGGTCATTAGGATTAATTAGTAAATCGCTATCAGGGCTTAAAAAACAGGTTCGGGAAGAGCCTGGGAGGGCAGTCGGGTGTGTTTTCGCAGTTTGAGGGGAAAGCATGAATTGACCACAATCTCAGGTGGGGGCTCCTGTGCGAGGACCCTGCTCAGGCCGGTTAAGCGACAGTGGACGTGGCCTGGAAATGCTGTTTTCTCTCATGTTCAGTGAGGGTGGTGGAATTCGGGGTATGTGGGGGGACCTTGGGGGTGCCATGTGATGATTAATTGTAGTCTGTCTCAGATGTGGAAGCTGCCAGTCTGTTTTTCTGGGACATCATCATGGGATTTTTATTATCGGTTTCAACAGTGAGACTGCTGGCTCATTATGTGACAAGAGATTGGCGTGCCGCTCCACGTTCGAAGCAGGGCTTCTCCACGATGTGTGGGCCCTGGACCAGCAGCCTCAGCATCCCCTGGGCACGTGTGAGCCGTGCACACTCCCGGCTACCCCCTGACCTGCTGAGCCAGTGGGCCCTGGACTAGCAGCCTTAGCATCCCTTGGGCACGTGTGAGCCGTGCACACTCCCAGCTACCCCCTGACGTGCTGAGCCAGTGGGCCCTGGACCAGCAGCCTCAGCATCCCCTGGGCACGTGTGAGCCATGTACACTCCCAGCTACCCCCTGACCTGCTGAGCCAGAAGTTCTAGGGATGGGGACCCGGCCCCGCAGGTGGCTCTGCTACATGGGAAGAAACTGTTGGGATGCAAAGCAGGCCAGAGAGGGCGGGAGCAGACAAAGATCTGAGGCTGCATGTGGATCCCTCAGGGTGCCAGCTGTCACCCCTGAGCACCCCCCTACCTGGGGAAGCTTTGGCAACTTTCCCAGTTGCAAGCCAAGTCCCAGGGACTCCACCGCTGGTGACCCCCTCACCTGGCCCTGGCTGTGCCCTTTGGCTCAGGGCTGGGCCCAGGAGGCTGGAGAGGTGCCAAGATTCATTGCCAGAGGCGGCCTTGCCCCTCCCTTGTGTCCTTGTAGGCAGAGCCCTCACCCTTATGCTTTCCCACCACCCACCAGTCACACCTCCTTGCCCAGGCCTCAGTGCCTGACATATGGCCTGAATACATATGTATTTTTTTGTCTTAAAAAACTTAAAAAAAAATATCTACAGACTCTCCCCTTACCAGGTTTTTCTTGGGGAAGAAAATGTTGCTTAGTAGACAAATTGCCCCCAGGTCTCCTTCAGGGAGGATGAGCATCACCTGCATTGAGGAAGGGGAGTTTCATCAGAGATGCTTACTTCAGAGTGAGCCTCACTAGCAGCCACAGGGTGCACAGCTAGGACGGGAGGCAGTGCTGCTGAGCCAAGGGGTGGTGGGAGCAGCTCTGGAGAAACCTGGTGGGGTGTGGGGTGAAGCTGCCTCCACCCCAGCAAGTGATGTGGGGCCTCCCCAATGGACTGGGGAACCGTGTGTGATGGTTTGGGGTGCAGAGACCCCAGTTGGCCTTCAAAGGAGGGGTGGCCAGAGGCCCAGTAGGTGACTCCCACACTTCTTTTACATCATCTACTAAACACCCCAGAGTTCCCTGCTTCTTACAGTGGTAACATTTGTTTAGAAGTTGTGCATTAAATAGACTGGGCATGGTGGTTCATGCCTGAAATCCCAACACTTTGGGAGGCAGAGGCAGGCAGATCGCTTGAGTCTAAGACTTTGAAACCAGCCTGGGCAACATGGTGAGACCCTGTTTCTACAAAAAATAAAAAAATTAGCCAGGCAGGCTGGTGTGTACCTGTAATCTCAGCTATTTTGGAGGCTAAGGTAGGAGGATTGCTTGAACCTGGGAGGTGGAGGTTGCAGTGAGCTGAGATCACATCAGTGTACTCCAGCCTGGATGACAGAGTGAGACCCTGTTTCCAAAAAAAAGAAAAAAGAAAAGTTTTGCATAAATAAAGTTAAATTATTTAAATTATTTAAAATAAAAGTTAATTATTTAAAATAAGCTAGGAGAAACTTGCTACTTAAAGACATCTTTTGGGAGATTTTTTATTCAGAAGATAATCATTTATCAAAGTGATTGAGTAACCTGTAATTTATCCAGTTGAGTTTAATTTCAGCATTTGAGTTTCATGTTTACCGTTTTAGCAGCTATCATTGAATCCCTCTTGGTAACGCCAGAGCACACTTAAATATGAGATGCAGCCCCTGCCTCCATTGGCTTATGGACTGGGTGGGTGTGTAGCCACTGTGTACAGAAGGTTAAAGACGGTTCTAGGGACCAGGCAAACAGGCTGGGGTGAGTTACCAGAAGGATGATCTGAATCGTTGTGTGAGATTACAGGTTGCCCATCACCATGGCCAGTGCCTCTGAGGGTTTGTTGGGATTAGAGGGGCAGCTTCCAGGCCTTTCAGGAGAGGAGGGTCTTTTCATGTCTTTTGTGGGTGAGGACCCGAGGCAGGCAGGGAGAGACAGCCAGAGTTAGGTGGGGCTGGAAGAAATCAGGCCGGAGTGACTGGGACCCTTGAGTCTCCTTGTTAGAGGGTGTTTCTCCATTTTGTCCTCGTATCATGTAGTACCACAGACTGGGTAATTTCTAAAGAACAGAAGTGTGTTTGGCTCACAGTTCTGCAGGCTGGGAAGTCCCAGAGCCTGGTGCCAGCATCTGGTGGGGGCCTTTGTGCTACCTCATAGCATGGCAGAAGGCATCACATGGCAAAGAGACAGAGGGACAAGATAGGGGCTGAACTTAACCTCTGTGAGGAGCCTTCTCCCTGGATGATGGCATTAATCCATTCCTGAGGGCAGAGACCTCATGGCCTAATCACCTCTTCTGCATACTGTCTTTTTTTTTTTTTTTTCGAGATGGAGTCTCGCTCTGTCGCCCGGGCTGGAGTGCAGTGGCGCGATCTCCGCTCGCTGCAAGCTCCACCTCCCGGGTTCACGCCATTCTCCTGCCTCAGCCTCCTGAGTAGCTGGGACTATAGGTGCCCACCACCACGCCGGGCTAATTTTTTATATTTTTAGTAGAGACGGGGTTTCACCATGTTAGCCAGGATGGTCTCGATCTCCTCACCTCGTGATCCACCCGCCTCGGCCTCCCAAAGTGCTGGGATTACAGGAGTGAACCACCGCGCCCGGCCCCAGCATACTGTCTCTTAATACTGTTATAATGGCAATCAGATTTCCACATGAGTATTGGCAGGGACTTCTGAACCATAGCAGAGGGACTGCCTTCCCTGTGGATCCTGGTGTCCTGCACCCTGGGCCCAGTCTACTCGCTGGCTGGCACCTCTAGTTTTGCCCCCAGGACTCTGTGAGCTCCAACCAAGGCAGCTGGTGCTGTGCTTGCCAGCTCTGTGCTTTGACGACAACTTTTGCCTTCCCCGCACTGTCTGAACTCTAGGGTCTCTTCTTCGTTTTGGTGTTGGGGGACTCTGGCTTCCCACAGAGCTCCCCTCCAGGCACTTCCTTCCACAGCACCCGGGAAATTCCCTTTTCTGGCTCCAAGTAACCTAGCCTCTGAGGGATACTTGGGAATTAACAGAACCTCAGCTATGGAGAAGCTCAGAGGATCGGGGGTTTGAAACCGTAGGTCATCCTTGAATGGTTAGCTTTTGAAAACAATTTTGCATTTTTCCATGGTACGGGTTGGTTTCCTGTCTTGTCTCCACAATGCTGAACCAAATCAGCAAAGCTGCACTTTGAAACTTTGACAGTCGAACTTCCTGGTTCTGTGATTAGAGCCCTCAAAACAGTTCTGAAGCATTAGGTTAATGGTGGGGACAGAAGCCTGGACTCTATCTGGAGTAGGGGCCTTGGAGGGACATGCACCCACTTCCTTCTTGGCTCTGTCCTATATGCATGCAAATTTTTTTTTTTTTTTTTCTGAGACAAAGTCTCACTCTGTTGCCCAAGCTGGAGTGCAGTGGGGCAATCTCGGCTCACTGCAATCTCCGCCTCCTGGGTTCAAGCGATTCTCCTGCCTCAGCCTCCTGAGTAGCTGGGATTACAGGTGCGCACCACCACACCTGGCAGATTTTTGCATTTTTAGTAGAGACGGGATTTTACCATGTTGGCCAGGCTGGTCTCGAACTCCTAACCTCATTATCCGCCTGCCTTGGCCTCCCTCTGAAAATGCTGGGATTACAGGTGTGAGCCACCACACCCGGCACATGCGTTTTTTAGAAGGATCTTGAAATGATTTACTATTGCTGATCAAGGAAGAAGATGAAGGTGGGGAGATACGCTGCCTTAAAAGTGTCCTTTGAACGTGCAGCCTTATTTCAGCCACATGTCAGGGTGTGAAGAGAAGGGAGAGCTGTGTGTGTGTGTGTGTGTGTGTGTGTGTGTGTATCAGGGTTGCTGCTGGGGAGTTGCATTGCTTCCCTAAGGCCCACCAGGGAGATTACTGGGAGGGGATCAGACAGGGCCTTTGAAGTTTTAGGTTATTAAAGAAGGTCACATCTTACTACCACAAAGACCTGGGATACCTGCAGCAGGCAGTGGTGGAGGAGAGGCTGTCAGGCCAGCCCTTAACAGCACAACTCTCCCGTTCCTTACTCAGTTCCTCCTTATCCTCCTGGCACCCAGCTCCCCATCAGAAACTGTGAACCCTGAGAGATGATGGAGCCATGGACCCTTCACATTTTTGTCATGTTCATTATAGTGGTTCTCAGCCTTGGCTGCATGTCAGCTACCCAGAGTGTCCAAATTCTCCTCACCCAGAAATTCTGACCTCATGGAGCTGGGACAGGATCCAGGAATTGATATATTTTTTAAAACTTCCCGGTTGATTCTAGCATCCAACTGGGGTTTAGACCTAAGAACCAGAGCCCGCCAGTTTTCGTGTGGTGTGGCCTTTCCTGCTGATGACGTCAGGTCTAGCTGAACACTGATGGGCACTGACATGTGTCTGATGAATCGAATGAAATAAAAGCAGGTTTTGGCTTAATGTACCTCCCAAAATCTATGAAGAGATCAACGGAGGACATACGGTGCTGTCCAGGATGGAGTAAGCCCACTAGTGCCCATTCCGCTCACTGATGAGAACTCAAAACTCTGAACAGAACGAAAAGCAGCCCCATTGGGAAGGGGGTTAGAGTTGCAATGCCCAGCACAGTAGAACTGAGTTTCTGTGGTTGGGTTTTTCCCTCCTTTGATCTGAGCGCTGACTGATTTGGGAAATAGCGCGGTGGGCAGAGGCAGCAGAACTCTGTGAGAAACCCGTCTTTCTGGCCAGGGAATTGAAAAGAGGAGTCCTGCAAGCCGAAGAGTAGGAGGGATCCCCGTTTTGTTTTGTCTTTTCCTCTCTCCTGGCCCTGCTAGACCCAGAGCAGTAGCACCTACAAGCCTGAGAGAAAATCCAGCTCTGTGGGTGGAGGAACCGGTTATTGTATAAAGGTGGTGGAAGAATCCCCGTTTTTTTTTTTTTATCTTTCTCCTTCTGCTTTGCCCTCAGCAGGGGCTGCGGTTGCAAGAAACTATGAGAGTGTGATGTGTTAGGCTAAAACTCTGAGAGAGCCCCAACTTTATGGGCAGAGGAACCAGGAAAAGGGGCATCTGGTAGTAGAAGAATATGGAAGAAATCTTGGAGAGGGGAGATCTGGAAAAGAAGATTTATTTATGTTTCTGAACCAACTCCATGTATGGGACATACCCAGAGAACCATAGCAAAGGCTTTGGAATTAAGCTGCAATATAAACCATGGCCCAGGTCCCAGACTTAATCCCTGAATAGCTCGTGCTTGAAGCCAACTCACAGAGCACAGCAAAGGGTTTTGAAACCGCACTGACATTAGCACCATCCCCTAACGAAGGGGAACCGGAGCTTGTGTTCTGAACCTGAGTGGATTGATCGCCTGGTGAAGCAGACACATGAGAATCAACATTCTCTACATTCTCATTCAGCATTTTCAATCAGCGTTAAAAGGTACATATTAAAACGGTCTGGGATGCAATCTACAATTATTTGGGATACAAAGAAGCAAAAAAAATCTGGCCTTCAGTCAATCAATTAAAAATATTTTTTAAAGGAGCAATTCTAAAGGGAAAAGGCAATTAACAAATGTCAACCCTGAGATGACATAGATGTTGAAATTATCAAAGACTTTAAAGTGACTGTTATAACCATGTTCCATGAGGTAAAAGATGGATACTTCTGAAATTAATAGAAACATAGAAATTTGCAGCAGAGCAATATAAACAAAAAAGAAAAAAATAGGAATTTTAGAATGAAGTAAAAATATTACTGGATGAGCTCAAAAGCAAATGTGTATGACAGAAGAAAGAAATCTAAGTTAGCTCTAAGTAGATCAATAGAAATGATCCTGAATAAAAGAAAAATGAGTTTAAGAAATGAGGAGGCTGGGTGTGATGACTCATGCCTGTAATCTCAACACTTTGGGGGAGGCCAAGGTGGGAGGATCCCTTGAGCCGGGAGTTTAAGATCAGCCTGGGCAATATGGTAAGAACTCTTCTCTACTAAATAAATAAATAAGTAAAATTTTGCTGAGCATGGTGGCACACACCTGTAGTGCCAGCTACTCAGAAGGCTGAGGCAGGAGGATCACTTGATTCCCAGAAGTTGAGGCTGCAGTGAGCCATAATTGTGCCACTTCACTCCAGCCTGGGTGACAGAGCGAGACCCTGTCTCAGAAAAAATAAAAAGCAATTATTAAAAAAAGGTATCATTTACAATAGCATCCCCCCCAAAAAGAAAGAAATATGTATAAATAAGAAAATATGCAAGATCTGTGTGCTGGAGACTAAAACATGCTGATGAGGGAAATCAAACACTCAACTACATGGAAAGATGTATTTACATATTGGAAGATTCAGTATAGTTGTGAATTCTCCCCAAATCAACCTCTAGATTCATTGCAATCCCAATCAAATTTCCAGCAGGATTTTAAAAAATAGATATTGATAATGGGATTCTAAAATGCATATGGAAGAATAAGGGATCCATGGTGGAAACAATAGTTAGATCCCAGGTGAAAAAATATTCCTGATTACATGTGGGAGAATTTCCCAGATGAAAAACAAGGAAAGCCGGGCGCGGTGGCTCACGCCTGTAATCCCAGCACTTTGGGAGGCCGAGATGGGCGGATCACGAGGTCAGGAGATCGAGACCATCCTGGCTAACACGGTGAAACCCTGTCTCTACTAAAATACAAAAAAAAAAAATTAGCCGGGCGAGGTGGCGGGCGCCTGTACTCCCAGCTACTCAGGAGGCTGAGGCAGGAGAATGGCGTGAACCCGGGAGGCAGGGCTTGCAGTGAGCTGAGATCCGGCCACTGCACTCCAGCCTGGGCGACAGAGCCAGACTCCGTCTCAAAAAAAAGAAAAAAAAAAAAGAAAAACAAGGAAACTCTGAACTTTGAATAAAGGGCACATGATCCTTACGGACTTTTTTAGTTCGCTGGGGCTGCTGTAGGAAGTCCACAGACTGGGTGGCATAAACAACAGAAGCTTACTGTCTCAGTTCTGGAGGCTGGAAGTCCCGGGTCGAGGTGTCATCAGGACTGCTGACTCATGAGGGCTGTGAGGGAAAGTCGGTCCCATGCTTCTCCATTTGCTTGTGGTGGTTTGCTGGCCATCTCTGATGTTCCCTAGCTTTTAGAGCCCTGCCTTCATCCCGTTTGTGTGACTGTCTCCACAGTTCCCCTCTTTAAAGGACACCAGTCCTGTTGGGTCAGGGCCTACCCAAATTATTGTATCTCAACTAATTATATCTGCAGTAATCCCCTCCCTCCCTCCCTCCCTTCCTTCCTTCCATCTCACTCTGTTGCCCAGGCTGGAGTGCAATGGCCTGATCTCGGCTCACTGCAACCTCTGCCTCCCAGGTTTAAGCAAGTCTCCTGCCTCAGCCTCCCGAGTAACTGGGACCACAGGTGCATGCCACCACCTGTATTTTTAGTAGAGACAGGGTTTCACCGTGTTAGCCAGGATGGTCTCGATCTCCTGACTTCATGATCCACCCACCTCGGCCTCCCAAAGTGCTGGGATTACAGGAGTGAGCCACCACACCCGGCTGCAGTGATCCTATTTCTAAACAAAGTATATTCTGAGGTACGGGGGATCAGGACTTGAACATATGCATTTTGAGGGGACATGATTCAGCCATAACATGGCTGTGGCTTATTTTAAAACTACACAGTGCTGCGTGCACTTGGAAATGACTAGAAAAATGTGAAAATCACAGGGCAACCAACAGAAACAGATTTTTCCCCCTTGAGTCTTGTGGCCACTTCTCTGGGGGTGACAGATATCTTTGTCTGTGAGGATGGATCTGGTAGAGGGTGTATTTAGCAGTGTACTTCTTCACACAGGGTCCTGGCAGCTGCAGAAGCTGCGCCCCTTTCTCCAGCATGTTAGGAGAAAGGTCAGTGCTGGTAATGTTCTGTGTTCAGTTGCCCTCTTATCTGGGTCTCGCTTTTCCCCTAAAGGCATCCAGGAGCAAACATGACATGCAGAGGTAGACTTTGCCAAGGCACCACTATTTCCAGAAGTTCTTGTGGGAGAGAGTAGACTTCTTACTGTAACCCAGAAAGAACAGCAAATACCTGCCGGGCCAGAATTGCGCACAGTTACTCTGTTCCTGTTATGGCATTAATGCTGCTTTCAGGTGCGGACTACATTGTGAGAGATTGAAAATGCCATTTCCTGGAGACTAGTATTGATGATGAAGGTCTGACAGCAATTTTAATGATATTTAAAGGGCAGATTATCGCCTTTTGCTTATTTGGAGATGAGGATGCAGTGGGGCAGATGTCCCAGCATATTCAATGCCAGAAGGAAGAAGTTAGGCCTGACATTAACCCCAAGCCTCTTCCAAGGGCTGCTGAGACTTAACACCCTTCCCACCACAGAAATGTCACCTGACAGGTATGGCTGCCCAAGGCTTCCCGGGCTGCAGAGGGCTTTCAGTCCATGGTGCTTGTCTTTTTTATGTTATTTGTCTGTAGAAGTACTGTAGCCAGGAATGACGAGAGGAAGGAAATAGGTACCATCGTCCCATCACTCGAAGGCAGCCCTTGCTAACGTCTTAATGCATCTCTTCACAGTTGATTCTATGTTTATTTGGTTGTGAATAAATCATAACAATGCATATTACATGCTAAGCCTTTTGTAAATATTTCAGACACCACAAAACTGTCTTGTGCATATGCTAACACTGATTTACCTAGGATCCTGTTATTGAAGGTTTAGTGTGTGCTCAATATTTTTGTCCATTTCACTGCCATTTTCCAAAGAGAAACACATCCCTTTGTGACTCTATGCTAGGTTAGAGAGCCTTGTTTGACAGTGTTGGACATCAGTATGGTTTTTGGAAGATTAATTTATTAGTGTCTTTTCAGAGCTTGTAGTTGCCCGTGATCTTGAAGTGAAATACTTATTCAGTGACTTTTGTCTGAAATGCTTGGACTGATCATGCAAGCATTCTCCAGGACTGTTCAAACCCACGTCGTGTATAGTGAAAGCAACTAAATTATATTTGAAAGGAACAAAATAATATTATCTTTACAACATGCGAGACCAAATGGGGGACAAGATTGGTGTCAGGAGCAATTTGGCTGAGTCTGTTTCTCATTTGTATGATACGTTTTCACCCAGCCTGTATTGTGGTCACTGAATAGCTATTTTTCATCTGGTCTGCTATATTACCAGCTCTTCTAAGCGCCAGCTAATGCTATTTTCCCGTGCAAAAGAAAAACATGGTTTAGAATAAGGACACTGGAGCCCTTTATTGTTGACAATGAGCCTTTATTTCCCACATCTCATTAGGATGTTTCAGGAGGCGAGTGGTGAGCACGGTGTAGGAGGCTGCATTTCCTATTGATTTATGTGCTGTTATAGAATTAATTGAGTCTGGACATGGGGACTCATTTTCTTGGACATGTAGCAGGTAATCATGCTTCTCCTGTACATTTGAATTGCTTTCCAGATGGTGTGTTGTACAGGATTTATCTTTAATATGATTGACTAGAAGCAGAGGACCTGCGTATGTTTGCATACATGCTCTGCAGTGCAAAGCCCCCAGCCCCCACTGTAGAGACGGTTAACTCCCTCCTGGGCTCATCTGAGGACCTGGGCCTTGGATTGTCACTGTATGTAGCAAAGACAGTTTCAAAGGGTCCTGGATAAAGGCTCTGGGAGGAGAGAAAATGCCTATAGTATATTATGAGGGAAACACAGAATAAACAGCATTACTTATTATACAAAACCAGGACATAATGTGGGTTCAGCAGGGGAATAGTTAGTGTCTTAGTCAGCTCAGGCTGCTATATCAAAAAACACCATAGACTTGGTGGCTCCAACAGCAGACATTTATTTCTCACAGTTCTGTAGGCTGGGAAGTCTGTGACCAAGGTATGGGCAGATTCAGTGTCTGGTGAGCTCTGTCTGCTTTCTGGTTCATAGGTGGCTGTCTGCCTTCTGTGTCCACACATGGTGAAAGGGGCAAGGCAGCTCTCTGGATTCTTTTTCTTCTGTCTGTCTTCCCACCACTGCCCAGGTTTGAGCGATTCTCCTTACCTCAGCCTCCCAAGTAGCTGGGATTACAGGTACACGCCTCCATGCCTGGCTAATTTTCTTTTTTTTTTTGTACTTTTAGTAGAGATGGGGTTTCCCTCTGTTGGCCAGGCTGGTCTCAAACTCATGACCTTGTGATCTGCCTGCCTCGGCCTCCCAAAGTGCTGGGATTACAGGCGTGAGCCACCGCGCCCGGCCTGGGGTCTCTTTATCAGGGCACAGTCCCACTCATGAGCTCCACCCTCATGACCTCATCACTCCCCAAAGACCCCACCCCCTAATGCCATCACACTGGGGGTCAGGATTTCTGCATGTGAATTTTGTGGGGGGATGCAGACGTTCCGTCTGTGGTGGTCAGATGATCCCTATTCAGCTGGGAAATAGGATGTAGCCATTAAAACGATACCTATGGAGAGCTTGTTGCTTACCCCGTGTTAAAAGAGAACAACATGGATCTGTGTTTACAGTAAGGTCTCGGCTATGCAAAAGAGATGCACAGATAAAAGACTGGAAAGAAAGAAACCACCAAATGAACACCGGCTTTCTCCAGGTGGGACAACTGCGAGTGGGCCTCCATTCTTCTCTGTTTCCTATTGAGAACACTGAGCAAAACAGATTGTAGTCCTCGGTGCTGGGAAGTAATGTGCCCTCAGAAGCAGTCACCCTCTGAGTACAGAAGTCTGCCCACATCAGTTTCACAAATGATGTGCTAGATGATTAGTCATATCTGCGGCTCTCTCCTGCCCTCCTACGGGGCAGCTGTCCCCATATAACAGTTGTGTCCCTAGAAGGAGTATGCAGTTAAAGTAATTGGAGATCTTTTGACCGACGTTTAGAGAGTCTGGTGGCCCGGAAAGCTGGAATTTGGCAGCTATGTGGGACCTTCCCTCAGGCACTAAAGGGCTTTCTGAAAAAGTTGCTTACACATTGAGGTGTCTTAAATGGAATTCTTTATCTACTCAGACTGCAAACTGCTTCTGTGCAAAAGGCAATGTGTTAGTTCCTTGCAGGAGTATGCTTTTAGTGAACTAAATGAGATACCAGAAATCCAGTAGGAGAACTCTTTCTTTGAAAGAAGCACTTATTTCTGCCTACATTTTTGCCCACCTTTCCTTCTCACCTCCCCTTGACCACACCCTACCTTTGTGGCTTGGGAATTATCTGCTGTGCTCTGCATAGCCGCGTCCTGCCAGGCCACCCACCTTTGCCCTTGTTTGAAGAAGCTGGGGACAGTTGTCCTCGCTCTCCATCCCCTGGAGTAGGGGAAGAAGGCTTGGAATGTGGAGGGCCTAGGCTACCAGGGGAGGGCCTTGTATTTGTTGACAAGGAGGTCAGATCCATTCCCTGGGCAGTCATCAGAGACCTGCAAGCCTCTATTTAGAGCAGAGTTTTCTTTTTTTTTTTTTTTTTTTTTTTTTGGGATGGAGTCTCGCTCTGTCGCCCAGGCTGGTGTGCAGTGGCCGGATCTCAGCTCACTGCAAGCTCCGCCTCCCGGGTTCACGCCGTTCTCCTGCCTCAGCCTCCCGAGTAGCTGGGACTACAGGCGCCCGCCATCTCGCCCGGCTACAGAGCAGAGTTTTCACGTGCAGTCGTTGGACCTCCAACATGAGAACCACCTGTAGCTCTGGACCTGGCCTTTGGCCCACCACCTTGGAATCTTGGACCATGAACCTGCACACTCTCCAGGGGGGCCTTGTGCCCACCACAGTGAGCGAATCACTGCATTGGAGGAGTACGTCTTGGCTTTCCACAGGGACCTCTCCCCGCTTTCCGCAGTCCCTCTAAGATGCACCCGTATTCCATTGCAGAGATGCACTTTGCATACACAGCCAGGGACCGTGTCACCTGGCCACAGCCACTCCCAGCCACCTGTGTCAGCAGAGTTCCCTGTTCCCATCTAAGACATTCACCTCATCAGGCATCCTCTCCCGGACCACTTCATTGACATTTTCCTTAACTCCCTTTATGTAGTGTTTATGGAGTTCAGGCCTGCACTGGTTACTCTCTTCTTTAACTCACTTCAAGCCCTGCAGGCACATACTGTCATTTTCAATTTCCTAAGGAGGGGAAGGCCATCTCCCCATTAAATATCTTGCCCCAGGCCTCACAGTAAACAGAGGTCTGAATTGAAACAAGGACCTTCAGTCTTCATCTTTAACAGGCGGGCTCTTTGTCTTACACCAATAGTGCCCCGGTAGGTTCAGTGTAATTCTGTGGAGTCTTTGAAGACGTGACTGCCTTCCTGGGCAGCTGCTGTGGGTCGCTCACCCTTTGTACCCATGGGAAAGAGAACTGGATCAGAATGTCTGTGGTGTCAAACTCAGGAAAAGAGCTGCTGTTAGCCAGTGCTGGCATTGTAGTCATGGTGAAAAACGGGATCGTTACCAGTCCACAGCCAAGCCACATATTGCAGCCTGAGGCAACAGGAAAAATCAAGAATACCAATCCTATCTTCATTTAAAATGTTGATATTTTGTTCATCATGGATTTATTTTGTATTAATTTTGATTTTTAAAGCATTGCATTAAAATATTATTTATTTTGATTGCTGAGGTTTTTGGGGCCTCCCTTGTCTCCCCCTGGTTCAGTCCTGGTAAAGTGAAAGCATTTTCATTACAATGAGGAGTAAGTCAAGGGTGCCTCTTACTGCCATTGTTAACTGTGCAGGGAAGTGCAAGGCAGGATAGTTAGACAAGATGACCACATGCTGGAAAGGGGAAGCAAAATGGTGACTTCTGAAGGTGACATCATTCACCTAGAAAAACATTATCAACTAAAAACTATTAGTATTTAAAAATAGCTTAGTAAAACCTATTTTTACAAAATCAGTATCATTTTCTTCTGTATACCAACAATAACCAGGTAAATATATAAGGAAGAGGAGATCTATTCACAACAGCCACAAAAATATTATATTTAAGAAAAAACTTAATATGAGATGTCTACAGCTATAAAGAAATTTACAAAGCTGTTGAGAGGCATTTAAGGCTTGAATAAATAGGAAGATTTTTTTGGGGTGAAATTGGGTAAAAAGACTCAGTGTTGTTAAGTATGAAAAATTTCTGAAGCTGGGCGTGGTGGCTCACTCTTATAATCTCAGCACTTTAGGAGACCGAGATGGGCAGATCACTTGAGGCCAGGAGTTGGAGACCAACCTGGCCAACATGGAAAAACCTCTTCTCTACAAAAAACACAAAAATTAGCTGAGGGTGGTGACATGTCTGTAATCCAAGCCACTCAGGAGGCTGAGGCACAAGAATCACTTTAACCCGTGAGGTGGACTGCCGTGAGCCGAGATCATGCAGCACTTTAGCCTAGGTGACAGAGTGAGACCTTGTCTCAAAAGAAAAAAAATTCCCTAAAGTAATTTATAACTTAAAGTTACTCCAGCCAGAATTTCAATGGAATACTGGGGATACTTGAAACCACTGACTCCTAAGTTCTTTTGGGAGAATAAATGTGAAAATAGCAGGGGAAGATGAAAAAATGAGAATAATGAGACAGAACTTGCCTCACGTCATATTAAAATATGCTCTAAAGTCATAATAATGAAAATGGCATGGTACTGTTTCTGGGCAGATAGAAATGACATAGACTAGGAAGTCCAGGGACAGATCTAAGTTTATGTAAGAATTTAGTGTATGATGGCCAGGCATGGTGGCTCACACCTGTAATCCCAGCACTTTGGGAGGCTGAGGCAGGTGGATCACGAGGTCAAGAGATCGAGACCATCCTGGCCAACATGGTGAAACCCCGTCTCTACTAAAAGAAAAAAAAAAACATTAGCTGGGCGCGGTGGCGCACACCTGTAGTCCCAGCCACTTGGGAGGCTGAGGCAGGAGAATCACTTGAACCTGGGAGACGGAGGTTTCAGTGAGCCAAGATCACACGACAGCATTCCGGCCTGGCAACAGAGCGAGACTCAGTCTCAAAAAAAAAAAAAAAAAAATTAGTGTATGACATGCAGGGTGACCAGCCATCCCAGTTCCTCTGGAACTGAGGGTTTCCTGGGACATGAGACTTTGAGTGTTAAAGTTGAGATGGTTGGTCACTGTAAGACGTGAGAAACAGAATGGTCTATTTAATAAAGGGTATTGGGTTATCTAAGTAAAGCTGTGGTGCCCACACTTTGCTGTATATTGGAATCACCTGGGAAACGTTTAGGACTATTGATGCCTAGTTCCTATCTGAGGCATTCCAGGGTCATTGGTATAAGGTGTGACCTGGGCATCAGGATTTTTAATGGGTAACAAAGCTTGAAAATCACTGGGGTAACCATCATGGGGAACACAAAGCTGCTCCCTACCTTGTATGTGTAAACTTTCTCATGGGTTAAATATTTCTATGTAAGGAATAAAGGATTCTAGACAGTGACTGGATTTGCTTGCTCCAAGGGAAGAAGTTTGACCTCTTCCATGAAAAGTCTGGAACTTCTGGAGCTGGGGGCAGGTGCAGCACACAGACTCAGGGAGTTTCAGGGGAGCACCTTATTCCTGTGCCTCTAGGAGGGGTGGACATTTTCCCTGGAAGCAAACAGATCTGGCTGAGGACAGCCTATCTCTGTTGTACCTAAAAAATACAGGCACCTCTTCACATCTCAACAATGAAGTCCCAGATCACCACCCTGACTGCCTCCAGCTCACCATAAAATCATCTCCCACTGTATATTACACTGTCCAGCCATCCACCGCTCGCTGAGAGACCTGCACTGGTGTCTTAGGAACCCTTTGTTGCCAGCAAGAGCAAAGACAGGTCACATGCCACATCTTGCTGAAGTGAGTTGGTGTTTTGGAAGGTCAAATGGAGGAACTAATTTATACCACGCAGAAAAAAAAATATGAAATGGGTGCTATGAGTGTAAAGTTAAGTGATTTGGAGGGCAAATTCCAGAGATAGTCCAGGAGGAGAAAAAGGCCATTAGGGAGAGAAATAAAAAAGAAATAGCAAGAATCTTCCTGTAGCTAAAGATATGGGACTTGATACGGAAAGGGCTCAGCAAATGAATCTCACGTAAAATTAATGAGACCCTCATAAAATTAAAAAAGACCCTTATCCAAACATAGTTGGCTGGAATTTCTGAACTCTAAGAGTGGAGAGGAAATTGTATCAGCTTCCAGACAGAAGGAATAGATTTTTGTAACAAGATAAAAAGAATCTGATTAGTAGTATTAAAGTGCACATCTGCGAGGCTGTAAGCTAGAAGACAGTGGAACAGTGTTAGCAAATTATTGTGAAAAGGATGCAATGCAATAATGTTATACCCAGCAAAGATATCATTCTGTGTGAGATCAGAGCCATTTTATAGACACAAAAGGATTACTTCCTAACTAAACAAAATGACTCTAACAATTATTTTTACAAAATAAAAATGAAATCCCCCTAAATAGTTCAAGAGAAAGAAATGCAAAAAGTATAGGAAGCAGTGGTAAGTGATGAATTGAGTAATTGTAGTCCAAATTACGTGGTTGTGGTAGTGTTACACATCTGGGATAAATTTTCTGAAATCATTTGAAGGCTTGGAGAGCTAGTGGGAAACACCAGTCGAAAATAAACTCCTGATTCTGTTGTGGTTCTCCTACAGTGTCCTCAGTGTTTTCATTTTTAAAAACTTGGACAGTATTTTAATAGGATCGGGGACTGTTCCATGTTATTGTAATGTGTATTTTAGTCCTTATGTCTTATATTGGCCTAGAGAATATTTTATTTAGTGTTGGTATACATATTTCTATGTGCACATCACAGATTTTATCCCCGCGGATGACGGAGAATTTGAAGTTAAGAAAGCAAGAGTACTGTGTACTTTAGTTCGTTCTCTAGCAAGTGTGTACATACCTTCAATGTGCACAGCTTGGTGTCTAGAGCCTGGCGAGATACAGGGATGCCATAGAGACGGCACCGCTATGCAAGGAATGGGAGCTGTGTGCTCATGTGCCAGTGATGTACCATCTGCCCTTTGCTGTCCTGATAGTTAAGACGTGGACATCTGGTTGCGTGTTAGCAGCTGCATTCAGCACATGCTTCTGAGAGACCGTCTTGAGGAATGTAGTTACTGGTGATTGTGTCCGAGAGTTGTGGTTGCTAAGTCCCTGACATCACTCCTGCAACCTGTCTCTTGTGACTGGCTGTCCTCTGTGAAGACAAGAAATCTGGTGTCAAGTTGTGTGTGGTCTTTGCGGCAGCTCAGTGTTCTTGATGTGTCCTCTGACACATCTGGGTCGCTGATGTCTTAGTGAGTGCTGGCCCGTTGTTCTCTTCTGGGGAACAGCTCTTTTGAATTGTCCTGCCAGTTTCTGGGTTTGGGAATGGGGTAACAGGCCCTGCAGGGTCCCTCTCAGTGACAGTTTTGCTGGTGTGGGACATCTTTGCTGTCTGTGGGCCACTCTAGGGAGAGTGCTGAGAATCGTTCTGCTACTAGTGATGCTCTTGAGACACGGCCATGGACAAGCCTGTGCAGGTGGCGGAGTAAGCATCGCTTCTTTCTATGTCAAGTGTCCTTGGAGTGAATTCACACGTTGGAAGCATGTGGCTCCATCAGTAATTGTGCCCACACTCTGAGTGTCGGGACTGGATGAAATAATTACCTCCTTCTTCGTTCTTTTGGGAATGTTCATACTGCTGTAACTGTGACTATCTGGTACACTCAGTCTCATAACAAGATGTGTTTTGGGCACTACTACAAACAAGGTGCTGTGTTGGGAGCTCTGGGGGATATAATATGGAAGGCCTTGAGTTTGTGCCCTAAAGAGACAACAGGGGAAGAGGAGGTACAGGAAGGCAAGATCAGAGCCCGGGCAGTGACTGCTGAGGGTCACTGATAGCTCCTCTTTCATCTTCACTCCCTGCTCCCATCTGAGCCCAGATCCCTTTGCTTCTGCCACCTAAGGTGCTCGCTGAGCCACTTCTCCACTGTCCTCTCTACTGTTTTAGTTTAAGCTCTCCTTTTTTTTTCTTTTTAAAAATTGCAGTAAAATAGACATTTAAAATTTACCATTTTAAGCATTTTCAAGTGTGCAAGCTCTTAACTGGACTACTGGAATATGTTTTTTTAAATAATTGAACTATCATACAAGCAAAAAGGAATGTGTAATGTAAAAGTACAGTTTAAAGAATATGACAAACACTTGGGGAAACACTTAGCTTAAGAAGTAGAATGTTGCCGGATGTGGTGGCTCACGCCTGTAATCCCAGCACTTTGGGAGGCTGAGGCGGGTGGATCATGAGGTCAGGAGATTGAGACCATCCTGGCTAACACGGTGAAACCCCGTCTTTACTAAAAATATGAAAAGTTAGCTTGGTGTGGTGGGGGGCACCTGTAGTCCAGCTACTGGGGAGGCTGAGGCAGGAGAATGGCATGAACCCAGGAGGTGGAGCTTGCAGTGAGCCGAGATGGCGCCACTGCACTCCAGCCTGGGTGACAGAGCAAGACTCCATCTCAAAAAAAAAAAAAAAATAGAACGTTAAGCAAACTTTTGGACGTCCTCTGTGCCACTTTCCTGATGCTAGCCCCTTGCTTTCCCCAAGGGGATAGAATAACCTTTTCAGTCATCTCACTGCCTCTAGCCTCTGTCCCCATGCCAGGCCTAGAGAGACAGGGCTAAAAGAAAAAATGTTGATAATTGCTCAGTGACTCTGCATATGTCTTAGTCTGTTTTCTGTTGCTGTAACAGAATACCTGAGACTGGGTGATTATATAAAGAATGGAGATTTGTTTTTGACAGTTCTGGAGGCTGGGAAGTCCAAGGTCAAGGTGTCAGCATCTGGTAAAGGGCCTTCTTGCTGTGTCATCCCAAGGCAGAAGGTGAGAAGGTGAGGGAGAGTGAGAGAGAAAGCAGGAGAGAGCTGAACTCACTTTTATAACAAACCCACTCTCACAATAAAGAACTTCCTCCCAAGATAGAGACGTTAATCCATTCATGAGAGCACAGCCCTCATGACCTAATCACCTCTTAAAGGTCCCACCTCTCAACACTGTTGCATTAGGGATTAAGTCTCCAACACATGAACTTTGGGGGGCATATTAAAGCCATAGCAGTGTGGTTTGGGGGATACAGTGCAGAGTCCGGGGCACGGGGTCCAGGCCCTCTCCCAGTTTGGCCTGCCAGGTCTCTGCAGCTGCCCTGTCACCCCATGATACCTGCAGGCTACAGCTGCACCCTTTGTCCTCTTCCCGCCATGGCCAAGCAGTGCTGTCCCCTCTCTTGAGCCCTCCAGCCTACCATGCTGGGGACTTGTGTTGAGCTTTCCTGCACATTGCTCAGCCTGGATGGTTCCTGTGCATCCAGTTCCTCTGCAAGCATTGTTCGGTTTGAAGGGAAAGAGGAGGGAGAGGATGGGATAAGCCTGAAGGGGAAGGGACCCAAGTTAGTCTTTGAGGGGCCATGGATTTAGATTGGGAAGAGTTAACATCCCTCCTCATCAGTCCTCATTATGTCTTCTTAATGAAAGCTGCTCGTTTTCTTCTTGAGAGCAAACAACCCGATCTTATGACCATTTGTCTTGGTCACCTGGGCTACCCAAATTGAGTGAGAAGTCAGGCAGGAGCCGGTGGGTTCTTGGGGAGAGGCAGGTATCCTGGCGAGTTGCCGGTGCCTCCCTTGACTGCTTTTCCTGGAGCTCCGTGTGCCCTCATTCTTCTTGGCGTGGATGCATGTTGTTCTGATGATGAGTCAGCCGGGGTGGGGATGGCGCATTGTTTGAATGGATGTGCATTCACATTGCTGCGGGAGAACGTGGTGGGAGGTGCTGTGGTGAAGTGGCCCCACACGTGGCTGGGCTTTGTGGAGTTTTGACTCTGTCCTTCCCAATGTTCCTCCCCACAGTGGCTGCCTCTGGGTGATGACGGCCGCATGAGCACCCGCCATGGCCCACCGGAAGCGTGAGAACGCGGGGAGCGGCATGTTGGACCATAGGGTGAGACCGGGTCCTGTCCCCCACAGCCAGGAGCCCGAGAGTGAGGACATGGAGCTGCCCTTGGAGGGCTATGTGCCCGAGGGCCTGGAGCTGGCTGCCCTGCGGCCAGAGAGCCCCACGCCCGAGGAACAGGAGTGCCACAACCATAGCCCCGATGGGGACTCCAGTTCCGACTATGTGAACAACACCTCCGAGGAGGAGGACTATGACGAGGGCCTCCCTGAGGAGGAGGAGGGCATCACCTACTACATCCGCTACTGCCCTGAGGACGATAGCTACCTGGAGGGCATGGACTGCAATGGGGAGGAGTACCTGGCTCACGGCGCGCACCCTGTGGACACTGACGAGTGCCAGGAGGCGGTGGAGGAGTGGACGGACTCCGCGGGCCCACACCCCCATGGCCACGAGGCTGAAGGCAGCCAGGACTACCCGGATGGCCAGCTGCCCATCCCGGAGGATGAGCCCTCTGTCCTTGAGGCCCACGACCAGGAAGAAGACGGTCACTACTGTCCCAGCAAAGAGGGCTACCAGGACTACTACCCCGAGGAGGCCAACGGGAACACGGGCGCCTCCCCCTACCGCCTGAGGCGCGGGGATGGGGACTTGGAGGACCAGGAGGAGGACATCGACCAGATAGTGGCAGAGATCAAGATGAGTCTGAGCATGACCAGCATCACCAGTGCCAGTGAGGCCAGTCCCGAGCATGGGCCTGAGCCGGGGCCTGGGGACTCTGCAGAGGCCTGCCCACCCATCAAGGCCAGCTGCAGCCCCAGCAGGCACGAGGCAAGGCCCAAGTCACTGAACCTCCCTCCCGAGGCCAAGCACCCCGGAGACCCCCAGAGAGGCTTCAAGCCCAAGACCAGGACCCCAGAAGAGAGGCCAAAGTGGCTCCCAGAGCAGGTAGGACTCTGGCTGTCCCAGGGAAGGGAGCAGAGGCGCCCGAGAGCAGGGGACCTCAGGGTACAGGCCTCGCAGATGCTGAAGCGAGGGAGTTGGGGGTGCTGGGTGCCTGACAGTTCTGATGGTGGCTGAGCTTGTCATTGGTCCAGTTGGGAGACGTGTTGTGTGGATGCTCCGGCCACTCTTAAGCTCACCCCTGAGACTCAGGAGTGAAGCCGGTTGAGGGCTGAGTGGCGACTCGTGTCTCGCAGAAGACACCCCTCCTCCCACCCTAGAAGAGAGGTTCGATTTCTTGCCCGCTGCCCTGGGTCTGCTCATGGTGGGACAGTGTCTGGGAGAGCCCCTCCATCCTCAGGGGTGTACTCAGACCAGCAGGGCAGTGGCAAAGACGTGGGGGTGCTGGTGCTCACACACTGCTGTGGCCAGTGTTGGGTGGCCTGGTGGCTGGGGTGGGGTCCAGAGTGCATTTCACAGTGGACGCATCTCTGAAAGCCCGGGGGCCTTGGCCTGGTGGGTAAATAGCTGTGAATAACTATTTGGAAAAGGATTTTTTGAAGGTTTGACAAAACCTCGGGGAAGAAACGCATGCTAATGAGGGCAGTGGATGTCAACATAACTGTATTTTAATTATAGCAAAGTCAGCGTGCATTCTAATAAACACATTTGAAAAGCTGCCTTCCAAAAAAAAAAAAAAAAACACAAGCCTCACAGTGAATATATAAAGAAGATGTGATTATTGGACCTGTGTGAAGTAACTTCTATTTGGCCAAGTATATAGACTGCTGTCATATTTTTTAAAGCCTTAACTATTAAACATTTTTTTCTGAGAAGAGTTCATGAATTTGAGAGTGTGTGTGTGTGTGTGTGTGTGTGTGTGTGTGTGTGTACTGAAAGCTTGGGTTTGGAATGGAAATCATATTGACCCTTGGATTTTCAGCACTGGTATTTTAATGTCTTGTGTTCCCTCTGAAGAACATTAAGTGTCAGTTGACTTCGCTTTGCAGGTGTTCCCGTCATTCACAGCAATTCCGTGTTTACAGGAGGCTGTGGGATGCGTAGGAAGTCCCACAGTGTTTGTGGGTGTTGGGGGAGTTCACCCCTAAGGCCAGGAGGCTCTGGACCCTGGGTCTAGGCTTTAGGCCAAAGCAGCTTAAAAGTGTTTCTTTGGTCTTTAGCAGGGCATGGGCTTGTCCCACAACAGTGGTGAAGGCACCTCAGAGATTGACGTGGGCTGTGCAGAGCACGTGACATGCTGCATCTTGTTGTGACAGATGGCATTGCTGGCCAAGTTCTTGTCAAAAAAAATCTTTAGAGCGTGGTGGGGAGTAAGCAAGACCTGATATTTTCTGGTTTTGTGCTTCGTGCTAACCAGATGGTAATTGGGGTAAAAACACAGAGATCTTGGGGTTGGAGAGCTGGGAGGTACATGAGTGGGAATGATTGGATGGATGGGTGGTAGTAGCTGTTTAAAAGGGCAGGTGGAGGTGAGGGAAGTCCCCAGCCATTGTGGAGGATCCAGAGGAGGTCTCTTCTTCCCAGAAGAGGCATTGAATGGAAAAGTAGGTCGCTTCTCCCCCTAAGAAGAGTGTGTCCTTGAAGGAAATGGTCTTGTCTGAGACACTAGAAAAGTTGATTTAAACTGGTTAATGATTGTATAGCTTTTGTTCTGTTTTGTTTTACCCTCCCTCCCTCCCTTCCTCCCTTCCCTCCTTCCTCTCTCTCTTTCTCTCTTCTCTTCTCTTTCATCAGTTCACAAATTAACTCTGTCAAGGGGAGCACCTGCCAGTTCCAGAGTTCCAGGCTGACAAGGACCCTGGTGCCGGGGGTCCTGACTACTCTTTCTGAAACCTCTACCAGACCCGCTGCACGTGGGCAGGGTCTCCATGTCCTTAGATTTGAGTACCCCATTCCAGATGAGGACCTCTTTGAAAGCTGACCGGAAAGAGCCGTAGAACTCATCTTGAAAGCAAGATTTTTTATGAAAGATGTGCACTGGGAGATTTGGTGCTGCCTTGCTTGAAATCACAACGTGCTTTCCTAAGAGCAATCCCCTTACTCCCCTGTGGTCAGCCAGGCTGTGCCCGGAGCCAACAAAGGCCTGGCCTCAAACAGGTGCACAGGGTGCCGTGTGTCCTATGCCCACCTCTCTGTTCCCAGTGCTGTCCACATCGTGTCGTGATCCCTATGGTTGAGGCTGCAGTTAAAAAAAAAAAAAAAATCTGAAGAGAGACATTGGCAATATTGGTCACTTAGGTGCTGTAGACTCTTGCTTTGTAACCCTAACCCGGCAGCACTGGCGTTACTGGGGAGCCCCGCCCCAAACTGCTGAAACTGAATCTGCATTTCCACAAGATGCCACATTCCAGCTGTGATGCTGTAGGAGACTCACCTGGAGGAAATTGGGCAGCAACCCTCCCTTCTCTTCTACTCATTGTACAGCTTGAAAAAGTGTGTCCTGGATATTTTTAAGAGGACCAAATAGCATTTAGTCATTGCACGAATGGCAACAGTAGAGTTAGAAAAAATGAGACGATAAAAAATGTATTTTCTGTGGTCCCTGCTACCCTCACGGATGAGCTGTTTCATCCGTGCGCCTTTTCAGATCATAGCATTGAGCGTAAACGATGTACGTGGCTGTCATCATAACACAGATGTATTTTTGTCATACAGCTTTTAAAATCTGATGTTTGATAAATGTTTCTCCATGTCGCCATATACTTTTCGTGATTGTTTGTGGTGACCTTTCCACGATCCATTTGGGCGATGATGTGCCGTGTCACGTATTTCTCTTACGTACTCTGCCACTGAGCGTGCAGATTGTGAACGGCATTTCCTCTTGGGTGTAAGGCTGCCACAGACCTCTTTGTACAAATCATGTTTTCCTTCTTTGGGTTTATTACCCAAGGAGAAATCCCCATGCCGTACGTCAGCGTTGATCATTTCCCCTCGATGACCTTGCCTACTTGTTTCCCTTCGTCTGTGGATGTTGGATGCATGCCCTGTATCTTTTGGGGTTTGGATGCATTTCCATCTCACAGAAGCACTCTCTACACTGTAGGTGTGACTTTCTGCTGCATATATCCTCTTCTTTAGTACACTTTCTTTTGAATTTCAGTTATATTATTTTCATCATCTCTGCAGCACTTTTAAGATGTTAATGACTCATCTGTGACCCCTCCACCTCCTTTGGGTACAGAGGGATTTAATTGAATGGTTCCTTCTTCCCAGTCTGGGTGGATGTGTTCACAGAGGATATTGCTGGTCGATATGAAAAATGAGTTGCCAGCTGGGTGCAGTGGCTCACACCTGTAATCCCAGCACTTTGGGACGCCGAGGTGGGCAAATCACCTGAGGTCAGGAGTTCGAGACCAGCCTGGCCAACATGGTGAAACCCCGTCTCTGCTAAAAATACAAAAATTAGCTGGGCGTGGTGGTGTGCGCCAGTAATCCCAGCTACTCGGGAGGCTGAGGCAGGAGAAACGCTTGAGCTGGGTAGGTGGAAGCTGCAGTGAGCCGAGATGGCGCCACTGCACTCCAGCCTTGGCGACACAGTAAGACTCCCCACTCCAAAAAAAAAAAAAAAAAAAAAGAAAAGAAAAGAAAAATGAGTTGCTGTCTGTACTCAGAAGTAGGTTGTGTGGCCTTTGGAGCCCTCCCGAGCTGTAGGATGCCATGCATTTTGAAAAGACTTCAGTTTGCAGGTAGCCCTACCGCCTGTGTAACTCTGCTGAGACCAAGAGGTCTGCCCGGGGACTGGGATATGAGAGACACAAAAGCGATAGAATTTCTAAAATTGTAGGAAGACAGGATGGGGAACAGAGATCTACACATGAATTATTTTAGTAAAATAAAAAAAGTTTCTTTCAAAGCACTGCAAGTTTACTGAGGAAAATTTGGAAAATACAGGCAAAAAAGTCTTTGCCATATGGCATTGTAGAATTCCATTGTAGTGAGTTTTCAAATCAAAGAGACAAACCTAGGTCAGGATTTCCCAAAACAGGTTCTTAGAGGTATTCTGTAAACAAAGTACCACTTGATCCTTAATATTCATGGATTTCATATTTGCAACTTTGTTAACTTGCTAAAATTGATTTGTAACCCTGAAATCAATACTCCTGGCGCTTTCCCGGTCATTAGCGGAGGTACAGAGAAGGGAAGAATTTGAGTCACCCAACTCTCATGTTCCCAGCTGAGGTTGAACAAGGCTTTGCCTTCTTGTTTCAGCTCTCATACTGTAAACAGCTGTTCTTTTCACAATCTATTTAGAGTTCTTTGCATTTTTGTTGGGGTGTGTGTGTGTGTGTGTGTGTGTGTGTGTGTGTGATAAAATGGCCCTCAAGTGTGGTGCTGAAGTCTAGTGATCCTCAGCACAGAATGGCTGCCATGTGCCTTTCATGTGCTACAGAAGCTTCCTTCAGGGCTGAGTGACAGTGCTGACTCATCTATGCTGCCACTCTGGGAGGTGCTAAAGTAAATTCTGTAGTGTATGATGAAGTTAAGGAAAAGATGGAGGAATGGTTAAATTTGCAGATTCATGGGACAATGCCCAATTTAAAAAAGCACAGTGGACAGGCAGAAAACCCAAGAACTTTACTGTCTTGTGATCTAGGGTCAGGGAAGTGTTAAACTCTTCTCAGCTAGTGTTTTGTGATAAAGAAATACTGCATATAATTAATTGTAAGAAATCTGTATTAAACAAGGTGTCTATAAACAGAAACACACATAAAACAAGGTTCTGTGTTGATTCATTGACAAAAATGTGTCCCGAGGCTCATAGGAACCTAACCCTGTATTGCCCCTAGGAGCAATGTATTTGGTATTCATCAACTCAGTGCTCAGGGCAGCTTTACAGAACATAACTATATGAATGAGAATTGGCTGTATTTGGTTGGCAAATGACTTTGGGAAACTTTGCTGCAAAGCTTTTCCCTTCTTGGAGGTTTCCTGATTTCTCACACACGAGCAGCATAAAGTCCCTCATTCGCTGTGGCAGAGACACCAGCCAGTCTGGCCAGTGCTTCCCAAACACAGTGGATCAGCGAGCCCTTTTCCCTCCAGGCAGGGCCTATGGGAGAATACAGACCCAAGCTTTACACCCTGGGGAGCAGAGGACCAGGACACATGAACTCCCAAGACCTCTCCGTGTGTGCTTCAGTTTCAGGGTGATTCAGCAACCCCAAATGGTGACGATGGAAAGGTTGTTGCTGTGTGATTATCAGGACCCTTGGCTTCTGCAGATTTAACATTTCTTATTTTGTGGTTTGTGTAAAGTCCCTGGGTGCTGGTGGAGGTGGCAGCGGTGTTGGTGGTGACTGCCAGCACCATGTTAGAGGTGTTAGGAATATGATCTCAGTAAATCCTAGAGCAACCCAGAGAGATGGAGCTCGGTTTGTCCCATGCTGCAGATGGCACAGTTAAGTAGCTCCCCTGTGAATAGAATGTGTTATGCCAAAACACATGCCTCTAAACACTGCTTAACACAGCCCTTGAAGAACCTGAGAAGAGAAAGCGTCCAGTTCTGTGCAGTCCGCATTCGAGCCTGCCCGCTGGAGAGTGAGTCAGCGTGGGGGAGCTGTGCAGTGTTCCTCCTGGAGAGTGATGGTCTCTTCTCCTCTGTTGTCTGTGTCCTTGCTGTTGAGAGGCTTGGCATGCCCTGTCGTTCTCAGTGAGTGGGATATGGTGTCAGTGAGGTGACCAATAGATATAGAAGCCTCCAGTCTGTAAAATGTCTCTGTCTCAGTGCTAACACGTCCTGAGTTCACCAGAGCTCAGGCCACAGATCAAACAAGTCAAGTAAAAATTGTTCATTGTGGGCCGGGCGCGGTGGCTCAAGCCTGTAATCCCAGCACTTTGGGAGGCCGAGACGGGCGGATCACGAGGTCAGGAGATCGAGACCATCCTGGCGAACACGGTGAAACCCCATCTCTGCTAAAAAATACAAAAAAACTAGCCGGGCGAGGTGGCGGGCGCCTGTAGTCCCAGCTACTCCGGAGGCTGAGGCAGGAGAATGGCGGGAACCCGGGAGGCGGAGCTTGCAGTGAGCTGAGATCCGGCCACTGCACTCCAGCCTGGGTGACAGAGCAAGACTCCGTCTCAAAAAAAAAAAAAAAAAAAAAAAAAAAAATTGTTCATTGTGACATGTTTCTTAATTTTTTTTAACTTTGTTGACATAAAGTATTGATTTTTTTTTTAAACATGCAGTGATTAAGGAATACATGAGTTGGGTCCAGCCAGGCTCGTATTGAGTGACCTGATGGAGTTAGGATTTCTACACCTACCCGTGTGGCCCTCTACTATCAGGCAGTGAAGCGTGAGTGGAGGGAGGAGCCCAGCTGGGCACCGGTGCCTGGCTCAGTCTCACAGCTTCAGGGATGAGCATGTGGACCTGGCGCATCCTTGGCACCTTCCCTTGAAGAGAGTAGTTTGTTGATCATTGCTTTTCCTGGGGCGACCCACCCACACTCCTGGGGGGCACCGTAAGAGCCTGTTTGTCCAGCACCAAAGATCCTAGTTCTGTGGGTCCGTGGGATGGTGGCCCTGGATGGCATGTTCTCTGGATGCCTCTGGGTGGCCAGTGGAACATACGGGTTTGGCAAGGGCTGGACGGATTGTTTTGGAGCCCCCATCACACCTGTTACCTTGTGACATCTATCAGGAGATACTCTGCAAAGGTCAGCCCTGCCTGAAATTCTCCCTGTAGAGACTTGCTCCTTGGGACCTTGGAGATTTCTGGAGCTGCAGGCATTCCTTGTCCAGGACCTCCATGGCTATTGAGGTGAGGTGTTTTAGTTAACAAGTGTAGAATAGTTCCACCCCTTGGAATGGCAAACCAAATACGCGTTTTGATTATTTGGGGTTTTCATGATTTCTGTTTATCCCTGGCTCAGCTGGTGCTTTCTAGAAAGAGCCTTCTGACAACAGAAAAAAGAAGAAAAATCAATACGTCAACTTAATACAACAGTTAAAGCGAAGCGTGATAGAAGGCCCCGAGGTCGCATCAAACGCAGAATTGTGCATCATTGCTCATTGTAGAGATGCTGTGGCCGTGACTTGGCATTCAATAGAGCCTTGCTTTTTGAAGAACCTTCTGAGAGTGTGATAGGAGTCTGGTGCTAAGGGAGAGAAGGTGCTAAAAGCGCAGATAACTGGGTGTGTCCCCCAGGGAGGCAGTGGCACCATGTGTGTTCTGAGCCGGAGCCTCACACACATGCCCTGCTAGGCAGCATATGAAGTGAGTGTCAGTCTCTGCTTTACAGAAGAGGGCTGAGACAGGAGTGGCAGCCCGGCTCCCCTCCTCCATCAGCATGCAGTGGGGCAGCAGGTGTGCAGATGGGGCGGTCCTGCACAGAGGGGCTTTGGGGCTTGCACTGCGCCTAGGAGGGAGGGGCCTGGGGTCTGTCTAAACCTGGCCCACAGTAGGATGGGACTTGGGAAAGAGCCCGTAAGAGCCTGTAGGTGGTGCTGAGGGCAGGAGCTTATGGGGGGCATTGGGGCATGGCCCGCCTGGGCAGGGGAAGGTACTCTCCAGCCTCCTAGGCCTCAGTGGAGTACAGTTGGCTCCCTCCTTTCTGCAGCCATGCCCCAGATTCTACAGTGCCCCTTGCTTTACCCACCCATGGCGTCAGGCACACAGGGAGGCTGCACAGGAGGGTTCTTGGGGTGCTCCTGTGTCCCCTGTCATCTGTACTGAACTGCTTCCCACACACCTCTGCTCCCAGCACTGTGACAGGGTGGACACCGCACCTCCTGCTACTGATTCCCAGGATTGCCTTGAAAAATAAAATCCCACAGGGTGCATTGACGCTTCAACCCTGGCTGGTTCCCCGTGAGCTTCTGAACTCAATGTCTCAGGGCCCGTTTGCTGAGTGAGCACAGCTGCCTTCTTGGATTTGTATGAAGCCTTTTGATAACATGTCACCATGGGTGGCTGTTACTATCAGGGAGCAGTTTATCAGGAATCTGGGATTGCTTAGAGTACTTTTAAAATCTAGGTGAAGCTGGGGTTTCTAAAACATTCTTCTAAAACACTGTTGGGGCAAAGCACGTAAAGCTGTCCCACTAATGGTGATCTAAAAAGTAGCTCCCCCTTCAACACACCCCAGTCCTCAGGGAGAGAGCAGAGTGCAGTGGTTAGGAATGCTGGAGCCACTGTCCGGAAGCCGGCATCCCACCCAGCTGCAGCAGCTCGGGGCCCAGGAACATTCTGGACGGGCCACCTGTGCCAGCAGCCCCCCGTCTCCTGGGGCTGTGGGGAGGGGAGTTGGTCTGGGGCAGTGTCCGTATGGATGGTGCAGGGCATGGAGTGCTTGCACAGATGATGATGATGATGAGTTTTCAGTCCATGGGAAGCTCATCGGGTCTGGGGGAGGTGGGTGGGCAAGGCCCTGCACCCAGTTTGGGTACAGGCCCTGCTGGGCAGGGGTGGAGACACTAGTGGACCTGTCCTAGGGAGTGACACAAAGGAGGTGGTGAGCCCCGCTTGTGAGACAGGACGAGAGGAAGACCAGGACTGGCCAGGGCCGCACTGGAGCTGTTGGGGGCGAGGTCAGGTTAAGGCCTCCCAAGGTGCCCCCACGCTGTCCCCCCTGCAGGGCCCTCCTGAGTGTGGCTTGTGTCGTGCTGGGGGAGTTCTCGCACGCCTCTTTCTACTCCAGAGTCACTGATTTGGGGGATGGGGCAACAGCTGCACAGCCCCCAGGGCTGCCCTGAGTTTCTCACACTCAATATCAAATAGGAAGTCAGCTGAGAAGCCCACACACCTCTTCTTCCAGGCAGACCAGCTGGGCCTGGAAGACTCCAAATGATAGCCAAGCCTCTCTTAACCTTGGGCACCTTTTTTCCAGTTTCTACCCCAAATTCACACTCTTCAAAGCCAGCTCCCCCTGCTGGGCCACTCCTGATGTGGGGGGCTGGCCCTCCCTGCATCCTTCCCACATGGTCCATGCAAATTGGCACCTGCCATGTGGTAGGCACTGGGGCTGCAAAGGTGAAAGTGGCATTATCCTGCATTTGAAACTTATTCTAGAGGGAGACGGACATGTGAGACTCTCCCTGCCCCCATCCAGGTGTGGCTAGGCTCGAGACAGTTCCAGGCAGGCTTCCGGGACAGGCTGCAGAGTTAGGGACAGGTGGAGAGGCTCTGGGACTTTGAGGGGGGCTTTGGGAATTCAACTGGCAAGGTGGGGATGAACAAGGATGGAGGAACATGCAAGGTGTGTGGTGTCCTCGGCATGGGGGGAGCTGGGATTGTGATATGGCTTTGAGCCCTGAAACAGGACAAGGGGAAGGCGAAGGACATGGGTTGGGGGATAGTAATGAGAGAGGGACAGAAGGTTCCACTGGGGGCATGGAGGGGAGCCAGAAGAGAACTGGGGAGCTGAGGCGGGGGACGTTAGGAAGGCCGGATGTAGCAGGGCAGTTAGGAGAGATCCTTCCGGGGAAGAAAGCACCCGTTGGCGGTGGCCGCCTGTTGGCGGGGTCCCCTGAGCCTGAGCAGCTCTGATGGATTGGGAAGGCAGAGGCATGGGAGGGGTAGATGGACAGTGTCTATAGGGACTTGCACGGAGGGCCTGAAGAGGTGCCAGCAGGCTGAGGTGCTCAGTGTGTGTGTGTGTGTGTGTGTGTGTGTGTGTGTGTGTGTTTATGTGAGATATTAACTTGAATTACACTCATCTGCCACTGGGGTGTCTAGGGCAGACTGTGGGAAGTGAGAGCGTTGGGTACGGGACCCAGACAGTCTGCGTACATCTGCTTCTCAAGGCCCCATGCCTCCCGTTCTTGGGCCTCTGTGGCACCTGGCGTCATGCCAGAGGCTTGAGAGACACCCAGCTGGTGAAATCGGTTAGTCCATGACGTTCCTTAGAAGGTGCAGGGCTCGGTGCAAGAAGTTATAGAAATATCTGTTTAGGAAGAAAGATCGTATGGCTGAACATGCTGAGATGCACATTGTCACCCATGGTATGCTTGCCCAAGATGTCACAGCGTGGTGATGGCAGATGTGGGAATTTTACCCCAAAGCATTCAGATCACAACCAATGCTAGTCAGTGACTATGAAAAGACTTGGGACTATGGTAATAGGGGGCTGACCAAGAATAACTCCTAATCCTGTGTCAGCTAATACCATGGGCAGCTCAGGAAAACTAGGCACAACTCAGACATGTGCAGAAAGGAGATGTGGAACGGAATGGAGCCCCTGGGCTGATAGAGGCCTCCAGGACCTGCCATACCCATGTCTACCCCTAATTCCCCAGTCAACCTTCACAGAAGAGAAGTTGATCTTTCTCTAGCTGAGACCGAGCCAAGGCCCAAACTGTTGGAGCTGAAGGATGTTTGGGCTAGGCTCACAGAAGCTGTTCCGCTCCTCCAGAGTCAACAGCTACCTGTGCTCCAGGCCTCCATCTGGTCCTGGTCCTTTTAAGAGACACTGGGTGCTGACTCACTTCTGAGCCTGCCCCACGGGTGGCCCGCCTGGTCTGCTGTGGGTGCAGCCAGGCTGTGCAGGGAGCCCGAGGTGGATTTCCGGTGGGGAGATGCTGCTCCCCAAGAGCTGCTCGGGTGCGACGCCAGGGTGGAGGCTGTTGCCGTGTGTGGCGGCATCACTCCTTCACCCTCTTGTCTCGTCAGCCCCTGTCCTTCAACCCATGTGCTTGCAGGTGGCCTATGATTCTGCCTCTGGAGACTGCCCCCTCTGATTCATTCACTGGGCCCCAGTGATGTGAAAGATAGCATGTTCGTTCATTCATTCATTCATTCATTCATTAGGCCCCAGTGATGTGAAAGATAGCATGTTCGTTCATTCATTCATTCATTCATTAGGCCCCAGTGATGTGAAAGATAGCATGTTCATCCATTCATTTGTTCATTCACTGGGCCCCAGTTATGTGAAAGATAGCATGTTCGTTCATTCATTCATTCATTCATTGGGCCCCACTTTTAGAAATACTTGCATTCATCTTCAGGAGAGGGAGGTCATCCGGCCATTCCCCAGCCCTCAAAACCCACTCCACAGGCAAAGCAATGGTGGGTCAGGGCTCCTCTTGCTTCATTGTGGCCTTGTATTTGCTCTTCTGAGCCACAAGCATAGCGATAAAGTACAAAAGAAAAGGATTTCACATGCAGTAGAATGTCACCCTGAAAAAGGAAGAAAATTGTGACACAGGCTACAGTATGGACAAACCTTGAAGACATCCTGCTAAGTGCGATGAGCCAGTCACAAAAGGACAAGTGCTGTGTGATTCCACTTCTCTGAGACACCCACAGTAGTCAGAGTCACAGAAACAGGAAGTAGAATGGCGGTGGTCAGGGCTGGAGAGGGCAGGGAGTGGGGAGCTGGTGTTTAATGGGTGCAGAGGTTCAGTTGTGAAGATGGAAACATTCTGGAGGTGATCCGGTGGTGGTGGTCGCTCAACAGTATCAGTGTAGTTAATGCCACTGAATTGTACACTTAAAAATGATTAAGATGGTAAATTGTATCTTATGTATACTTACCACAGTAAAAGAAATAAAGAGAGGAAGACGTTTTTCGATGAATAACTGGTTTGAGCCAATGTGGATCCTCTAAAACCAAGTTGAGCCAGTCTGAACCCATGTAGCCATTATCACACCACGTTAGGCTGTTCTTGCAACCGCTTTAAAGAAATACCTGAGGCTGGGTAATTTATAAGAAAAGAGGTTTAATTGGCTCACAGTTCTGCAGGCTATACAGGAAGCAAAATACTAGCATCTGCTTCTGGGGAGCCCTCTGGAAGCTTTCAATCATGGAGGAAGACAAAGCAGGACCCAGCACTTCACATGGTGAGAATGGGAGCAAGAGAGAGAGTAGGGGTTGGAGGGGGAAGTGCCACACACTTTTAAACGACCAGATCTCTTGTGCACTCAAAGCAAAACCTCACTTACTACCAAGGGGATGGCCCACTTGCATGAAAGATTTGCCCCACGATCCACACACCTCCTACCAGGCCCCACTTCCAGCATTGGGGATTGCATTTCAGTATGAGATTTGGGTGGGGACAAATATCCAAACTATCACCCACAAAGAAGCAAAAACATTTTGGGCCAATCAGAACTGTTTGGATGTAGCCACAGTAGGGATGAGCTGTGATTACAGCCATTCAGGCCTGTGTGGTCATGGGGCGGTGGGTCGGCACGTCCCTGGGAGGTTTCAGGAGGACATTCAAGGCCAAAATGAGCCCTGAGTAAATAATACAGCCACATCCTGAGCGGGAGGTGGGGAGCCTCCCCTTCTCTCCTAGGTCTTGTGTGGGTCATGACCCCACCTTGGCAGGCGTGGAAGGAACATGGATCCTACAGGCTATGGCTTATAGTAAAGTGGTGGTGGTCATGCCTTGTGTCATTAAAATAAACATATATCATTAAATCCACCATTAAATAACAGCTATTTCTGCTATCCTCTTGCCTTTTCCACAAGTTTCAATATCCCAGATATTCTGTGTATATTCATGAAAGTAGACAGGTAGATTTAGTGAAGTTAACTGGATCATTGGTATCTTCTTTCTACATCATCTGGTGAAACTTGTTTTTCACATTATGAGTTGTAGGACTTTGTTTTAATGTCTGCAGCCTGAAGCAGTTCCGTTGAGACTAAGTTTTTTTCTTATTAGGACTAATCTTATTGACTGGAACTGTGGACTCCTCATATTAGGAGAACAGAGATGTGGCCTACATAAATTAGTGGAAATTAAATACTGTAGAAAATGCCCTCTGGAAACCAAAGTCTAATATCGACTTACTATTGGTCATTTAATTTCCTTTTGGCTTGGGCACCGTCGTTACATTCATTTTTCAGATGTCAAGCTAGTTTTCTCAGAACGTATGCAGGGCTCGAGGCCAAGTGTGGAGGCCACAGGGGAGGTCACAGGTCAAGCCTCCTGGGAGAGCTGTAGGCTTGAGCCACGGATAAAGCCACGTGATTGATTTTTAGCCCCAGTGGGTTGCTGTAATTAAACTATGCACACAGGGCTTCTTGCTTTTAAGTTAGCAGGATGGAAAAATTGCAGATGTTTGCAGCAAACGTGTAGAACCAGTGGCAGAAGCAGTCATGCCGGCACCTAAGCAATGGTATTAGAAAGGGTTGATGAAGATTTTCTCATTTGAGAATTGAATAAAACCCAATGGAATTCTCCCTAGTTCTGCAGCACTGGGGGGTGACTCTCCCTGGGCCAGTCTCAGCCCTGCAGAAAGGGGCACTGTCTGCTCAGCTCAGTCAGTACAGGGTCTACTGCAGTGGAGTCCCAGGGGCATCACAGCCCCCTTGTGGGGGAAGGATGGGCGGAGCTCCCACCTTCCCCACAGACGGACCCAGCACGGCACCTGGTATGTGAGGCCAGTGACCAGGAGAAGGGGGTGTCAGTGGTTGATGGACAGCTGTCTCTGCTACCTGGATGACTCACCCCCTCCCTTGGACCATCTCCCACTTTGCCTGGGTGTCAGTCACTGGAGGGTTAGCTCAGTACAAGCTGGCGGGTGACCTCCGTAGAGCTTGGGTGAAGGTGCTCTCGTAGGGCATATGTTTGAGACCCTTAGAGGACTCTCCTTGCTCTTGCTTCTCCCATTATTTTTAAACTGTAGTAATACACACGGAACACAGAGTTTACCATTTTAAAGTGCACAGTTCGGTGGCATTTAGTACAATGTTGTGCAACCACTTCTGCTGTTTAGTTCCAGAACATTTTCAGTGCCCCCAGAGGAGACCCTGTACTTACTAAGCAGTCACTCCCATTCTTCCCTCGCCCCCCAACCCCCCCACAATGAAAAATCTGTTTTCTCTCATTTGGATTTGCATATTCTGGATAATCTGTAAAGATGGAATCAGACAATATGTGCCCTTTAGTGTCCGGCTTATTTCACCAGCATAATGTTTTCAGGGTTCATCCCTGTTGTAGTATGTTCATTTTTGTGGCTGAGTGGTATTCCGCTGAATGGCTATTTTACATTTTATTCATCCACTCATCCATTGATGGACATTTGAGTTGTTTCTGCCATATGATTAATGTGAACAGTGCCACTGTGAGCATAGATGTACAAGCTTGTGTGTAGACATTTGCTGTCAGCTCTTTTGGGTGTATTTCTAGGAGTGGAATTCCTGGGTCATGTGGTCATTCAGTGTTTACTGTTTTTAGGAACCGCAGGTGTTTTCCACAGTGACAGAACATGTTACATTTTCACCAGCAATGCGTGAGGGTTCTGATTACTTTCAAAGGAAAAAAATTAAGCAGCCCTGTTGCTTAATGGTTTAAGTGCTGACTGAGACCTTGATAGTTTGGTCTCTGGCCTCACTGCTTCAGCTCCTCTGGCCTGATCTCCCAGGGCCTGCTTCTGTTCATGTGTGTGTCTGTTTATACCCTGGCTCATCCTGTGGAGGGTCTGAGGCTGGCAGGATCACTGGGTTCTGTCTCCACATTGGAAGGTGAGCTGTCCCAGGTCAGGGTGTTTGTTGTATGCGTCGTCCTGTCCTCAGCAAGAGCTGCCCTGTGCTGTACGGGACATACAACAGGCACCTGTTCAGGCCTGGCCATGTGGGCCTACCTTTGGACGGTACTTGACAAAGCCTCAAAATGCAGTGACAAATTTAGACAAATATGATTCTGCTCTGAAGTGCTGCACTGGACACAGCCATCCGCTGCCTGCCCTTTACAGGGCTCTGTGAAGAGACAGTGAACAATGAAGTGGAGGATGTGTGCGGGTCGCCCCAGTGGTCAGTGATGGAGGAGAGATTTCAGCAGACCAAGCACGGGGAATAAAGCCAGGCCAGAGTGTGCTGTCAGCCTGTCTGCCCCCTAGAGCTGATGGACTCAGCAAATACCAGTATAGGGTGCCCAGTTACATTTGAATTTAGATGTGTATAGAATTTTGGTTTTTCGGGGTTGTACAACATTATGAATTTAATAACACTGAACTGGACACTCAAAAATGATTAAGATAGTATATTTTATTGTATGTGTATTTTACCATAATAAGCAATTGAAAAAATGAGTTGTATTTCAGGTAGATAGTGAATTATTGTTTAGTATAAATATGTTCCATGAAATGTCTGGATACTGGGTTGCAGGAGGGACTCCCCTTCCTCCTCCCATTCACAGGCCTGCCTAGAGATGTTTAAGTACAGACTGACTGGCTGGTTTTCCCAATGTGTCTTGTGGTGATACTTTTAAGCCACAGATCTGCTTGGAAAAGATATGATCTCCCCCAGGGGAGTAACTATTATAAGAATAAATACTCTATCGAAGCTTCCGTTCTCCTCAAGATAAACATTACAGGAGTGACCTGAATTGTAAAGAGGAGTGGAAGGAAAAGAACAATACGGTAATGTTTTCTGAGCCATGCAGATGTCGGGACGGATCCAAGGGCTTCTGAAAGAGGACGTCCGCGCCGCCGAGTGAGACCTTCCATCCGACCAGGGGGTCACACTGTCACCGGTCCTGCTTGGAGCTCTGGTGCTGTAGCGGGTCTCGGCTGCCCCTCCTGAGCTGGGGGGAGGAAGAAGTCCCTGTTGAAATATCAGATGAGTAGGGATGATGGCCTCTTTTGAAAACAGGAATCATGAAGTGATTCCCAGAGAAGACTGTCATCTAATGGAGTCATTCATCCGCCCAGGACTTCTCTGTCACAGGGTCATGTTTGGGGAGAATTTTCACAGGCCACTGGGGATGGCTGTGGCTAGCCTGGCTTTCCGCTGATGCCCTGTGTCCCTAACCTCAGCGTCTGACATGCCTGTCATTCCAGAGAGTGCTTGGAAGCACTCTGCCTTTGTTGCAGATGGCCTGAGCGGAGTGGGTGTGCACTGGTTTCGTGTTGTTTCATCCAAAGCAATGTGGTTATATTGCTGTATTTTCAGTTCCACCAAGCAGACAAAATCAGAATTGACACTTTTAAAAATCCAAGCTTTAGTTTCACCAACTGGAGCCAAGGTGTTTATTAGAAAGATTTATTGGCATTAGTGTATTTTTATTACAAGCATTTATCTCTGCCCTGAACAGTTGTCCCTGGGTCGCGTGTGCTGTGAAGAGTCTGTCCCACACCACACGTTAATTTTCTGTCCTCAGAGCTCCGGGGACACATGCTGATTCTCATGCTGTGCCACCGCCTTCTCCGAGTGGATGGCTGATGTGGGTTTCAGGCTCCACTACAGTTACTCAGCGAGGGATGGGACCCCATGTCCCCTGTTGGCTGTGGGGAGTTGAGGTGGCCCTGGCTGGCATCTTGTTTTGAGGGGTGACTGTCTGCTATACTTTGGGGAGGGCATGACAGGATTTAAATAGCATCTTTATCTAGGATGTCTGGAGCCCCAAATCCATGTGGGCCTCCAACTGTGTGAATTTCAGATGCTGCCAGCCCCCCAACCCCGCCAGCCCCGAGATGGAAATTAGAGCACCAGATGGGCTGTCCCAAGGAGAAGCATCACAAGCCCACCCTCCTGCCTCTTTGGGAAGTCACCCTGGCTGTTTACTGTGAGATGTGGTTGTCATGGTGATGAGTGGACACCTGCTTGGGAGGGAGTTAGAGGAAACTCTGATGTGGGGGAAAGGGTCACCCGTAGAGACAAGCTTGTGTTGCCCGTGGACACCCCATACTATGGCCCCCGCACTGGGGAGTCCCGTGGGTAGGGCAGGGGGGTGCGGGCATCAGTCTGCGTCCCCAGCCAAGCCTTGAGCCCTGGCTTGAAGTTGCACAAAGGTACAGTGGCTGGCCCAGCCCTAACCCATGGCAGATGCAGCCCCTGTTGTGTCCCCCAACCCCTGACTTATCTGGCCGCCTGATGAGAGTCTGTCGCCCTGCGACTGTGGCGCTCCCTCTGCCTGACAAATTAAATCCCACCCAGCTCGCAGAACGGATGTTGTTAACCTGATTTCTTTTGCTGATTGGCTGGTTGATTTCTTTGGGGTTTTCTTGGAGATGACCGTCACCTGTCCAGCAACTAGTAAGGCAGGGAAGGGCTTCAGGAAACCAAGTCCATGCAGAAGGGCACTGTGTTGGGGACCTTTCAGATGAGTGGGTAAAACACCAACGTGTGCTATGTGCACCTTGAAATAGCAGAGTGTCCTCAGCAGAGCTCTCTGGGGGATGTCCCAAATAAGGTTTACTTTAGGAGAATGTGAGCGGCGTCTGAGGCGAGATTCTCTTGTTGCCTTCTTTGGGAGCTTTTGCCTGGTGTTCCTTGGCCATAGGAGGAAGAGCGGTGCCGGGGATGGGTGAGGGGAAGCGGTACCTGGGCCAGTCTCAGCCCTGCAGAAGGCGGCACTGTCTGCTCAGCTTGCTCGGCACAGGGTCTACTGCAGTGGAGTCCCGGCAGATCACAGCCCTCTTGTTGGGGGGAAGGATGGGTTTTGCTCCTGGGATGCTAGGCTTCAAGAAGCAGGGCAGCATGCCCGCAGTCCCAGACAAACCAGAGCCGGGCCTTCGGTCATGCCAGGACAGCAGGGTGTGGTCTGGCTAGGCCTGTGAGCTCATGGGGCTTAGGGATAGGGGCAGCAGGACCCGGGGAGGCAGGGACCAACCAGACTTCAGCGCTGCTGAGTCCCAGCGGCACCTCTGCACCCCCTCAGCTCTAGGAACGGCAGCCCCATGTAGCTTTCTTGAGGCGTAGCAGCAATGCTGTCCCTTCTCCCTCACCATCCTTAACGCCCAGCACCGGCGCCTGCTTCCCTGCATCCCCCACTCCCATTGCCTCGAAATCCAGTGGTGTCTGTGATCCTGGAGGGGAGGCTTAGCCAGCAATCATTCCGGCTGCCTGGAGCACGGCGTGTCTGTCCCCATCAGTGCTGGGAGGGTGGGCCCAGGTGGTTTAATTTTTCTCAAGCCCCCAGAGAGGCAGAGTTCCACCAAAGAGCAAGACACTGATAGACTAGGACGGGGGACAGGGCTGGCAGCCACGCCTCGTGGCGTCACCTGACTCCGAGAGAAGCCGGCTTAACACTTGGGGTCTCAGTTTTCTCACCTATCAAGCAGTGGGGAGAATATTCATCACGTACACAAAAGGTTTTTGTAAACCCTAAGGTGCTAGGTAAATTAGGTAAATGTAACTGTGTTTTTTTTTAATTTTATGTATGTATGTATGTATGTATGTATGTATGTATGTATTTACTGGGGGGGACTGAATCTCACTGTGTTGCCCAGGCTGGAGTGCAGTGGCACCATCTTGGCTCACTGCAACCCCTGCCTCTCAGGCTCAAGTGATTCTTCTGCCTCAGCCTCCTGAGTAGCTGGGATTACAGGCACCCACCACCACGCCCAGCTAATTTTGTATTTTTAATAGAGACAGGGTTTCACCATGATGGCCAGGCTGGTCTCGAACTCCTGACCTCAAGTGATCTGCCTGCCTTGGCCTCCCAAAGTACTGGGATTACAGGCGTGAGCCACTTCGCCCAGCTGGTAAATGTAACTTTTATCATCAGTGTCTTCCTTGCCATCATCATATTGTTATTTCTCGATAATTTATTTCCAGAAAGTTCTGGAACTGGACTTACCATGCAGGCGCTGGAACCTCCTTTGGGGTTTGGACAGGGATTTAAGGGCTATGGATCTGGCTTCTGTCTTCTGAATGATCTAAGGAACTAAATAGAGAAGATATACCTAACCTTAAATTTTATTAATTAAAGTAGAAGCAGTTATAGTTTGGTGTCTTCTTTAAGAGAAGACTTATGACATGTACTTGGGGCATTTTATATTTTGTAGTAATAGATTGGCTACTTTGCATTTATTCTCATCCAAGTATTTAGGTTTTTTTAAAATATGACTTTTAACTTTTTGGGCACTGTTGGTGGGAATGTAAATGGCACTACTGCTGTGGAAAATAGTGCGGAAGGTCCTTAAAAACTGAAAAATAGAATTATCTTATGATCCAGTGATTTCACCTCCAGGTATGTACGTAAAAGAAGTGAAAGTGAAGACTCAAGAGATATTTGCACACCCACATTCATAGCAGCACCATTCACAATAGCCAAGAATTGGAAGCAACCCAAGTGTCCATCAATAGATGACTGGATAAACAAGAGGCGGCATGTACACACAGTAGAGTGTGATTCAGTCCTAAAAGGAAGGAAGTTCTGCCATGTGCTTCAATGTGGATGACCCTTGAGGACATTTCGCTGAGTGCAATAAGCCAGTTCCAAAAGGAACATACTGGCTGTATAATAACTCCACTTACATGAGGGGCATAGAGCTGCCCGATTCATGGAAACAGAGAGTAGAATGGTGGTTGGCAGGAGCTCGGGTTGGGGTTGGGGTTGGGGAGTATTGAGAAGTTTGTTTAATGGGTACAGAGTTTTAGTTTTGGGAAGAGGAAGACATTCTGAAGGTGGATGGTGACCATGGTTGTACACCAGTGTGAATGTACTTAGTGCCACTGAACTGTACACTTAAAAGTGGTCAAATGGTGAACTTTATGTTACGTGCATTTTACTGCAATCAAAAGATAAATTTAAAAATGATTTAAAATAACTTTTTTAGAAGTATGAAAATAGAATATTAAGTTCATAGCAGTTTAAGTATAATTAAATAGATGACTGCACACACACCTATACACACACCGACATACACGTGCATTTTACAAAATTGTATCATATTGCATATCCAGGTTTTGCATCTTGCATTTCTCTAACATATAAAATCACGATCTTTAACTTCCCCATTTCCAGGTTTGCAATGGTCTGGAGCAGCCAAGGAAGCAGCAGCGCTCTGATCTCAATGGACCTGTTGACAATAACAACATTCCAGAGGTAATTTTTTTCAAGGATGAGAGTTCTGGGCCGGAACACTCATCTAATGATGGAGTGACCCACTGAGTTGTGGTCTGCTCACTTAGTCCGTGATGTTCTCGTCCCACCCAGTGCCTGGGGGAGAGGGAGTCCAGGTCAAGCCAAGTTGGTGTCACCATATGGGGAGGAGGTGACGGCACGCTGGCCTGGGAGGAGCGAGGAGAGGGCCTCCCTGCTGTTAGGACCGTGCCATGGAGTGCTCATGTGTTGCAGATGGTGTATGTGTGGGGGTGGGGGATCACTGGTACTTCTTAATTTTATAAAAAGCCATTCTATTCATTGTCTGATAACCATGTTCTAAACTAGGGTTTCTCAACAATGACACCATTGACATTGAGGCCTAGGTAATTCTTTGTTTTGGAGACTGTCCTGTGTATTGTAGGAGCTGAGCAGCATCCGTGGCCTCAACCCACTAGATCCTTGTACCTACCCCATCCCCACCCCTGATTTGTGGTAACCAAAAATATCTCCAGACATTGCCTAATGTCCCTTTGGGAACAAAAATCATCCCAGTTGAGAGCCACTGTTCTAAATCAACAACAGGTTTTAACAAACGATTTCCTATAAACTAACAGTCCTATGATGGAAGTTATTTCCCCTTTCTCGGTAACATAGTTTACATGAGATTGTTTAACTTTGTTGAAATAACGATGGCCAACGATGGAGTGGTATCCAGTCTCCTTTATCTTGCTTTTAAAGACGTGCCCGGATGGCTCTCATGCCCACCGTTTGGAGCACCATTGTGTTGGATGGTCTCTAGACTCCCTTCTAGTCAAGATATGCTAGTCTGAGGGTCCCTAAGTTTTAGACGATGGGCTTTTGGGCCACTCCCCAACATCACGTTGCCTGCAGCAGACTGGTTTGCTGTATGGAGCATCAGCATACATAAGATATCATCTTGGGAACACCGTCACTCATGGCGGGGTTTGCTTTTCTCATTATGACACGTATCACAGCCCTGCTTAGCCTTCACCTTGGGGGCTACCTACTTACAATTGATATGTGTTTTATTTTTCCATTTTTCCTAACAGACAAAGAAGGTGGCATCATTTCCAAGTTTTGTGGCTGGTAAGTGACTTTTAATTTTATCTCTCAAGGGGCAGTTGCATTTTACTTCAAAACAAATGATGCTTTTACTTTCGGCATTTGCCTGCAAAGCTTGTTTACAAAGGGTGCCTACCTACCAGCAAGGTGCTTGGCCATTGGCTGTTTGAACACTGTGTAGGCCCACTTAGTGGGGAGGGGAGGTCCAGCTGATCTGCCTGCTTTGATACAAGGAAAGGTAGACTGTCTCCTTTAATTACGCCCTTGGTAATTGCATCACAGACAACACTGATGACTGAATAGATTGAGATGTGTCTTTATAAGCAGTTGGTTATAGCTAACACTTCTGATGAGGGTGGCATTCAAATTCAGGCTTTTTTTTTTTTTTAAGATCCTTTGTTTTTCTTTACCGTTCCACCCTTTTTGAGGGGGTTAATAGTGCATTTCAACATTCGATAAAGAATGAAACTGGTCAATATGTTCTGTGTCACTCTTGGGGATGGGGAGCACACCTGCCTGGCTTTGATGGAGCTGAGCATCCGGAGACCTTGTGGGGCTCCTGTAGGAGATCCCCTGGGTTTGCTTCTAGTGCTCCAACCTCAGAGGAAAGGGCTTTTTCAGTAGAAGTTCTCTCTTTGCCAGGAGGATGTTTCCTGCGCCTGCTAATGCGTTATAATAAACAATGTGAATTTCATTAATCCTTTCAATAAGCTGGTAATTAATTCTTATAAATATTTATGGGAGCAAGGTAAATTAGTCTTCAGAAATAAATGACTTTCAGCCCTTCCCATACTGCTTTTCTTTTTTTAGCAAACAACTAAAGCCTGGGGAACTGAAGCCCCCAAATTTGCCTTTAGAGGACTAGTTTGAACCAGGCTAAACCAGTTCCAGTTGGTTGAAACTGGATTAACTGGCTCAAATCAATTTCGACTGTTATAGCTGGCTTAATGCTGCTCAGATTGGGTGAAAATCTGTTTTAAACCATCAGAATTAATATCACACAATTCAGATAGACTTGGTTCCATTTTGACCAATTCAGATAGGCTCAGATGGGTTTTGCCCAGCAGTTTACATGTGGTTTTAGGTACATTTTATCTGGTTCAAGCGGGCTCATACTGGTTTTCTTCAGGCCACAGCAGGTTATGATGATTCCTGGAAGAGACCACACTCCCCGCATTCCCGCTCGTAGGGTTTGATTGGGTTCCTGGTGTGTAGGAGCTGGCCCCTGATGAGCAGGGAGAATGCAGTACATCACTGTGCCATTTTCCTTGGCGGGCGGAAGCCAGGGTGGGATTGCCAGTCACACTGCTGCGGTGAGGCAGGGTCTCATGGATCCAAGAAGCTCACTTTTCAGTGTATCATGGTGTCATCTGGACAGAACTCTCACACTAGGAGGTGATTTAGACATTAAATTCCCCGGCCCTTGAACCAATCTCATATCTGCAGGGGGTGGGATTGCGAGGGATGCCTGGGGTACCTCTGACTCTAGCTCCTGGCATCCCAGAAGACTTGGTTCCCTGCACCACTCAGACTGTTCCAAAGCAAATCCAAACAAGGCCGGATGCCTTAAACCAATTCAGATGGGCTAAAACTGCTGTGACCAACTGGAACCAATGTGGAAAACCTGAATTTATAGTTTCTTCTGTAGGAGAGAATCCCTTTGATTGTTATGAAAATATAGAAAACGTAAGCAAAAGAACATCCCTTACTATTACAGCATTTATATTCAGTGAGGCCTTTATGGACCAAAAATCTTACTCAGCAACAGGAAGAGATCATCATAATGGTGATGCAGAACCCTAGAATATAATGAATTTGGGAAAAGCTTCTCCAAATTAAACACCTTTATCAGTTTGAATGCATTTGGGTACAAGTATCAAAATCCCCACCTAACATTAGCTTGCACAAATAGGAGGAGTGTGTGTTACATAAAGAAGTCCAGGGCTGGGCGTGGTGGCTCATGCCTGTAATCCCAGCACTTTGGGAGGCAGAGGTGGGTGGATCAAAAGGTCAAGAGTTCAAGACCGGCCTGACCAATGTGGTGAAACCCCATCTCTACTAAAAATACAGAAATTAGCCAGGCATGGTGACGTGTGCCTGTAGTCCCAGCTACTTGGGAGGCTGAGGCAGGAGAATCCACTTGAACCGGGGAGGTGGGACACAGTGTGAGAGCCAAGATCGTGCCTGCACTCCCAGCCTGGGCGACAAACAAGACTGTCTCAAAAAAAAAAAAAAAAACAAAGTCCAGGGCAAGAGGCCGCCGGTTCAATGGCTCAGTGATGTAAGGATCGGCACCGCTGCGTCTCTTGACCTCCTCTTCAGGCTTGTCACCTCATCGTCACACAGTGTGTGAGCAGCCCCAGCCATTGCTGCTTCTAGGCAGGAAGACAAAAGGAGAAGGGCTGAAGTCCACACCAGCTGGACGTCCTCCTCTTGACAGTAGGGAAGCAAAGGTTTTCTGTGGGTTAAGTGGTGATGACTTCTCTGCATGAGAATCAGACCGTCTGTTCCCTTTCGTAGTGTGCCTGGGTAACCTGAAAGGCAGCGTGTCAGCTACGTCTCCAGGCAACATTGCTTATGGTGAGGTGACTCTTTTTGATAAACTGTATCTAGATGGAAAAATTCTAATGCTTGGGGGACAGGGCATCCAGGGCTTTGAGCTTCCCACAGTGGTAACTTTTGTGACTGGGCATGTCTCTTGAGGGTGACCCTGGAAGCTATGCCCCACCCATGGAGTGATTGTGAGAGATACTGGCTGCTGGGAGCATAAGACTCTTAGACCAGATGGATTCCATGTGCCCTTCTTGGTGGGAGTTTTGTACCTTTGCAGCTGACCCATCCAGGGGCCCATGAGACTAGCTGTGTGGGTGCAGCGCGGACTCCCACCGGAGAGTCCAGGAGGCAAACTGACATCTGCCTTATTACCCTGAAGTAGACAGCCCTGTGTCTAGCTGAGCCCTAGGACGCTGCGTACCTCTGAATAGCTCGTTGAACCTTACTTAACAGACCCAGAAGCCTCTTCAGCACACTGCTTATTTCTTTGTGGCCAGAGCTGTGTCACATGACCAGCCTCTCAGATGTTAGTGTGGGCCAGATCAAATCCTGGGCCTTTCATGAAGGCAGGGCAGGTCTGGAATCAGCCCTGGGTGCCTGCCACCACTCCCCATCCCGCTGTGGGCCCTTCCAGCCTCCTGGCGCGTCCGGTGCTGAGGCTGAGCGTGTGAGTTCCTGGGAAGCCTCTGTGTAAGGGAGGAGCAGCTCCTCCAACCCGTTTGTGTCTGAGAAATTGCCCTGGAGGGAAATGTTCCTGGAGGATTCATGAGTATTTGGTCTCAGCTTATGCCTTACTTCATATCAGATAATTATTGATAATGAGAAATAAAATAATAGTAACAAAATGATACCATCTGAACCCTCATTAGAGCTTGGTGTCCCACTCCCTGCGCTGTGTGGCATCTCTCTATTTCATGTCGCCTGGTCACCACCACATGAGCAGTAAGTACTTTCCCCCATACTATAGGTTAGAAAACTGATGCACAGTGAGGCTACAGTCACTTGTGTGCGGTCCCGTGGCTATGTGGGGGACAGAGCCTGGACTTGGACCCACGTCTTGGTGCTTGACACATAAACTCTTAGCCGAGGTGATTCCTCCTTACCCACCATGCCTTCATATACCAGGGATTGGTAAGACCTATCAGGTGCTTGCTTTGAGCCAGGCCCAGATCTAAGTGTTTTAAGTGTATCAACTCAACAATCCCTGTATCCACAGCTCAGGGAGAGTGAATCCTGGGCCGAAAGTCACCAGGTAGCAAGTGGCAGAGCCAGGATTCAAACCAGTCTGGAATCTGAGCTCATCACCTTCACACTGCACTTCCTGGCGACCCTCAGCACAGAGTGGGTGAGGAAGAGCCTTCACTTAGAGAAGACCTACCATGCAAGTGCCAGAGAGTTCAGTGGAGGGGAACGTTCCAGATGCCAGAGCTGCTGGCCCCTGTCAGTCTCAGGATCACAGCCTTCTCTCAGCAGAGGCATCGTGAGGAAGGGCCTGCCACGATCACTGTCTGTGGAAAGTTCTCGGGGTCTAGCGACCCTCTCAGACTGGGCAGGTTAGCACTGCAGAGAAAACCTCCTTGTGAAAGTACGGATGGCACAGGGGATGCACTGCCTCTCCCGTGGGGAGGAATCTGAAAGCCACCCTCAGGATGTCCCCTCCTGCAGGATGCAGTGGCTGGCAGCAGCTCTAGCCCAAGCTGCTTAGAGGGTCACTGCCTCTGGATGAGTATATGTGAACAACCAGCTTTTCTGTAAAGGTAAACATTTGCTCATTAAAACCAAAAGGCTGGTGCTAGTCCCAAGCAATGGGGCCTAACAGTGGCAGCTTCAGTACAAAATCACAAAGACTGGTAAATCTTACTTTGCTTTTTGTACTTTGTTCTCCTAATCTAACAACCAAAGCTCAAAGAGGATGTTTTGAAACCCACCACCCCAACAGCATCTTGAGACTCATGCCAAAATGCTGCCAGGCCTCAGAGTCCTGGGGTCCTTTACAGCCTGTCTGTAGCTCATCAACTTCTCCAGCTCCATGCGGCTCATGTGGAAGGCATAGAAATTACGTTCCCGAGACCTGGAGCTGAGCTCACCTGTCACCCCTTCCTTCTCTCAGGGGTCCTCACAGTGGTAAAGCCGCTTTGCTGGTTTCATACAGTGGGCAGATGGGATCTGCGACTTAGTTTGCTCTTAAAAGGCAATTGGGGCCGGGAGCGGTGGCTCACGCCTGTAATCCCAGCACTTTGGGAGGCCGAGGCGGGCGGATCACGAAGTCAGGAGATCGAGATCGTCCCGGCTAACACGGTGAAACCCCGTCTCTACTAAAAATACAAAAAACTAGCCGGGCGAGGTGGCAGGCGCCTGTAGTCCCAGCTACTTGGGAGGCTGAGGCAGGAGAATGGCGTGAACCCGGGAGGAGGAGCTTGCAGTGAGCCGAGATGGCACCCCTGCACTCCAGCCTGGGTGACAGAGCAAGACTCCATCTCAAAAAAAAAAAGGCAATTGGGGTGAACCTGTTTAGATAAGACTTTCAAAGTGAAGACATCTCCCACCTCCTCCTCTTTGGCGTATTTGGGTGGGGGATGGACAGGAGGAAGGTCACCCTGTGGGACCAGAAGGGAGGTGGTGCATTCTAGAGAGGGGTTATGAAAACCCAGATGACCTTCCTTGTTTTACAAACAAGATCATGTTTCTCCAGTACTACATGCAGTCAGCAGGAACAGGGATTAGTCATGTTTTCAAATACGAACTTCTATTCACTAGTAGAAGTAGTTAAAGATTTCTCAGAATAGTGCTTGTGTCAGACCAAGAGCTGCAGGAGTTAAAAATGAGAAATCCCCACGGTACCTCTTGTTCTGCCTGTACATCCCAGATCCCTAGTCCTTCTGTATAGTGGAAGCCACTTAAATTTCTTGTGAATTTCTTAGACCCTTATCAGCTTATCCATAGGCCGTTTTCCTTAAATAGACATTGCACTGGCCACATGGATCTGTACTTAGCTTTTTCATTTCTTGCTATATCTTAGGAACAGCAATAGGTCCGTCTGATTATTTAAGTGGCAGCACAGGATCCGTTTAGTGGATGTGGGATGGGCTGTTAACCAGCCCCCTTGGACCGATTGTTAGGAGATTTCCAGTCAGTGCAGCCATGAACAGCCTTGTGGCTATGCCTTTGTGTTTGGGTGTGGGTTCTTTTATAGAGGCAGTTCCTGGCTATGGCAGGGGTACAGGCCAGGAGCATACCAACTCTGATAGACCTGGGCAGAATGCCTTCCCAAGGGGGTCAGTGTACCCTGCTTTTGGTTATGTATGAGAGTTGGTGTATGAGGTTCCCACACCGTCACCAACGCTGCATGACCAGCTGTTTGATATAAGCTCCAGGCTGATGGGTACAAAGAGGTGTCTTGTTAATTTCATGTGTCTTTCATAATAAGTGAAGCCAAACACTATTTCATATGTTCATAAGTGGTTTTTCTTTTCAATGCACTGCCTATTTGTTTCCTGTGCTCATTCCTCTGTTAGATTTTCACCCCCAGCTTTATTGGTGTATAATTGACAAATAAGTTTTGTATGTTTAAGTCATACAATATAAGTTACATGGTGAAATGATTACCACAGTCAAGTGCATTAACATAGCCATCACTTCACATAGCTACCTTTTTGTGTGTGTGGTGAGAACACTTCAGATCGATTGTCTTAACAGATTACTAGTATACAATACAGGATTATTAACTACAGACATCGTGCTACACACTGGATCCCCAGAACTTACTCATCTCATAACTGAAAGTTTGTACCGTTTGGCCAATATCTCCCCATTTTCCCACCTCTCAGCCCCTGGCAATTCAGAATTTGGGTGTTTCTTATTATTCTTGATTTGTGTTATTCTTTACATATAAAGCAAATGAATCCTTTGGTTTGTATTGTAAAAGTTTAACCAAGCTTACCATTCTTTTCTTCTTCTTCTTTTGGCATGCTTTTTACTTTGCTAAACATGTCATTTAGTCAAATATATCAGTCTTTTTCCTTTGAGCTTACTGAGTTTTTGGGGTTAGTGTGACCATCACACTCCTAAGATTATTTTTAAACATAAAGTTGTCGGCCGGGTGCAGTGGCTCACGCCTGTAATCCCAGCACTTTGGGAGGTGGGCAGGTCACCTGAGGTCAGGAGTTCAAGACCAGCTTGGGCAACATGGCGAAACTCCGTCTCTACTAACAGTACAAAAAATAAGCTGGGCGCAGCAGCGCGTGCCTGTAATCCCAGCTACTTGGGAGGCTGAGTCAGGAAAATTGCTTGAATCTGGGAGGCAGAGGTTGCAATGAGCTGAGATCGTGCCACTGGGCTCCAGCCTGGGCAATAGAGTGAGACACCATCTCAAAACATAAACAAATAAATAAAAAGCTGTCTTCCAGAACTTTGATATTATTTTAAATTATTTAAATAATTGATTTATCTGGAATTTATCTTGGTGCATGGATACAGGAAAAGTTACGTTTTAGGCGTTTTGCCCAATAGCTAGCCAGTTATGCCAGAGCTATCCAAGGAATCTTTCCCTTGCAGGTTTGAAATGCTGCCTTTACCATACCCAAATCATCACGTGGGTCTTGGTTTGTTTCTGGATGTGTTACAGGGATGGTCCATTCAGGTTCCAGACCCAGGCTGCTTTATTTACTGGGGATTTATGGTGCATTTTATTACCTGGTAGGGCTACTTTCAGACCTTGCCATCATCATTCCATTTCAGATTTTTTTCCTGGATATTTTTGCACTTTTATTTTTCCATAGGAGCTTTAAAACCAGCTTGTCTAGTTATTCACTGCAAACTCTTTTGTTTGTTTTGTTTTGTTTTGTTTTGAGACAGTCTCACTGTGTCGCCCAGGCTGGAGTGCAATGGTGCGATCTTGGCTCACTGCAACCTTCACCTTCTGGGTTCAAGCGATTCTCCTGTCTCAGCCTCCTGAGTAGCTGGGATTACAGGGGTGCGCCACCACGCCTGACTAATTTTTGTATTTTTAGTATAGACAGGGTTTCACCATGTTGGTCAGGCTGGTCTCGAACTCCTGACTTCAGGTGATCTGCCCACGGGATTACAGGCGTGAGCCACCGCACCCGGCCCACTATAAACTCTTACTGGTATTTTTATTAGGCATGCTTAAAGTCTGTCCATTTAGGGGAAAAAATGTCAGCTTTACAACATAGTCTTTCTAGGCAGCAAAGGATTTATCTTTCCATTTATTCAAGCTCATTTATTTTCATCAATAAAGTTTTTCATAAAAATTCAACACATATCTTGTCTGCTCCTTGTCGTTTTATCCGTTTTATTGTTTTTCTAAATGCCGACTTTCATTTCATTATTTTTCAACATGTTGCTGTTTGTAGGTACAAAGAAAGCTATCGATTTTTATGTATTAAATTTGAAACCATTGCCTTAGTGAATTCTCTTATTTTTAAAAAATAGATTTTTAGTTGTTTTCTTGAGCTTTTCCTGGCATGCAATCATACCATCTGCAAACAAGAATGATTTTTGCCGCTTCCTTTCTTGTTTTCTATTACTTCTTATTGCCTAATCAGATTGGGTAGAACAGCAGTAACAATTTTACATAATAGTAGGATATGGCTTCCTAAAAACAACACCTTTTTGAGAGATCTATACTTTTAATTTTCTCATAAAAATATCAAGCATATGAAAAAATAGCTTCAGTATTTACCCATTCATGGCTAGTGGTATTTAATCTATACCCTGACTCTTTCCCAGATTATTCTAAAGCAAATCTCAGCTCTTACATCATAGCCTCTTTAAATATTTCATATTGTGTCTCTAAAATATAGGAATTCTGTTTTAAAAGATAATTTCAATGCCGTTATCACAACTAAAATAAAGTTAATATTTGTTTATACCGTTAAATATTCGTTTGTGTTTGCATTTTCCCAGTTTAAGGGCGCTGTTTGAATGGGGATCCAAACAAAATCTATCGATTGAGATTGGTCAATGCATTTCATAATTCTCTTACATCTCTTATAGGTGGTCCATCCATCTCTTTTTTCTGTCTTACAAATTTTTGTTGGTGTTATTGTGGAAGAATCTGTCATTTATCCTGTAGCGTTTCTTGCAGTGTGGATTTTGCTGATTGCATCTTCATGGTGCTGTTTAATGTGTTCCTCTATTCTCTGTGTCCTGTAAAATAGTGGTTGTTTTTAGACATAGAGGCTTGATCAGATTCAGTTTGGTTGTTTGGGCAAAATCTTTCATACATATTACTGTGTCGTTCTATTGGGAGGCACATGATATCTGGTCATCTCTTTTTTGGTGATATTAGCAACCATTGATGATCATTGTCTAGATCTAGTAATTGATTAGAAGTTGCCAAATGGTAGTGTTCTAATTTCATCATTTCTTCTTTATTAGTTAGCTGGAATTCTATGTAGAGAAACTTTCCCTCAAGTATTTGGTTACCCTGAATATGGTTCTTATAAGAAAAGCAGATTAAATGCTTGATTTCTTCTCTTTACTGAAAAATTTAAAAATTAATGAGCTGTCCAGGCGCAGTGGGTCACGCCTGTAATCCCAGCACTTTGGGAGGCTGAGATGAGCAGATCACGAGGTCAGGAGTTCGAGACCATCCTGGCTAACATGGTGAAACCCTGTCTCTACTAAAAATAAAAAATTAGCCAGGTGTGGTGGCGGGCACCTGTCATCCCAGCTGCTTGGGAGGCTGAGACAGGAGAATGGCGTGAACCTGGGAGGCAGAGCTTGCAGTGAGCTGAAATCGTGCCACTGCACTCCAGCCTGGGTGACAGAGCAAGACTCCATCTCAAAAAAAAAAAAAAAAAAAAAAAAATTAATGAGTTTCCCCAACAGCTTTTAAAAGACAACCGGTGAGGTTGTGTATGTTGTTGTTAGCACAGTTGGTGTGAGGTTGTGTATGTTGTTGTTAGCACAGTTGGTGTGAGGTTGTGTATGTTGTTGTTAGCACAGTTGGTATGAGGTTGTGTATGTTGTTGTTAGCACAGTTGGTGTGTTTTCTGTGTTGTTACCATGCTTATTGGTGCTCAAGTTTTCTATGGCCAATAGGAGCTTCTTTAGGTTGTTTTCTGAGTCCCATCAATGTAAACCCAGTAGTCTTTGATTGTTTCCTTCCTTTCTCGTGTATTCCAGAATCATCTTAAATATTTCTTGCCCCAGGTCTGGCCAGTTGGTTCTTTCTCCCAGGAGCCCTGTGGAATAACATTTAGAGACTGTAATCTGGGTAGTACGGTTGCTCATTGCTGTAGATTTGGTGAGAGTGTATATGTCTGTGTGGAAGGCAGCCTCCTAAATGGCCCCCAGGGGCCCCCACCTCCTGGTGTTCATGGCCGTGAGTCCTGCCCTCCCCTCGTGTGGGGGATGGACCCATTGACGGCTTCTATTGAATAGAATCTGGCAGAAGTGATGGGATATGGCTTCCCAGATCAGGTTAAAAAGAGATGTGGCTTCTCTCTCAACTTGCCCTTTCTTGTTCTCTCTTACTTGTTCCCTCTGAAGGAACCAAGCTAGCCTGGTGTGGTTGGCAGTTACCCCATCCAGAGGCCCACGTGGCACAGGACTGTTGTCTCTGGCCAATGGCCTGGTAAGAGAACTTGGAAGTGGGTGACCCCTCTTCAGGTGTTCAGATGGCTGCAGCACCACTCAGTACCTCGCTGCCTGTGACACATGAGAGGTCCTGAGCCACAGTCACCCAGCTAAGCCACACACAGATTCCCGATCCACAGAAACTCTCAGAGAATCCATGGTTGTTGTTTTAAGCCACTAAATTTCCGAGTTATTGGTTATGCAGCCAACAATAACTAATACACAGCATATTTTTTTAAGATAAAATAACGTCATGATTCCTAATGATACTTTGTCAGGTTTATAGGTTCTAACATTTGTAGTTTCTTTCTCCTGTGCCCCAAATTCCTGTTCTCAAGGACACCGGCATAATTTTGCATTGGTTTTATTCCGTTAACCTTACAACAGTCTCAGAGTAACAATACCAACACTGCCAAGAACACATGATTGTAGATACAGATTACAATTTATTTGCATTTACTTTTGTCTTTAGAATACATCGCACAAGGGATGTACAGTCAGACGACTGTGTTTTAAAATATTTTGGAATAGATCACAACTGGATACACTTTTAGATTCATTTATTTCATTTTTCTCTTATTTGGAATTTGCTTTTTCCATTTAATTTTGTTTTGTAATTATATAAAATACTTACATGGTATGAAATTCAAATAAACAACATAGGGTGTATGCAGAGAGGTCAGTTTCTTCCCCTATTTGTCCCCCCACCTCCCAGTTTCTTCCTTTGTGTAGGTGACCATTTTGAGCATTTTACCTATTTTTATTGTAAGCATATCTTCCCCTTTCTTAGGTAAATGGTAGTGGAGTAGAGCCCTGCATGTCCATCTTGCTTTCTTCACTTCACACTACACCCTGGCGGTGATGCCACAGCTCTGTGCTGTTCACAGGAGCATGGAGAGGATATTCTGTAGAACTCTACTGTGCGGATAGATGTCTCCTATTCAGGAGCATTTGGGCAGTTTCCAGGGTTTTGCTATTACAGATAGTGCTGCTGCAGTGAAGCGCCTATGCGTATGCTTTTTCCTGTTTTTGCCATTAAAAACAAATTATTTATTGTGCTTTTTTTGGGAAGTCATCCTCCCAGCTGCAAGGGTTAGGATCTGTCTTGGGCAATTCTGCATCGTCTTGAGCTTGGCTTTGACCTTCCTTCCCTGACTCTCTGTTGTGGCTTCTCTTCCTCCTATCAGCCAAGTGACTTACTCTTGTTCACTGGGAGTCTCAAGTTCGACACCGTGGAACCCCCAAATCTCTTTTATCAGTGACAAAGCCTGTGCTGCAGGCCCAGGTGTGGCCTCTCCCTGGTGAATGTCCATAGGTGTGGTTTTCAAATGGTGTCTTCTCTTTCATATCAGCCTTATAGGGTCACCTTCTATGGGGGCTTCTTGAAGCACAGGCCCTGGCAGTAGCGGAGAGTCAGGCCTGGAGGCCACACCTTAGCTCGGCAGCAGCAGGTCTCACTTGAGATGCCAGTTACACAACTGTGATGCTCACCCACTCCTGCCTCCTCTCCCCAGTCCAGACCCAGGGGGCACTCCAGGGGCAGGCTCTCCTGCTGATCTGGTGGCTCGCCTCTCCCAGTCCTGTCCTGCCCCATTACAGCTGCAGCCCCTCCTCCCAGTTGAGGCCAGGTCCCATCTGCACTTTGGAACCGCACACGATCCGATGTCGTTTGTCTCCTGTCCCTATCACTCGCCCCTCCACTGGCTTTTGACCACATCTGCCCCACCCTGCGTCTATCCACACCCCCCACTCTACCTGCCCCTTTTCCTTCACAACAGGAATCTGGGAGTGGCTGCCTCGTTGCCTGCACCTCCCCTGCACCTCTCAGCCCCTCTCTGGCTCCTGCCCCGCCTTTTCTGAAACAGCTCTTTGAGGTCACAGCTGACTTCCTTGACACTGTGCCCAATACACGAGGTCTCCTTGTAGTTGACCTCCTGCTAGCATGGGTGCAGGCGGGCAGGTCTCCCTTTCTAAGCCCCTTCTTTTCCTGGTATTTAGCAGAGCAGAGTCCTGAGGCTGCATCCTGCCCCCTTGCCCATGACCTTCCCTTGCAGACTCATCCGTGCCTGCAGCTTCACTTGGCACCTGCAGATGGTTCATTCCCAAACCTGTTTTCTAACCAGGACTCCTGAGTCCAGCCACCTACTGAGCATCCAGGCTCCTGCCAGTAAACTTGCCTGGAGTCCCCAACCCAAGCTCAGTCCTCTCCCAGGCACCCCTTCTCAGTGAGGGGCAGGTCTCTCCATCGAGCTGTGCAACCATTGTCTAGCCTCCTCATCCTCTTTCAGACTCCAGTCCAACTTCCCGTCCTGTTGACGGACCCCTAAATCCCCATCTGTTGCTCTTTCTCCATCTCCATCATCACCCTGGTGCACACCATCATTGCCACTCACGTGCCGGGATGGCGACAGTAGCCTCTCAGCTGCTCTCCCTTCTTCCTCTCTGCTGCCTGCCCCTCTGCCAGAGTTCATTTCTAAAGGAGTAGTTGGGCCACTTCCCTGATGGATACCCTGGAGTGACAGTCCTTATGGCCTGTCACCTGTGGCCCCAGGGTCCTCACATCTGGCCAGCGCTTCCCCCTACCCTAGACTTGTCTCAGCTGCTGGCCCACCCCCTGGGCTTCCAGTCCAGACATCCTATAGCTCTTCTAAGGTGCCATTGTCTCTGCACCCTAGGGCCTTTCACCTGCTCCCACCTCAGCCTGGAAAGCTTTCTCCTCCTTTTGCCTGTGGCTTGTTGATTCCTTCTCCTCCTCCAGACCTCAGCTTAAATGGCAGCCACCCCCAAATTCCTCATCAGAGCAGGCTCCCCCGTCCCTTCCTTCCCAGGGCCATAGCCTCCCTTCCCAGCATTCACCACGGCCCATCCCGATGCATTTGTTCTGTGGCTGTGGGACTGCTGTCAGCCTCACTGTGTAGCCTGTGAGCTCCATGTTTCTGTCTTGACACCGGTCTTCACACAGTGGGTTCAGAAATGCTGAGCCCCTGAACTCATGACAATGAAGTTGGGTGCAGCCATGACCCACTTAGATGGTCCTTATTTGTAAAATGGGGACCCTGAGATTGGTTCATGGGGTGGTTGAGGACCGGCTGGAACTGTACCATTGTTGCACAGAGGTCCCGGGATGGTTGAGGACCGGGTGGAACTGGACCATTGTTGCACAGAGGTCGGTGGTTGAGGACTGGGTGGAACTGTACCGTTGTTGCACAGAGGTCGGTGGTTGAGGACCGGGTGGAACTGTACCATTGTTGCACAGAGGTCCTGGGGTGGTTGAGGACCGGGTGGAACTGTACCGTTGTTGCACAGAGGTCCTGGGGTGGTTGAGGACCGGGTGGAACTGTACCATTGTTGCACAGAGGTCCTGGGGTGGTTGAGGACTGGGTGGAACTGTACCGTTGTTTCACAGAGGTCCTGGGGTGGTTGAGGACTGGGTGGAACTGCACCATTGTTGCACAGGGGTCACGGGGTGGTTGAGGACTGGGTGGAACTGTACCATTGTTGCACAGGGGTCACGGGGTGGTTGAGGACTGGGTGGAACTGTATCATTGTTGCACAGAGGTCACGGGGTGGTTGAGGACTGGGTGGAACTGTGCCATTGTTGCACAGAGGTCTGGTGTGTTGGACGTGAGGGCTGCACTCCAAGACTCCCTGCCTTTGCAGAGAGCAGCAAGCCTTGTGGATGCACCCCTAACACTCCCACGTACACCTGTGATCCAGCTCCACTCAGCCATCCCCTCCCAGACCCCCAGGAGATGCAGGGACAAGTGTTGGAGCTCATGAGACCCCCTGAGGCCACACTGGTGCCTTAGAAGCCTCTGTCCACCACCCATGTTCAGGGTAATTTTCTCCAAAGGTGGCAGGAGTGGAGACCCTCAGGCTTGAAGCTGTGGAACTCCCATCCCCTTCCCTGTCCAGAGGGCCTAGGGTTTTCCTAAGCGGTGTTTCAAACAGAGGCTTCTTCTGGCAGGGGAGAACCTGGAGCACCTTATTCTTCTCCAGACTGTGCAGATACACTGTGCATACGCCTATGTGAGTGAGATATACAGTGTGAAAAGGAGAAGTCACTCTCTGGGGAGACAAGATCCTTAAACCTGTATCTTCATTTTCTTGTCATTTTGTCTCCCTCTGGTGGTCTCAGCTTAGGGTCAGTGCAAGACTTGAGCAAAATAACAGCAATTTCTACCCAAACATGTGGGGCTAGCTGCTTTCATTTTCTAGTGAAGCTGTTGGATTTGGGTTCTGCGTTTCCTGCGGATGTCGAGAGCCGTGCCTGTGAATGTGGTATACGCCCTGCACCGTGCCGCCCCCATTGGACTCTTCTCTGGGTCTGGGTTCTCCTCCCATGATGCATGTGAGTGGAAGGCAGGAGGCTCGGGCCACCGTGGGCTCGACTGTTTCCCACTGAACAGAAGAGCGAGGCAGGCGTGGAAGGCCCCCCCGCAGAGGTGGGTGGTGGCTGGAGTTGCAGCAAGGCCCTTGACTGCTTCACTGGCCTCGTCCTGGAAGCAGGCATCCTGGGTGCCAGCGGTGACCCCCTGCCTGGGATGGGGTACCCTTCACCCTCAGGAGCCTGTGCCCAGATGGGCCCCAGAGCTGGTGATGCTCACTTCAGGGGGAGACGAGGCCAGTCTTCCCTAAATCTACTCGAGGACATGGGTTGACACGGAAATGTGAACCTTGGAAGGGTCTGGTGCGCTGACCAGGGCCACCCTGGGGGCTGGCGAGGGAGAAGCCAGGGGGCAGTGCCTGGGAAGGTAGGAGTCAGATTCCAAAGGGAAGGCTGGCCTCCCAGCCTCCCCAGGGCCTGGGGCCAACAGGGTGCCAGGCAGCCCCCGCCACAGAGGACATAAGGACACTTGCCCAAGGCCCTGGTCACCTGCTGGGGCTGTGAGGCTGGGGTACCTGGGGCGCCTGGAAGAACCAGAGCTTTCCTGCAGAACAAAGTGATGCCATCTTGTGGTCAGTGAGAGCCACTGCATTGGGCGCCGCTGGGAGACTGGGGCTTCACTGGGGGGTGCCTGTTGAGCCATGCTCACTGGGGATGGCAAGGTGGTGTGAGGTAGTAGAAACGGGCCTACCGCAGGCGCCGGGAGCCTTCCCAGCCCCACAGCCGGATGCCATAAAAGGGAGCACAGGGGAGGTCTGGCGAGCCTGTGGCAGCCAAGGCTGTCATACATGCTGTCCAAGCCTCCCAGCTGGGCAGACGTGCATCCTTCACTCTGAAGAAGCCTCAGGGTAGGGTGGGGGTGCTGCATTGGGATAGCTGGATCCTGTTCCCTCTGTGGGGCTGCCTCTGATTCTCCTGGTGACAGGCCCCAGTGAACCCTCTGAGGGACAGGTGGGCGGGGGTTCCTCCCCTGGTGTCACCCCTGAATCCCGCAGTCCCCCACATTGGTGCCTGCAACCCTGCCCAGCTGGAAGGAGGTTTATCAGCTCCAGAGCAAGGGGTGACTGGAGGATAGTTAAAAGCCGTGGGAGGACACCATTGACAGGACTCAGGTGCACAGGGGAGGGATAGAGCGGTCCTGTGAGGAGACACAGCAGGAGGCACAGGTATCCTCGGCCCAAGGGAGCACACCAGACACACTGCCCAGAAAGCAAGAGGCCAAGTGGCCTTTGAAGCACGAGGCAAAACTCCCTGGTCTGTCTGGCGACAGGCGAGGGAGGGGCAGCCCGGAGTTTGAGGCAGTGGAGGAGTCTGGAGTAGCTCTTGCACGGAGGAAGAGGCTGAGCTCCCCAGAGAGACAGATGAGAGTTGTGAGGGTGTTTGGGGGCATTTGGGGTCAGGAATTTACAGCCATTTACCGTGCTCATTTGCCCTCTTGGGCAGCTTTTTCCAGCCTCAGGTCCAGAGAAAACAGGTTGGAGAGTTGCTGAACTCCTGGGGGCAGACGCACAGGACTGAGGCAGACACACACAGGACTGGGGGGCAGGCGTCCCCACAGGACTGAGGCAGATACACAGGACTGGGGGCAGATACACAGGACCGAGGGCAGACACCCACAGGACCCGAGGGGGCAGACCTTGCCTGCCCCACAGGACCGGGGGCAGACGCACAGGACTGGGGGCAGATGCACAGGACTGGGGGCAGATGCACAGGACTGGGGTCAGGGAGCTGCGGATACTGGGCAGATGTTGTTGAGGTGGTGGATGGCGGCACCCAAACTGGGCCAGTCAATGATTTTAACGGAATGGGTTAGAGGTGAGACCAGGGATCAGCTGGCTGAGGGAGGGAAGAGGTTAGGAGGCTACTGGCAGCGAGGGCTGGGGAAGTGCAGGATGGCTGGGCCCATGATGCTGGAGGGACTCAGGGTGGGGCCAGCTGGAGCAGGAGGGGAGCCAGGAAGCCAGGGCCAAAATCCCCGATGAAAAGGGCTCTGGCCAGGAGGTGGGCAGTCAGGAGGGATAAGGCAGGTGATGTGGCCAAAATGGGTCTGAGAGGACAACCCAGCCATGGTCTAGGATAGCTCAGAGGTCGGCTAACTGCAGCCCCAGTGGCAAATCCTCGTGTCCCCCTGATTTTGCATATAAAATTCTCTTGGCACACAGCCACACCTCCTCTGTTATATATTGTCACCGGCTGCCTTTGCACCTCAGGTACAATGGTGAATGGTTGCAACGGAGACCACAAAGCCTAAAACACATACTGTCTCGCCCTTTACAGGAGAGGTTTGTCCACCCCTAGCTGGAGCCCTACTGTCTGGCGTAGGAGCCACTCAAGATTGGTTTGTGGGCAACGTGGACAGGACTTGGGGGTCGGCTGGATATGGCTCTAACATGTGGCTCTTTATATTTCAATTAATTAAAATTACATACAAGAAAACGGTCCGGTCCCTCAGCTGCAGGAGCCACAGTGCCAATGCTCAAAGCCTCATGTGGGTAGTGGCTCCTGTGTTTGGGCACTGCAGAGATAGAACCTTCCATTGTGGCTGGCAGGAAGGTTTGTTGGGCCACGATGGTCTAGGGGCAGCAGATGGAACAAGCATGATGTTGCCAAGCCTGGGCCTGTGGTGTGAGGGGTGTGAGGAGCTACACGGGCGTCCTGAGAGGCTACAGACAGGCAGGAGCCTCGTGGGACAGATGCACAGGGACCGGCCAAGGAGAAGCCCAGGGCACAGTCAGGTCACCAGCATGAGTTCCGGGGCTGTGGGCAAAGCATGGAAAGTGCTGTCGTGTTTGGGATGTGACACCTTCTGGATTTGCAGCCTGTGATTGTCACCTTGAGTGACAGTCATCTGGAATCCTGGCGTTGTCCTCCTGACACCGTTTGTGCAGAGTTTTCTGGCCCACGCGTTGATTTTGTGCGGTTACTTGCAGCATGGGCCAGTGAGGGAAGAGATCGGCCGCCCGTGGCTGGCTGCAGATCGCGATGGTTGGGCCCTTCTGTTTTGCATCCTGGCTGCCGTGTTCCTTGTGCTATGGCCAGGCATGCAAGCCCTTTGTTCAGGGGACTTCTCCTCTAGGAAGACTCTGACTCTGTGCCCTCCTTCAGTTCCAGGACCCTGTGAACCAGAAGACCTCATCGATGGGATCATCTTTGCTGCCAATTACCTGGGGTCCACCCAGCTGCTGTCAGAACGGAACCCTTCCAAAAACATCAGAATGATGCAAGCGCAGGAGGCCGTCAGCCGGGTCAAGGTAGAGGTGCTTCCAGGGCCCCTCAGGGATGCCCACACACTTTGGGGGGCACTGGTGGGAGGGAATGTGGCGGGGCTTAGGCCCTTTTCCAGCTCTGACTGCACAGCCCTCGGCACGGAGCAGGAGTGGCCCAGGTGCCGACGAGGCTGAGGGAGGCTTGCGCCTTGGCGGGGAAGAAGCTGGCTGGGCAGAGGCAACCAGCTCCTTAACAGGAGGCCCACGGAATCCCAGAAATATGACCTTTGAAGATCATCGTTCCAAAGCATTCTAGTCCTAAAACAGTCCCAAATCCCAGTTCCACAGTACGTGTATTTTTAGTGCCACTCGGAGTGCTTCCAGAAAGGGGGGAAAATATATCACGTTTTATTTAAATTCAGAACCTCAAGAAAAACTTTGACCTGCTTGTAGCTCTGAGTGCTCTTTGGATTGTCTGGTTTTTAACATTGGGTGAGCCCGGGCAAGGGGAAGATGAGACCACATCAGCAAAACTAAATGGGGTCGGGGGAAGGGGGCGCAGCCATCTGAGGTCTCAGCTCTCTGAGCAAGACAAGATCTGCAGATGCCCACCAGCCCAGGGGTGAGAAATGGGGACAGCCTCCTCCCCAGCCCTCACCATATACAACCTTCTCTAACAGAAGCAGAGGAGCACCATGAGGCCATCCGGGGTGGGCAGGAGGAAGCCAGGTAACCCAGGGCAGTGCTGAGCCCTGCTGGCCAGTGCCCCTCAGCAGAGGCCTGGCCCTCCCACCCCAGACACTTGCCTTGCTCCGCTGCCTGGAGCTCAGCTTGCCTTCCTGCCGGCAGATGCCATCTTTCCTGTCCTCCGTAGATGGGGTGGTTGGCAGTCATTTTTAGCACTCCAGGGACACCTGTATGGGCTTCTCTTGGTCAATGTGTGTGCTTGAAGTGGGCAGTGGCTGTCCACCCGTCCCTGCTGGGCTTTGCCAGGCACCAGGCCTGAGTATGGGGGCGTCAACCACCAGAGTGGCATAACCTCACACACCTTCCTTCTCTCCGTGCCAACCTGTTTTTATTTTCTCTTCCATGCTCTCAGAGGATGCAGAAGGCTGCTAAGATCAAGAAAAAAGCGGTGTGTAGGGCCTTGAGGCCCTGGGACAGTGTTTGCTTGTGTTCCCATGGCTTGTCCTGGGCGGTGGGGGCCGGGGGGTTGTCCTGGGGATCCAAATAATGTTGCAAAGCAGGTTTTCCTCGTGCCTTGGTGGGTGAATCTTAGATGTTTGTAAATGAAACCACAGACACTTCATTTTTTTAACCACCCATTTTGGAAGGATTTATTAGTTCCTCTTTCTTAGCATCTCCGATGTTCCTGTTTTACGTGGACATTTTAAATTGATATGACATTCAGTTGATATGGCAGCGTGGTGGGGCTGGAGCCTGGGCCTCCTGTGCAGTATCACTGAATTGTTCTGATAGCTAAAGATTCCTTGCGCTTAATTTACTAAGTCAGGAGGGTGAGTAGTACACTTTGCCCGTGTGGGGCTTTCTTTATTGGAAATGAGTTTTTGGGCTGGGTGCAGTAGCTCACACCTGTAATCCCAGCACTTTGGGAGACAGAGGCAGGAGGATCATTTGCGCCTAGGAGTTTGAGACTGGCCTGGGCAACACAGTGAGACCCCTGTCTCCACAATTTTTTTTTTTTTTAATTAGCCAGGCATGGTGGCACATGCCTGAAGTCCCAGCTGCCTGGGAGGCTGAAGTAGGAGGATCACTTGAGCCTGGGAGGTCGAGGCTGCAGTGATCTGTGTTTGCACCACTGCACTCCAGCCTGGGCGACAGAGTGAGACCCTATCTTTTAAAGAAAAAAAGAAAGAAAGAAAAACACGAAAATAAGTGTTGAAACACTGGCAGACTTTTAAAAATGGGTTGACATTGAGTCATTTGTTTGTCACCTGGTCATTTAGTAAATGCTAGAGCGTTTCCAATCCGCCTCATACAGAAAATACCAAAATAGTTGGTGTCACAAGGCTTGTTGCCCACTGTTTTCTTCTGTTTAAACAGCAGGAGATTTCGTTCCCCCTCCCTGCTTTGAAGTAATGCCATTGTCTGGCACTGTGGCCAGAAGACCCCACATAGGGACTCCCTCTTCTGCAGCGAGGCTTTGGTCCGCCTAGGACGTCTACTTTGGTCCACCTAGGATGTCTACTTCTTGCCCAGTGGCGTCTCCTTTGATTCTGCTCAGGAGCAAGGGAACGATGGCGTTCATGCTCCTCTTCCCAGGCTGATTTCCTCTGAGCAAGGCAGAACGTGCCAAACACTGCAGACTTGCAGTTGGGGTGTGCTTTTCCCAAAAAAGAGGGGCCCTCGCTTGCAGCCTCCTGGTCCAGCTGGAGCAGGGAGTCCGTACGGACTGCAGCCGGCTTCTGGGACTTGCAGGTCCAGCAATCCTACAGAGTCACTGCCGCCTCTGGAGGGGTTGGTACAGGCAGACCCAGCTCAGAAAGCCCTCTGCGGCCAGCCAGGTGGCCGCCTGACTACATTGAATTACGGTTTGTTCTTCCTTTTTGGAAAGTGGGATGCTCAGTGTCATTGTTGAAGGCCCCTTTCCTGGCCCGGCCACAGCCGTGCGGATGACTGCAGGTCATGCCCCCCATCCACAGATGTGCCCAGGCCCACCCTGTGGCCTGTTCTCTGGTGTCTGTAGGATCCGTACTGTTGACACCCTCCCTTCTTCCGCCAAGGAGGATGACGGGTGTCCTCTCCCTGCCCTGTTACTGATGGTTTCCACTCGAGCCTGGGTGGCTTCAGGCTGCCCCTCTTCTCCCATCCAGGGATCCCAGCCTCAGGTTTCCTCCACAATTGTCACTAATGCCAAGGTCCACCTGCAACTTTTCTCACTTACTTCTGGCTTGACCTACTTTTTAGCAAGAGGATTTTGAGCCACAATCCATGAATATAACCTTTAAACGCATGCTGATGCTGAATGTAACCAAATTTTTAAAAACAGAAAAAGTTCCTCCACGGCTGCAGATTGTCAGCTGCACTTCTTTCAGCCCCTTTCTCTTTCTAATGAGTTACAAGCAAAGAAAGCCCACAAGACCCTTTCCCTTGAAAATTGAGCTAAAATACACTTTTATTATGACAATACCGGGCCTCTCTACAACTCAGAATTCTTGAGGAATTGTCAGCAGGGAGATTTCTTATTTCAGATTTTCTAGTGAATAATTAAATCATAGTTTTTGCCGTTTTGAAATGGAAGATAGACCACCCTGGGCTCCCCAGTGACCATGGAGAATTATTCACCTCGGTGGGCAAACTAATAGAACTTGAAATTCATTGCCACTGTGCAGTGGTAATTAGGATTCTTACAAATGTAAAAATCAGTGAAAGGCTATTCTAGTTTGGGGCAGACCCTGAAGAGTTCACTCAGCTCAGAAGAGCCCATGAAACCTGTCTCACAGCCATATGGCAGGCATGCTACAGTGGCTACAGGTGATGAATGAGGCCATTTGTGGGGCACGTCTCTTGGCTTCTCTGTGTCGTTGTGAGGACAGCACTTAGGCCAGCCCCAGGGCTCAGTCCCCCAAGGCTGCTGTGGGGTGGACATGATGGTGACTGTTTAAATCAGAAGGAAAGGCTGACATTTTCATTCAGCTCCTCTGAAAATGTCTTCCCCATTTCTTAAGGATACTTAGAATCCCAAATCCAGGAAATGTAGCCTGAGTCTATAAATTCCACAGGGGTTGGCCAGAGGGGCCGTGCTTGCCACTGACAGGAGGGGCTGTGGCGACAGACCCAGGCATCCCACCCCATCTCGGTCAAGCTCCGGCGGCCGACCCTCCTCCCTCCTGGTTGCCTCTTACAGACTGCCTCAAGAACTCACACTTAGCTAGGTGACGCGGCCGGTGGCGTGCAGGCAGATTCCTGATGGCCAGTAGCATTTCCTTCTACGTAGACTCGGGATAAAATTGCTGAGCCTTCCTTCGAGTTATTACTTTTTACATTGACAGATAAAATTGTATTTACTATGTACAACATAATATTTTGGAGTATATACACATTGTGAAATGGCTACATCTAGCTAATTCACATGTGCATTACATCACATAGTTATAATTTTTGTAATGAGAACACTACATTCATTATCTTAGCAATTTTTAAGAATATGAAATATTCTTAACAGTAGTCACCACGATGCACAATAGGTCTCTGGAACTCATTTCTCCTGTCTAGCAGGAGCTCTGTGTCCGTGGACCAATACTTGCCCCTTCACTCCTTTTGCCCAGCCCCTGGTAACCACCATGCCGCTCTCTACTTCTACTGTGAGAGCGACATTTGTAGGTTCCGCCTGAGCGAGACCGTGCAGTATGTGTCTTTCTGTGCCTGGCTGATTTCACTGCACAGCGTGTCCTCTGGGGTCATCCATGTGTTGGAAATGACACGGCTTCTTCTTTGCGAAGGCTGAGGAGGCCTCCAGCGTGTCTGCCCGCCACATTTCTTTATCCATTCCTCGTGAATAGACATTGGGTTGATCCCATGTCTTGGCTGCTGTGGATGGTGCTGCCGTGAGCATGGGAGTGCAGGTGTCTCCCAGACATGCCGATTGCACGTCCTTTGGAAATACGCCCAGCAATGGGATTGCTGGATCACAGGGTGGTTGTAGCTTGAAGTTTTTGAGGAACTGCCATACTATTCTCCGCAGCAGCTGCACTAATTCACACCCTCCCACAGTGTACCAGGGTTCCCTTTCCTCCACCCCACGCCAATGCTGCTTTTTATCTTTTTGATAAAAGCCATTCCGACGGATATCAAATGATATATTGTTGTGGTTTTAATTTGGATTTATCTGGTGATTAGGGATGTTGAGCATTTTGTCATCATGCTATTTGCATGTCCTCTATTCCGAGTTGGTTTTTAGATTTTAACAGTATCCACTGTCTTTTCTTAGAATTCTGAGGGGGATGCCCAGACACTGACGGAAGTGGACCTGTTCATTTCCACCCAGAGGATCAAGGTTTTAAATGCAGACACGCAGGTAAGCGTTAAAGGCAGTTGTTCAAAATCAGGTAAACTCCTGAGTTCAACTCCTTCTTGTCCCATGATATAGGCCCTGGTTCTCAGCAGCTTCTCTCCTGTGCCCTCTGCTCCCATCAACCCAAAGCCCATAGCTCGGGCTGCAGGAGGAGCAAGGAGCGCACAGCAGGTAGCAGTTGTGCTGGCGTCACCCCAGGGCTCTGCAGGCGGGAGGTGGGTGGGAAGACCTGCTGGGTCTTCCCCTGCTCCGCAGTCCCGGGGAGCCTGACCTCTGGAGACAGAGGAGGCAGCAGCCCCCACGGTGTGGCTCACACTGCAGCCCGCCACTCCCAACCCCAGCGCCGTGCCCCGACCACCCTCCAGGCCCTCACACACCCAGATGCGGGCATGGTGGTGCCCTTCCTTGTCACGTGTGTCCCGTGTCCAGGCTTGCGCCCTGTCCCACTGATCTTTGTGTCCTGCACCCCCCTATCCTGGAACCAGCCCCCTCCTGGAGCCTGGCACTGGGTGAAAACTCAGGGAGACAGGTGCCAGGGCTCAGGCACTGGGCGTGCAGCACTTCACAGCCTTGGACTTCATTTTCGGATCTTTTGTGGGCAGACCATCTGGACTAGATCCCCCTCCCACCCTCCAAGCCCCACGCCTCATCACCCACCTGTGCTGAGGGGCCCCAAGACCACCCCAGGCTGGATGGTTTCGGAGGACTGACAGGACTCCACGCACTCACAGCTGAGATTGATTTCAGCAGACAGCTCCAGAGCGGAATCGGCAAAGTGGGTGCGGGCTTCCAGAGCCCTCCCCGCAGTCACACAGGACACACTGAACCCCCTGGCAAGGGGCTGTGACAAGAGAGTGAAGTGGTGTCTACCAGGGAAGCTCCCAGACGCTCAGCCCAAGGTGTTTACTGGGAGCTGGTCACATAGGCACCCTCTGCCTGGCAGCTACCAAAATTCCAGACTCCCGGGGAAAAAGAGGTGTCCAGCCTAGACCACGTTGTTTGCACAAAGGGTTTAGGCAAGAGGAACCATGTTTGTCAGTTCGGGTGCTGGGAACCCTCCTGAGATCCACGTTCCCAGATGCCAGAGAGGGCCAGCCTTGCAGGCGGGCCTTTCTGGGGACAGCAGCTAGGCCTGCCCCGATAACTCTTCTTGCCAGTGTGCCTGGAGGGCGGTGCCACACCCTTGCCAGTGTGCCTGGAGGGCGGTGCCACACCCTTGCCAGTGTGCATGGAGGGTGGTGCCACACCCTTGCCAGTGTGCATAGAGGGCGGTACCACACCCAGAGTGGGAGGATGGGCCGGGGATTGAAGCTGGGCTGCATCCTCTAGAGCTGTATAGCCTTAAACAAGTTCCTGAACATCTCTGAGCCTCCTCATACCCACAGCCCCAGCTGAAAGAGTAACTCTTCTGATGGATCCTGTAAAGGAGAGATGAGAAACCCCCTAGCTTGGCCCAGTTTAGGGCTCCCTCCACTGGCCTCTTCTCCCTTCCCTTCCTTTCCCCTCTGAATCTTTGGATTCTGAACAGGGCATGCACATTAAATCTGTTGAGGCAGAGGAGCTGGAGAGGAGGGAACAGGTAAGAGAGACTGGGAAGGCCAAAGTAGCCAGTCAGGGCAGGAGAGCAGATGCGGCCATGTTGGTCGGCAGCCTCTGTCTGTGAGGAGGAGGAGGAGGGATCTGCCATTGATAGGAGCTGGGGAAGAAACATGTTTCTGACACCTGGGGATTGATGCAGGCATTTATGACAGTGACAGAAATCAGGAGATGCTGAAGAGCCACTCCAGCTGTTTCAGTGTCCCTCCCTGGAAGGTGACTCTTGTGGTTATGAAACACCCTCATGGCTTTGGCCAGAAAAAACGTCAGCTGCAGAGACAAAGGTGAAGCAGCATCCGCTGCAAAGTGGATTCTGTGAGGAAGAAATGAGGTCCAGAGATTGCAGAAACACTCAAGTTTCTTTTGTGAACAGAGGACAAAAGCATAAAAGACCAGTGGATTAATTTTTCTGAGCTTTGTGTGCAGTCTTGTTAGGTAGGGGTTGTGGGCAAGATGCTGGCTGGAGATTCCTGTCCAAGGACAAAAGCCATCAAGAGTCATGGGCCTGCCAGAGGCCGAGGGAATTCAAGTCAGGTGGGCTACTTTGGTGTCTCCTGACCCAGGCCCAGGCTGTTTGGGCTCCCTGGGAAGAGCTCATTGAGTGACAAACATTGGCCTTGATGCTTTCCTCTTCTGCACGGCAGGAAGGCCAGGCCAGGCCAGGCCACTCCTGGGCCCATATGGGAGAGCACCTTGTTCAGGAGGGACCCTTCTCCAGAGCCATGAGTGGCTTCTCATCCACCAGGAACAAGTGGGTTTCCCCGCACTATATGGGAAGCCTATCCCACAGCAGAGAGACAGCCCGAGAGCTCACCTGACATCACACCTCCCTGGGTTCCACACAGTCCATTTGGGAAACTGGGACTGAGATGCGGGCAGAGTGACTGACTGTGAACCAGTACCCTAAAACGCTCTGTTAATCTCAACTAGCGTGATTTTTGTCCCCCAGGGGACATTTAGCAATGGCTGGAAATAAATTATGTTCTCACACTTGGGAAGGGGGAGGTGCTACTGGCATCTCCTGGGTAGAACGGAATACTCTAACACACACCTTACACAGTGCACGTGACAGCCCTCCACAATAAGAACAGTCCAGGCTGGCTCTCAGGAGAATCGGGTTTGAGCCAGACAGTGGATAACTTTTTTTTTTTGGTGGGTTGCTGTGCGGGGCTGGGGTGGTGGCTCTGACTTGATGCATCCTCTGCCTTCCGGGTTCAAGCGATTCTCCTGCCTCAGCCTCCCGAGTATCTGGGATTACAGGCACCTGCCACCACGCCCAACTTTTTTTTTTTTTTTTTTAGTAGAGACAGAGTTTCACCATGTTGGCCAGGCTGGTCTTGACCTCCTGACTTCAGGTGATCCACCTGCCTCGGCCTCCCAAAGTGCTAGGATTACAGGCTTGAGCCACCGCACCTGGCCCTGTTGTGCTTTTTAATGGCTTGTCCCAGTAGTGTTTCCTGGCAGTGAAGCGTCTCCCTCGACAGGGAAACCATGATGATTGCATAAGCTGTCTCCTTAGCGACATTGGGAACATTGTGGTGCTGATGGCCAGACGCCGCATGCCCCGGTCAGCCTCTCAGGACTGCATCGAGACCACACCCGGAGCCCAGGAAGGCAAGAAGCAGTATAAGATGATCTGCCATGTGTTCGAATCAGAGGATGTAAGTAAACTCTTGCCAGGGCACTCCCCTCCCAAGGTTCACAGCCCAGGGCGGCTCCAGAATCCAGGCACTGTGGGCACCACCCTCAGGTGGAACCCTCCGTGCCGTTATTGACGTTTCCAGTGGATGAGTGATCTTTTGCATACTCTTTGGGTTTGCAAAGATAGTGAACACAGTCTTATTCTACTTCTTGAAACAGGTTCTTCAGGAGCTGTTATAAATTGAGCCATGGTTAAATATATGAGGGAGCTGTTTGAAGAAATCCCTTTACAAAACATTTTCTCTACTCAAAATGAAGTTAATCTTTGCGTAACTTTTGTTATTAAAATGCAAATTTTCGCATGGCCCTGGCATGCTGTATAAAGAAGGCACATCTGCACGAGGCTTAGTTCTGCCTTTGCGTGTGGTATGTCTTCCGAGCAAGTACAAAGTGATTCTGAAGTATAAGATACCAAAGACTCAGGAAAAGATCACAAGCCCTTTGGCTCCCTTCTTGGGCTGGAGAAGAGCATTGTTTTTAGCCTGGAGGGGGACAGAGGGACTGAGGAAGGAGCAGCAGGGCCAAGAGGGGAACTCAGAGAGGAACTGTCCTTCCTGGAGGCTAATCTTACTCACAGACCAGCAGCGGGGCTGCTGGTGAGCCAATTTTGTGGCTGTTGCCAGAGTGAAGTTTTAAGAAATGATCTATGGCTGGGCACTGTAGCTCATCATGCCTGTAATCCCAACACTTTTGGGAGGCCGAGGTGGGTGGATCACCTGAGGTCAGGAGTTCAAAACCAACCTGGCCAACATTGTGAAACCCCATCTCTACTAAATATACAAAAAATTAGCCAAGCATGGTGGCGCGTGCTTGTAATCCCACTTGGGAGGCTGAGGCCAGAGAATTGCTTGAACCCGGGAGGCGGAGGTTGCAGTGAGCTGAGATCGCACCATTGCACTCCAGCCTGGGTGACAAGAGTGAAACTCTGTCTCAAAAAAAAAAAAAAAAAAAAAAAAAATCTATCCTTCATGGGCAGTTGGCCAGGGCATTCTTTTTCACATAAGGACTTGAGGGTGTCTCAGGACCTGGGCAATAGGGAAGGGTCCCCATATTGTCATGATCCTGACATACGGCATGGGAACTGAAGACAGGGTTCAAACCTGTGGCTGGCGCAGTCATCTGCTTCCTAAGAAGCTGGGTCCACTTGAAATGCTTCACGCAATGGCAGATTTACAGGGGGGAGAGGGCATTTCAACAGCGCACTCACACATTCCTTCCACCGCTACACGGAGACCCCCCCAAAACCTGGATGGGCATTTCTGTGTGACTGAGGGCTGAGGATGTCTGAGAGACCTGGCACGGGCGTGGGCCACAGGTGCTGGTGGAATGAGGCAGGGGCAGTGCTGGGTGGTTGGTGGGACTTTCAGAAGGGGCATACACAGGCTTTGGAACGTGAAGTGGGGAGGGACCCAGGGTGTGGGTTGGGGCCTGGGAGGGGCAGGAGGTGGATGGGGCAGGGGGCAGTCCCTGCCCGCACAGCAGCCTCCCCGTCCCCACCTCTCCAGCGCCTGCAGGCTCTGCCCACCGCCTACCTGCAGGAGGCCGCTTGAGCCCTTGGGTGGGGCCTGGGCTGGACTCCTGGCCTCACAGCAGTGAACTCCCACAGGCTTGGCTGCGAGCTGGGGCTGGCAGGGCGACCCCTTCTCTGAAGCGCCAGCCGCAGAGCGAGCCCCCTGAACCCCACACCTCCCAGGAGGCAGCCGGGACCCGGAATGGAGGCGGCGGCTGGCTGCACACCAGCGGGCCTGATGACGCCTGGAGGAGGCGCAGCCACGCGGAGCCGGCTCCTGGGCTTGGAGCTTCCGCGGGGGCGGAGGATGTCGTCCAAGGGGAGGAAGAATGGGGGTGGCCCGAGGGAGACCAAGTGGAGTCCAAGGGCCCGTGGGTGGTGGAGCTGGGCTTCCGGAGCTCCCGTGCTCTCAGGCCGCCCTTCCCAGCCAGGTGGCAGCATCAGGCGGAGACAGAAGCAGAGGCTTGGGGGCCGCCCTGCGCCCCGGAACCCTGAGATCCCGGGCGGGTGGGGCAGGGACCCCCCGGCCGCCCTCCACTTCTCCCGGAGGCCCGACCCTCTCCTGCGCGGGCGCTGCCCCCGACCTCCCGCCGAGCCCCATCAGCTCGCCAACTCCGCAGGCCAGCCCGGCGGCGCCATCTGGCGGTCCCCGGGCGTCGCGCCCCCAGCCGGGTCTGGCAGCGGCAGAGACCCTGGGCGTGGGAACCGGCAAGTCCTAGAAACCGCTTAGGGCCCGTCAGGGAGGGCAGTTCCACGCCTGCTGGAGGGAAGGTCGCCTGCTGCGCGCTTCTAATCCGGCCCAGGGAATTGCCTTTCCCAATGCGTACATTCATCTGCTGCTCTTACATCCTGCCACGTGGAGAGTGGGAAGGGAATTGAGGCCAAAGCCCTTGTTTTCACCTGTTTTGGGATCCTGTTGAGTAGGAATTTGCTGGGGGCGCCCGTGCAGAACCCCCTTGAGGGCAGCTGGGGAGGCAGGTGAGGAGCAGGACAGAGCATGAGGAGGGGCTCACACAGCCCAGAGCCTGGCGGGCGGCCAGCTGTGGGCTGAGACGTCATCGAGGTCGCCAAGAGCCCCACCACGCTCCCACGGCTGCACAGCTGCCAGCCTGCTTGGTGACCTCCGGGAACTCAGTACAGCTCTCACCTCCCACTGTCAACTGTCTGCGCTCCAGCAGGCGACCGGCCAGGCCCTGAGTGCTGTTTCAATGTCCAGGCCTCTGCCATGTCAGAGTGGGTGATCTCCATTGAAGCAGCTCAGTGGAAGTAGAAAGAAGCCACGTGCTCCGTAGGGGCTGTGTGGAGTCCCAGGTCTCATGTCTTGTAAGCCCGGCCTGGCACAGCCACATGTCCATAGTGGGCACTGGGTTCTGTTGCTACCAATAAATACATGCAGGGTAGACAACTAGCAGCATGATGCTCCCAGGAAACACACTGAAAGTCCATTTTTGTCATGAGTGGAAAGGAAATACAGATGGTGCTGGGTGCAGTGGCTCACACCTGATGCCAGCACTTTGAGAGGCCAAGGCAGGAGGATCATTTGTGTCCAGGAGTTTGAGACCAGCCTGGGCAATATGGCAAGACCCCCATCTCTACAAGAAACAGTTTTTAATTAGCTGGATGTGGTTGTGCTCACCTGCATTCCCACTCCAGTCTGGGCAACAGAGCCAGACCTCATCTCAAAAAAAAAAAAAAAAAAAAAGCAAAAATATGACATGTAATCAATAATTCATTGTTGTCCTAGACTTTGTTTGAAACAGCTTTGACCTGGAGCATCTGGGCCATGCCACAGCTTAGGCAGGGACAGTCAGGAGCAGACCCTTCAGGGTTCAGGGCAACACTGGGGTTCGCTCACGGTGGGGTGCTGGTGGGAGACAGCCTTCACCAGATGAGGGAGGGCCCCCAGTTTCTTTCTTGTTCTTCTAAGCTGGAACAAGGGCCCCCTTGAAGGCTTACGGGTGCATCCTGCACCCAGCCCTGCCGCAGCCCCTGTTGAGGAGGCCGCGGGGAGCCTGTGCCGCATGCCTGTCTCCAGCAGGCCTGCCCTCTGCGCAGGCCCAGCTCATCGCCCAGTCCATCGGCCAGGCCTTCAGCGTGGCCTACCAGGAGTTCCTGCGAGCCAATGGCATTAACCCCGAAGACCTGAGCCAGAAGGAGTACAGCGATATCATCAACACCCAGGAGATGTACAACGACGACCTCATCCACTTCTCCAACTCGGAGAACTGCAAGGAGGTAAGCCACGCCCACCGGCCTCAGGGAGGTCACGTTTGCCAGCTTCTGCTCCCTGAGCTCCTGCAGAGCGAGCTTTCCCGGGGTCCTCACGCACACCCTTGCCTTCCATCAGACTCGTGTGCGGCCCGGAATGTGCACCTCGCTCCTGCCTTCCAGCTGAGCGCTTGCGTGTGAAATGAGGTGTTTGTAACAAAGAAGCTGATTACAGTCGGCTTTAATGACCTCGAAAATGTGCCTTTTAATGCTGCTGTTATCAACCGGCGCTCAGCACCCGGCAGATATTTCTGAAAAGCACGTGGCATCTCTAAAGGGAGCTTGGGTGCTCTGGCAGGGGAGGCTGGAAACCACCAGTAGCAGAGGCCTTAGCTGGTCCCAGTGGCTTCCCCCAGGGGACTTTGGAAAGTTCTTCTGGGCAGAGAGGAGCAAATACCCTGGGGATGGCCCGTACCTTGACTGTTTGTTAAAGGGCTGAATTGTTCTGTCTGCGGTGGATGAGTGCATGGCCTCTGCTGCTTGTTGAATGGGTGAATGCGTGATCCTGGTTTCTTGCTGAAGACATTCCAGGCAGTTTCCCAAACAGTGACCTTTGAGAGGAAGTAAAAGTAGAAGGACTTTTCCAACAAGAGTGAAGGCCGGGGGCAGGCTATGGGTGCTGGAGTCTGAGAGCCTTCCTCTGGCCTCTGTGGGTGTGGTGGGGTGGAAGGAGCAGGAACCAGGACACTGGAGCCCTGCTTGGGGTGGGAAGGTCAGTGTTGGGCATGGGTGGGGATGGGGGTCTGTACTTCCAGGTTCCCAGGATTGCTGGGTGGACCCCAGGGAGGCATGGGAGCCAGAGTGGGGTGGGCAGGGCCTCTAGCCCAAGACCTCTCCTGTATGAGATGAGCCAGCCTTGGATCCCATGGCAGGGCGGAATGTGCTGGGACAGGGTCAGCCTCATCCTCCTGTGGGTCCTTGGCAGAGGCCCCAGTCCCTGCCACCAGCCCCTCTCACACTGCTGATCCCTTTGCAGCTGCAGCTGGAGAAGCACAAGGGCGAGATCCTGGGCGTGGTGGTGGTGGAGTCAGGCTGGGGCTCCATCCTGCCCACGGTGATCCTGGCCAACATGATGAATGGCGGCCCAGCCGCCCGCTCAGGGAAGCTGAGCATCGGGGACCAGATCATGTCCATCAATGGCACCAGCCTGGTGGGGCTGCCGCTCGCCACCTGCCAAGGCATCATCAAGGTGGGCACCCTGGGACCCTCCGCCCAGGGGTCGCCTCAGCCCTGCCCCACTTGATCCCCACTTTGCTGCAATCCACACTTCACCCACGGTGAAACTGAGGGCCAGGGAGACTCACCCGGTGATTGGTTGATGATGGCATCAAAATTTGAACTCAAGACCATTCCCCATGTCTGAATCAGAGGTGGCCCCGGGCTGCCCTGGGGTGGGAGGGGAGGGGTTGTCTGAGCCCTGTATCAAGCCATGTGGCCCTGGGCAAGGGCCCAAGGACCAGTGAGTATACAGTGACCAGCTTATCCTGTTTTGCCTGGGGCTTTGCCAGGTTAGCACTGAAAGTCCCGCTTCCGGGAAACCCCTTCAGTGCTCTTGGGCTGGGGAGGTGGGGCACCCTGCATGGGTTGAGTTCTGGGACACAGGTTCCCTTAAGTAAGGAGGCCACCCTGACCGTCAGACTCGTGAGCTTGCAGCTTTGGGAGGTGCTGCCTGTCGCTGTCAGGGGCCAGGCAGAAGGGTCACCGGCAGGTGGGGTGGGGGCCTTCACACTGACCACTTGCGGAGGAGCGGGCTCTGCCTGCTGCTGGCGACTCCTGTGACCCAGCTGTGGCCTGGCCCCCAGCCCTCTGTGGCATGTTCCTCCCCACCCTGCTGTGGTCTTGGTGCTGGAGACAACACCGTCCTCCTCTTTGTTCAGCATGAGAGATGAAGGGCATTCCCCAGGCCAGAGCATCTCATAGACTGGCTCTCGGAGCTTGCCCGGCAGAGCTTCTGCCCAATGGGCAGCCACACAGAGAGACATGGGAGAGGCCTCTGCCAGCGAGGTCTCAGCAGCCGAGGTCCCCACTCCCAGGGCTGCAGCTCCCAGGTGGAGGCTTGGGTTCCTCCCCGTGCCTCTTCACCCCCACCGGACCCCAGCGGCCTGGTGCACCCGCTTCCTCACTCAGAGATTTGCTGCGCAGTCACTCCCTGCCCTGCAGGAGGTCATCCTTGGAGGGCACTGGGTTTTGAGGAAAGTGTCCCCACATTCTTCCATAGGAAACTCTCCTGAATTTGGCATGATGATGGCCCCCTCGACACCCTGAGGGTGAACTGGTGCCAGGCGCATTGGTTCTGCCCAGTGGCACTCAGAGCCTGGGCTCACTCCCGCAGCGGCTCATCTTCCCCAGGGCAGAGGTGCCCTGAGCATGGTGGGAAAGAGGGCGCAGTGCCGCCCTGGAAACCTGGCAGCTCTGGGAAGGGCCAGAGTAGAGGCTGTCCTAAGCTGCACAGAGGGGCTACGGGCTGAGAGGGTTTGCCAGCCTCACCCAGTGTGCGTCCTCACCTTCCAGCCTCCGCCCTGCCAGCCTCACCCAGTGTGCGTCCTCCACTGCCCCAGCCTCCCGCCCTGCCAGCCTCCACCCAGTGTCGTCCTCACTGCCCCGGCCTCCGCCTGCCAGCCTCACCCAGTGTGCGTCCTCACTGCCCCCGGCCTCTGCCCTGCCAGCCTCACCCAGTGTGGGTCCTCACTGCCCCCGGCCTCCGCCCTGCCAGCCTCACCCAGTGTGCGTCCTCACTGCCCCCAGCCTCCGCCCTGTCAGCCTCACCCATCCTGGGTCAGGCTTGATGTCTAAGGCCCAGCCTTTGACTCCTATCCCCGTGCTCTGCAGGGCCTGAAGAACCAGACACAGGTGAAGCTCAACATCGTCAGCTGTCCCCCGGTCACCAAGGTCCTCATCAAGCGGCCAGACCTCAAGTACCAGCTGGGCTTCAGCGTGCAGAATGGCATTGTGAGTCCCCGCTCCTGCCCTGGGCCGTCACCACCGCTGCAGGGCCCAGGGAGGGAGAGCAGCTCCCGTCTGATGGGGCAGGCTATGCCTGGCAGCCTGGCAGGACCTGGCCCATGGGTGCAGCTGCCCACAGCCAGGCCACTCGGGACAGGAACTTTCCATGGCTCTCTGGGAGGTCTTGGGTAGAAGGGGAGGGCCAGGGCATGGCCGTGGATTGGGCCCCTGCAGCCTTTCCCAGGTGCCCTTGTCCCCACAGTGGCTGTCGCCTGCTTTGGAGGGAGGGCAGCAGGCTTCGCCAGCACTGTGGCTTGGACACAACCAGTCGTGGCATCACTTACTATGCTCAACAAACAGATGCTCGCTCGTTCATCCATTCATGTACTCATCATTCACTTGTTCACGCAGCCGTTCAGCAGACATCTGTGAAGTGCCTGCTCTGTGTTAGGCGTTGCGCCAGGCAGTGGGAAGCCTGGAGTGCTGCCTGGAGGAGGTGATGCTGGGCTTGAGTGTGGTTCTGGCCAAAAGCCTGTGCCAGTTCCCCGGGCCAAAGTTCTTTAGCCCAGAGTTTCCACCCTCTCATTGACCTGCGTTTGGCTGGCCGGAATTCTCGTTCCTTTGTTTTCCCTTCTGCAAAAGACCCAGAGGGGAGAGTTGTGGCCACTAAATGGAATAAAGAAGAAAAGGGCTGGCAATACCCAAATTGTTTAAACCAGCCCTGAGTGTGAGGGAGCGTAGGAGGAGGGGCATTGCGGGCTGGGGTGGAGTGGTGTGGAGGCGACGGGGAGGACGCGTGTCCACCCACAGCCACAGAGGAAAGACAGTGGGAGAACATTCTAGAAGGACTACCAAATCTTCTCCATTGTTTTCTGGTGAAGCAGCATGGAGGGGTATACCCACCGTCAGGGTGGAGTCACAGGGCTTGGGCTCAGGGCCCATCTCTGACCCTGCTGTGTTAGAGCAAATTTGCTCCTATAAAAAAGATTCCACAAATCTTCATATACTGAGAGCTGACTGCTTATTCGTGCTGCAGTCTGATTTGCAGTGGGGGCAGTGGGGGTGAGCTTCACTCCACAGAGCCACTCAGGGGCCCAGGCTCTGCCCTCAGCTGGGCTTCCGCAGCCCCCACTGGGAGCTCTGTGTCTGGCTGGCACTGCAGGAAGAGAGGCAGCTCGGAAGACCTTGAAGGTTTTCAGGACCAGAGCAGAAGTGGCTCTTGTCATTTCTGCTCACAGCCCACTGGCCAGATAGCTCAGCCACAGACCCATGGGAAGCGGCGGCCAGCCGGCGCCCAGAACGAAGAGGGACAGGGCATCGCCAGTGTCAGCCATACCTTCCCGGCTGTGTGACCCTCGGCAAGTCACTTAACACTCACTGGATTCCCCTCAAAAGGTGCTTGTGAAGATCAGCAGAGAAAATCCATAACGTACCCCAAGCTACCCAAGGTGGGCCCGCTGGTCCTAGTCTTTGCCAAGGAGGAAGGCCTGTGGCCCCTGGACCTGGCACAGGTGCTGGGACAAGTTGTCTGCACCCCACTTGGGGCTTCTGTCCAGGACAGTGCGCCTGCCGCAGGAGCTGGCCAGGTGGTGGTCTGGCCTGGGCTGGCTCTGCCTGACTGCTCTGCACACATGTGGCCTGGGCACAAGCAGTTGCCCCAGCTAATTTGGAGGCTCTGCAGAAAGTCAGCTGGGGCCCTGTCTGCAGCTGCCGTGAGCACTTTGTGGATGGGCATGGCTGGGCCCCAGGGAGGAGGGCTGGGACAGCCTTCTGGGCTCCCGCACCCCAACCGTCACCAGGCCCTGTGTGCCTCCCACCCCAGCATTGGGGACAGTGGAGGAAGCTGGGGACTGACAGCCCTGCAGCCCTCACGAGGAGCTGTGCTGTGCAGAGCCTGGGGCGCTGTGTGGTGTCCCCGGGCTGCTCCTGCCTGGCCAAGCCTGTTGACTACACAGTCTTTGCCTCCTGAGTGGCACTGGGGAGCTGCTTGTCCTGTTCCAGCACCCCTTGCCCAGCCTAGGAGGCAGGTGGGCCTGGGTTGGTGGCCAGTGCCGCTCCCTGACAGCCCCGTCGCTGGGAGCCCTGCAGGAGAGGGTGGCCTGGGGGCTGCCCACTCTTAGGGCCTGTGACTATAGCCCTGCCCAGGATGAGTTTGATGCCCCCTCAGTCTGCTGGTGTCCCCCAAACTATAACCGCATGAGGAGCACAGGAACTGGAGCAGCTGGGGCACACAGAAGTTTAGTGACTTGCCCCAGGTCACACAGCCACGTGGAGCACTGGTGGGGAGAGGGGAAGAAGAGACAAGGAAGGGAGGACTCCGGTTTGTGTTTTGTGGGGGCTAGATTAACGTGCATGGGAAAGGAGGGGACAGTTGGAGCAGCCCAGCCAAGCCCAGGTGCAGGGTTCTGTGCCTGCCTTCCCAGAGAGCCAGAGTGCAATGGGCGAGTGTGAAGCCCGGGCGGAGGGCAGTGGATGGAGACCAGGGCTGTCTCCAGCTGCCTTCTGGGGCAGGTGCGGGGAGTCTGGGGAGTTCCCGAAGATGGGGCTGGGTGGGTCCAAGTGGCCAGGAAGCTGAGGATGGTGGTGTGGATGGGCGTTTCTCAAAAGATTAGAGGGTGCAGGGCTGAGGGCAGCAGCAGACTTGCGGGCCTGGAATGAGGAGGGGGTCATGCAATTCTGAAGACAAAATCTCCGGGGTGGCAATATGAAAGAGAGGATGCCACCCACTGCTTGGTGTCTCTGCCCTGGATCCGGGGTCTGAGTTCCGGAGTGATGGAGGGGGCCAAGCGTCTGTGAAACTTGGGGGGTGGTCTGGGGTCACGACTGGGGACGAGGAGGATCTGAAGGTCCCAGCCCTGCTCGTGGATGCACTGCTGTTCCACCCTCTGGCCTCCGCCTCCCTGTCTGTGAAATGGGTCCCACTTCCTTGAAGCCCCAGTGCTCAGGATGCAGGGGAGAGGCTGGCAGCCGAGGGGAGGGGCAAATGCTGGCTCTCAGGGGCTTTCTCCAAGATACAGGACAGCTCACCCTGAGAGTGCCAGGGAGGGCTGGATGAAGCGAATGAACTGGCATGGTTCTGTCCTGGTTATGATCCATCTCCCCAGTGATCCAGAAAATGGCATGCAGGCGGCCCTACAGATCAGTCACCATCTCTGCGTGGCTCGGCTGCCTGGCGGTAAACACCAGGCCCCTCAGACCCTCAAGTGCAGACCCCACCTTTTGCACCTGCCTCATGAGTGCCCGTGGCCATGGTGGGGGTTGAGGGTAGGGGCTGGCTGTCCCTGTTTGGCCCTCTGTGCACCTAGACACAGAGGCTGTCACAGTGGCTGCCACCTGTCCCCCTGCAGGCCAGGACTCACCCACCCCAGGGACTTGTCCAGGCGTCTGCCTGGCTGAGGTGCACCAGGGGCTCCAGGGAGCAATGAGCCTGGGATAACATTCAGGAGACCCGAGGGTGCTGGCTGCTCTGGTCTAAGCCACTTGTCCTTCACAGCGTGCTCAGGATGGGACCCGCAGCCCCGAGGGCCCTGGTCCCCACTTTCAGGACTCTGGTACCCTGGGTTCCTGCTGCCCCCGACCCTGTAGCAGTGTGGCTTTTCCCTCGGTGTCACATCTCTGGGCACCCCTATCCCCACCATGCCCAGTGAAGCTCTCACCAGTGTCCTCCTGTCCTTGCCAGGCCCCCCGCCTGAAGTCCCGGCTCCAGCTGGCCTGGGACAGCCACAGGGCACCTTGTATCCCAGGAGCCAGTGGGCAGGGACAGGTGGTCCTCTCAGCCTCCACGTGCACAGCCACCCGGGGAGCACGTGCGGGCGCTGGAGGATGCCTGGCTAGGAAATGGGGTCTATCAGCGCCTGCGCCGACCTGCAGCGGTTCTCCCCAGTGACTTCAGAAACATTCCCTGTGGCAGGTGGCAGTGCTTAGCATGCAGCGCGAGCAGCCAGATGAGATCTGGGCCTGCTGCAGAAACCTGGGTGCTGATGTGGGGGGAGGGGGAGGCCCCTCCCAGTTGTCTGTGTCTGCACGTGTGCGCGCATGCAGGTGTGTTTGGGAGAGGTGAGTCTGCTTCTCCCATCCCAGGCCACTCGCCTCCTGCCACGGCTCAGCACAGCCTCCTTTCTGCAGGATAAGAGGGCCCCGGGGCGAAGGAGCTGCCGTGTGGAATCTACTTCTCCCTACCCCTTCTCTTCTAGTCTTCATTCTCCTTGGACATCCATTTTTCTGGTTTTTGTTTCCATTTAAAAAATAACTGTGGTAAAGTACATCCATAACATAAAATCGAGCATTGTACCCATTTTGAAGTGTGGAGTTCTGTGGCAGTCCATCTGCGTATCAGGCAGCCGTGGCCACTGTGCTCTCCTGCACGACTTCGTCCTACCCAGTGGGAACTTTGTCCCCACTAAGCACCTCCACCCATTCCTCCTTCCCAACCCCTGGCAGCCCCCCACGTCTACTTTGTCTCTGTGATTCTGACTACCCCAGGTGCCTCATATCAGTGGCATCGCGCGGTGTTTGTCCGTGTGCCTGGCCTGTTTCACGCAGCGCAGTGTCCCTGCGGTCTGTCCGTGCTGTAGCGTGCGTCGGACTCTCCTTCCTCTCCAGGGCTGAGTACTGTTTCCCTGCAGGCCTAGAGCACATTCTGTTTCTCTGCTAGTCCTTGCTGTCACCCTCGGCTGTTGTGAACGCTGCTGCCGTGAACACGGGTGTGCAGGGCGCCTGTTTTCCAGTCTGTCCAGTCTCATGGTCACAGGCGCTCCCAGGCCCTCCAGTCCCTCTGTTTGACGTCACTTTTAAGCTGGAAATGGAAACTCCCGCCACTGCACTCCAGCCTGGGTGACAGAATGAGACCCTGTCTCCAAAAAACACAGAACCAGTGTGTTTGGCACAAAATGCCCTTATGTCACCTGGGGGGGGGGGGGATATAGGAATAAAAGTGACTCTTCCCTGCCTATGTAGAGCGTTTGGGCATCTGGCAAACAGAGCCTTCCCTTGACAGAACAGATGCCCCACCTTTCTGGTGGCCAGGGGACAGGCTGCCTCTCCTTTCCCGCCCACCCACCAGCTAAGTGCCTGTCTTCCAGGATGGTAACCAGGCTCAGCTGCAGAAGGCCAGGTGGCAGTGGCCTTGGGCTATGTCACCAGTCTCCAGCCTGACCACAAAGGGAGGGGCCCTGGGGGAGGTGCGGCTGTGGACCGGTTCCACCGTGGGAGTTAGAAAACGTGTTGGTTCCCCACACACCATGGCATTGACTCTCTTGTTTTAAGGAAACACAGTCCAGATCATAAGCGGTGCCGTCTGAGTCAATGAATTGCACGTGCACATATTCATCACATGGCGCTTTTCCCTCTGAGTCAGTGAATTGCACGTGCACGTATTCATCATGTGGCGCTTTTCCCTCCGCGTGTCCTGTCTTTGGAGACATGGTGGAGCGCCTGTCAGGTGTGGCAGGAACACGTGTGCTGACCTGACCATGTCTGCTTAGATTTGCAGCCTCATGAGAGGGGGCATTGCCGAGCGAGGGGGCGTCCGCGTTGGCCACCGCATCATCGAGATCAACGGGCAGAGCGTGGTGGCCACAGCCCACGAGAAGATAGTCCAAGCTCTGTCCAACTCGGTCGGAGAGGTAAGGAGGGACTTCGGGTGTGCCTCTGCGTGCCGGTTCCCGTGTGCTCCCGCCTGCCCTCCATGAGCCTCACCTGCTCCAGAGGACACAGGGCGTCTGAAGGCCAGCCAGGCTGTCTCCCACCGGGGCAGCTGTGACAAGGGTGAATGGAGTGGCAGGTGATGCGGGGCCATCCCGGTCTGGCTCTAACTGAGCAGCCGGGAGGGCACAGGCTTCTGGGGGTGCTCCTTGGACACTACTTTTGGGACTGGACCTGTATGTCCAGTTCAGAAGCTCTGCAGGGCACACGGCTCTGGCCACCCTGGCAGGCTTGCCTCTCTGCCCCTGTTGGCCGTCCCCTCCCACAGCCAGGCTGCTTGCCCGGTCCCGCTTCACTGGCTGAAGCCCCCAGTCCAGTTCTCTCTGGCATTGCTTCCACGGCAGTGCGAGGATGGTGTGCGGGAGGCGCCGGTCTTCCTCCAGAGCTCACAGGGCAGCAGGATCACAGGGCGAGGATGCTGGTGGGGTGCACGCACACTGGGAGGCTCACAAAGGCTGTACGGGCTGTGTGTGTGTGTGTGTAGTGTGAGTGGGTGTGGGGTGTGTGCACAGTACACGGCGCGCGCGCGGAATGACGTACGATGCGGCGCGAGCCCATTAATGTACATATGCGGAAACGTGAGTGGCAACACCACCGTGGCGAAGCCAATGATGATGGGCGGCATCGTGCGGACGTCCGATGAGCGCGGATGATAAACCGCGGATGTACGGATCGCACGATAGCGGCAAGAGATCGTTACTGGCGCAGGATTTTGCCGCGGCGGATAGGTGGTCGGTATCCTGAGCGGATCGTGATCGGCGTGATGTGATGCGTGATAGGCGCGGTATCATCCGATGGATCGCGTGATAAGTACGGGGCGGAAATCCTGATGGGCGTATCGGAACTGCGATGGACGTGATAATTGGGCGGATGCGATAGCGCGCGGATGGGCATCAGCATCCTGATGATCGATATCAGGGGCGGATAGTGATGGCGATGAGGGCGACGGATCCGATGATCACGAGGCATGGGGTGGAGTGAGTGGGTGTGAGTAGGGGTGTGTGGCTGTGGGTCTGAGTGGATGTGAGGTATGGGGGTGTGGAATGAGTGGGTGTGTGTGAGTAGGGGTGTGTGAAGGGGTGTTCAGCAAGGGGCTTCAGGCTCTCTGGGATGAGCAGGGAGACTGAGAGCTGAGGAGCCTGGCCTGCAGAGGGGCCCGCGGGGGACCGGGCAGGGAGTTTGGGTCGGGGTCTGGGACAGAAAGTGCAGGCTGGGCGTGGTCTGTATAGCCCCCGGCGGCTCCCAGGTGGGGGCTGAGTACGTGGAAACCATCCTTGCAGCCTGTGGTGGTGGGCGGGGCCTCCAGTTCCCAGCCCTCAGATGAGGCCCTGAGCCAACGTCGGGACACTCCCATGTTGTGCACTGCAGGGTGTGCTCGGGGCTGGGAGGCTCAGTTTTCCCCGTGCTGGTGGGGCCGGCTCAGTTTTCCCCGTGCTGGTGAGGGCAGGGGCCGGCTCAGAGGAGGAGGGTCCCCTGCAGCTGGTGAGGCAGGTCATTCAGGATGGGGAGGGTCCCCTGTACAGGAGGGCAGGGGGGCCGGCCTGGGCCTCCGTGCTGGTGAGGGTAGGCCGGCTCAGGAGGAGGGTCCCCTGTGCTGGTGAGTGGCAGGGGCCGGCTCAGGATAGAGTCCCCTAAAAAGCAGGAGGGCAGGGGCCGGCTCAGTTTTCCCCGTGCTGGTGAGGGCAGGGGCCGGCTCAGGAGGAGGAGGGTCCCCGTGCTGGTGAGGGCAGGGGCCGGCTCAGGAGGGGGAGGGTCCCCGTGCTGGTGAGGGCAGGGGCTGGCCTTGCTTCTCTGTGCTGGTGGAGGGTGGCTGGCTCAGAGGAGGGAGGGCCAGGCGGACACCAGCCTCCCTTTGATGGCTTCAAAGAAAGGAAAAGCCAGTGTTCCCAAGTAGATGCTTTGAAGTGGCCGCCCCCACGGCCCTCAGCCCCACACCCGTGAGGGAATCCACCCGTGGAGGAGTGGGCGGGAGCACGGAGAAGAGGCAGGAGGCGGCCGGGGCGTAGGAACCCTTTCAGCCCTGCCGTGGTGATGGTGCCTGTTTCCAGCAGCCCTGAGCCCACGTGGGACAAGAGTCACGGATAAACAAGGCTTGCAGTTGTGCGGGCCTCGGGTGGGTTTCCGGTTGAGGAATGCCAGGGAGTGACTGATGGAGGAAGCCTGTGCCCGGGGCAGGAGCAGCAGAAACCTGCAGTGGCCACACAGATCCCGGCGGGGGAGGGAGGGCAACGCCTCAGAAGCAGAGCTGCAGGATGTGCCTTTCCGCGCTGCTCAGCCCAGGACCCGAGACCTGCTTGCCTGAGGAGGGGCAGTGGCAGGGCAGCCGCACCCGATGGGGAGGCCAGCAGCCCTGTGGCAGCCAACTCTGGCAGTGCAAGGGACCCCGTCCCGAGGCCACAGCCCAGCGCAGTCCCGGGCAGGACGGGACAGCGTCACGCTCAGGGGAGGAGAGGTGGGCAGCAGAGCTCCCCTTCTGTTACTGAAGCAGACATTTAGAGTGCTCCTTCCCAGTGCCCCACAGAAGGATTATGAGGCGTGCCACCCACACGGTTGGTCTCCCTGGGTGGTCTGAGGCTTTGCTTGTGTACCTAGCTCCTTTGAAGCCAGGGCTCAACGCCAGGCCCCAAAGGGTCATTTGCTCACTGATCCCCAAAGGCTGGGGACTTGAGGTGCCCTGGGCCCCAGTGAGCCTGATCCCAGCCCCCAGCACACTTGCCTGGCCAGTGTTAGTTCTGTAAGAAGGGCTGTGTCTTCCCCCGTTGGTCTCCTCCTCACTGAGGCAGAGTGCCCATCAGAGTTTCTGCTGAGGCCTGGGCACCCCCAGCCAGCCCCAGTGGATGGCAAACTGCTGTCACTGCTAGAAGTCCAATTTCTTACCCTCTGGGTGTCAGCAGGACTGGAAGCAAAACTAGCACTCAACTGTGTAGACGCCTCTGGAGCCAGGGGTAGGGGCCCGGAATCTCGGTCTGCCGCGTCTGGAAGGCATCCTAAGTGCCCCCAGGCCTGGGCAGGCCAGCCCTCCTCCTCCACTCTAGGAGACGGGCATTTGAAGCAGAACTCGGGGGTGGGGGGGTTACCTCTGTCGTTTGCTTTCACCTGATTGTGGGAGGGGCAGTGGGAGGGCAGCGGCTCAGCCTCCTGTGTCTGTTGGCAGATCCACATGAAGACCATGCCCGCTGCCATGTTCAGGCTCCTCACCGGCCAGGAGACCCCGCTGTACATCTAGGCCCCCCCAGCCTGGCCACGCAGGAGCTGGGAGCCGGGCCGCAGATTTGACCCCGACGCCACAGCCCAGCCACGGACACTGGCTCCCCAAAGGGCGTGCCCTCACCGCCCACTTGGTTTCTTTTCTTTGTTTTCATTTTGCCAAAAAGGGGTGTGTCTTTATCAAAGGAGAGTCACAGAACAAATGTTTGTAAAGCGTTCAAGTATTTTGCCACGTTCTGGACTGTCTTCTCCCTGCACCAGCCAGGGCGTGTCTCGGTAGCCGTGCGTGGTGTGACCAGCCAGGGCGTGTCTCGGTAGCCGTGCGTGGTGTAGAATGTATGTCTTTCCTCCCTGAAGCTGTGCGGAGTGAACTGGCGCCTCCAAGAGAGGCGGCTCCCAGGGCAGGGCAGCCATCAACCCTGCCTCCCGCCCTCTTGGCCGGGATGTCTGGGGTCCTGTGGGGCCCCCGCAGTGGTCCCAAACAGCTGCCTCTGCCACTGACGGCAGGGACACAGGCAGCCCGGCTCCCAGGACATGACTTGTAATGCAAGTTTGGGGACATGTGATGGATTGTAAATAAAGGATGATGGCCACAACACGAAAACTCCCTATTTATTTAGATACTATTACTGTTTGGACTTTTATTTTGGCAGGCTGTTTTTCAGACTTGAGGGTTTTCCAGTGTGACCCATGACCACACCTGCCTCTCCTGTAGTCTCTTCCGGAAGCCCTCCCAGCCGGCTGCATCCCCGGGCAGGGCTCCCACAGAGACAGGGAGGGCGCAGGCATCTGCCCCCGCTTTAAAGTCGATCTACACACACTCCTCCACGCACGTGCTCCTTCGAGGAAACAAAACCCAGGCTAGACAACGCGACCTCGGCCACACCGAAGGCAGCCAGCCGTGAGTGCAGACCCCTCGGCCAGCGTGGCACGGCAGCCCTGAGCAGTAGTGGTGTGTGTGTAGATCAAGTCAGATCTAGTCCAGCTCAGTTCATTAGCGATCCATGTAATCTGATGTCATCTTGTCCCGAAGTCTCTTTTTTTGGCCCAGGCCTTGAAGAATACACTGTGACTTAAGAAGCCTTACCACGCAGTAACTACAGCTTTAGGATGATTGTATTCGAGGAGTGCCGTGTGTTGCATGCAGCTGCCCGTAGGAAGACTTTGCGCATATCACTAATAAACCCGAAGTCGTGATGAAAAGCCGTGTGTGTGACTGCTCTGTTACCTGAGCGGCGGGTGCCACCTGTCCTCTCATTCACAGCTTGGATGCGGCTCTGCAGGTTCGCTATGTGGTGGTGGCCGTGGCTGCTCTGTGCCCCTCCTGGACCCTGAACCTTGGAAGCTGTCACTAAGGAGGTCGGAGGGTGGGCGCGCTGGGCACCAGGTGTCAGCTGGGCAATGCCCTGCTGCAACTGGAGGTGCCAGCAATGCTGCCAGATCACGGGGTCAGTGCCAGGTTCTTGACCCACTTGCCCCAGCGGGGAGACACGTCCGCAGAGCACTGACTAATGGAATCAGGGAGCTTTGGGCTTCTTCGGATTTCAGCATGAACAACCCCTGGGAAAGGTGCGCATGCGTGTGCGTGTGTAACAGCCGGACTGCCCGTCCCAGCACCTTCTGCACCTGTGGGTCCTTTGCAGCCTGTCTAGAGTGACAATTCTGGCAGCTGTGCCAGCACTTACCTTTCTTCATGGCCACCGTTCTGGCATCGCCTGGTGTGGGAAAGCCAGGTAGCAAGCGTGGGCTCTGGTCAGAGGCGGGGCCCGGGGTCCAGCTGGGTTAGGCTGCAGGCCTTGGATGGGCAGGAGCCTTCCTCTCTGGCCTGCCCACAGCAGAGTGAGCTCCATGCCGTGGGCACTGACCACCTTCAGGGCCCCGGATTCTTGGGGAACTGCAGAGTAAGAAGACTTACTGTCACCTGGCTGCCCAGAGGATGTGGGCCAGGGGCTTGCTTCAGCATGACCTTGGCCATCAGGGGCATGTAAGAAACAGCCTTTCAAGGCGCGCTCCAGCTTCATGCCTCCCTCTTCCCAGAAAGTATACATGGTAGAGGCAAAGAAAGCTGTTCCACAGGAAACTCTGTCAGAGAGAGCTGTGCATACGCTGAAATGTATATGCACTCGCTCTGAATATGCTGAAGAATGAAAAGCAAATACAGTTCTTGGCGTGGCCAACAAACAAGAATGCCGGGGATGGCCACATCCTTGGGGAATGAAAAGAAAGGTCTCCTGAGTCAAAGCTGGAGGGAATGGGATTCCACTCAGGAGGCCAAGCAGCACATTCCTGCTGTGCCCAGGATGAGGCCGGGAAGCAGGTCCCAGGGAGGAGAGCCCTGGCTAGCTGAGGACATGCGGGCAGGACTCCCACCGAATCGTACACATCTTTTAAAATCCTGCATTTAAGGAAAACTTTGAGCCACGGCCTGCATTCCTCCCAGCAGCCCTTGGAGGCCACGTCCACGAGGGGCTGCCGTGGCCAGTGTAGGCGGCCCTGTGTGCGTCTAAGCCCTGGCCCTCCCCACTCTGCCCCGGAGTTGATCTTCTCCGCAAGGCTCCTGGAAGCACAGCTGAGTGGCATGGGTAGCTCAGGCTCCCCGGCTGGCTGCTGCAAGGCCCACTCAGGACCCTGCCCCTGGCCAGTGGTACACACAGGCTCTCAGCCTGCCTCTGTCCCAGTTAGACTTCAGAGACACAGAGACCAGAAATACTTTTTATTAAAACACGGATCATTATTAAAACACCTTGAGGTACATTAAATAAATACAACCGTTCCAGTTGTACAAACAGGTCTCTGGTGGCTTGAAAACAATTTCCTATAAATTCTGCCTTAGCAGCCTCTGAGAGTCAGCACGGGTGGGGAGAAGCATCCGTGTGTAGCGAGCTTTCTGTGGCCTGGTGTGTTATAAGCATTTAATGTGGATCCTCATCTCTAGCCAAGGATGAGACCTGAAGTTCTTGCAAATGATGCTCCCCCTTCTCCGACCTTGCTTACCATAGAGTTGGGGTCCAGGTTCTCCCCGCTCAGCATCCTCGTGGTCCCCAAGCTGGGGTCAATGGTGGTGTCACAGCAGATGCCAACCCCCCTTTGGGTCTCAGGGCAGGGCAGGGGATGCCTGGGGTCCAGCTGAGCTGGAGAAGGAGCATGTCACCCCCAAAGCAGCTACAGTTGGCTCACTTCAGAGCCCAGACAGGGAGCATGATGAGAGCGGGGGAAGGACGCACACGGGGTGGGGGAAGCAGCCGGCTTTCTCCTTGGCTGTGAGCCAACGTGCAGCCTGGGGCTCAGGCTCTTGCTGCTGGTACCCAGATGCCATGGAGCCAGGGTCAAGGGCACCACAGCTTCTGGGTCAAGTTGCCAGCACATTCCCTAGTCTACCAGCACCTCTCTCTTCTGGGGACCCTCCCAGAGTCCATGAGTGGCCCTGAGAAGCTGGGCTGAGTGGGGCACCCTACCCTGTCCCTGACTGCCTCATTTTGAGGGGGCAGAAGGTTCCAGCCCAGTGGCATCAAGTTGGGTACAGTTTCTGTATCCACACAACAGCTGCCACCAGCGCAAACCCAGAGCTGGGTGAGGGTGGGGTGCAGGTGGGGGCCCGCAGGGAGGCAGTGCTGGGGCAGGAGCCCCACTGGCCACTGGGGCCGGGCCCTGCTGCAGAGAAGGGAAGGATGCCGCGCAGCAGGCTGGGTGGTCCAGTGGCCTCCACCCCGGCTGCATGAGGGAAACGGCCCAGAGGCCGAGTCCGCTGCGTGGCTGGTGGTCTTGGCCTCGCTGGAATTGCAGCCGTGTCTGAGGACTGCAGCTCTAGCCCACACAAGGGCTCGGCCCAGGGACCATGCTGTGTGAACCCCCAAGCCCTAGTGTGGACCCCCCAAGCAGGTGAAACCCCTGCGGCGCGGCCCCCACACACCTCAGACAGTGGAGATCCAGTGGCCAGGGCGTCAGGCGTGGCTGAAGCTCTGCTCCAGGGCGGCCATTCTGAAAATCCACCAATTAACTTCACCTGTAAAGGGACTTGCCTTGAGGGAGTTCACAAGCCCCCACTTGAGAAAAACTATAGATTTTCTGTTTTATAGTCTGAATAAAGTGCTCATCTCTAGTACATCTTTCCTGGAAAAGTGCAGGTTGTCGTCTGTTTTCAGCTCTCTAAAGCAATCGAAGCCTTTTCAACCCACCACAGCTGGGGGAGGCCTACACCTCAGCCCCCAGGGCGGGGGTAAGGGGCTGCAGGAAGGCTCTGGGCACCTAGGCTGGAACCCCACGCCCTTCCCGGCTTCCAGTCACACAGAAGCTCCCCAGCACGCTGGCCACAGTGGTGTTGGGGAATTGGGGGAGCTCAAGGACAAGCCCCACGGAGCCGAGAGAAGAGCATGAGCCCCCTGCCCTGGCACCCAGGAGTGGAAGGCACCCTCTGGCCCCTGTGCCCCCATGCCAGGCTCACGGGCTCTCAGGCTCACGGGCTCTCTGGCTCACGGGCTCTCTGGGAAGAACTCAGGCTCTAGGCTGCTTTGTTCACTGCAGGGCCCACCCAACGCAGCTCAGAGGCTGTTGCTGCTAGTGGCCCTGAACAGGCATTTCCATCACTGCAGAAAGTTCTCGTGGATGGCGCTGTTCCAGGGCCATCGCTGGGAGCAGCTGCCACTGATGCCACCAGAAAACAAGGGGATAGGGGCCAAGAAAGTCCAAGGTCCCCAAGCTGCCCCCAAGCTGGGCATGCCTGCTTCTGCACAAGCAGCATGGCGGGTGTCTCTTCCGTTTCGCGTGGGTTTGTAGGTGGTTTATGATCCTCCTGCGCGGGCGTGTCTGTCTGTCTGCTGCCGCCTGCCCGGGGGAAGGTCAGCTCTGGGTCACAGGGATCTGCTTTATCGGAAGGGGCCACTTCCCAGAGAAACCGGCCTCTCTCCCTCAGAACTGGACCCACTGAGCTCAATCAGGTGAGCTCAGACACAGGGAGACCCCCAGAGGAGCTGGGAATTGGCGCTTATTGTTATGGATCAAACAACTGAATCAGGTCTGCGCCAGGGACAGGACGGGAGCCTGGAGAAAGGGGGCCTGAGAGGAGGTGGGGGAGGCACCCCACGGAGGGAGGCCGAGCTCGAGGCCCAGAAGACGGTGGGTTCCTCCAACCCTCTGCAACACCGGCCTGTCCCCTGGGGTGGCCAGGCTACGGCAGAGGCCCTCACTGTACATTTGTTTGCACAGTAGCCCTGTGGACAGAAAGTTGGGCGCAGGCTGCCATCTGTGCTAACGCTACCTATTTCCTTTCATAGGAAATAGGCCAGAGCGTGATGAACGTTTAATGATAGAGCCATTGAGCCACATGAGAAAATGTCTCATGACTCGATGTCACCCTCTGTCCCCTGAACACTAAGTTAAATGAGGGATGGGGAACTCCTGCTTTGGATGGCCCTGATTTTGGACATACTTCGAGTCTTTAGGTGACCTAAGTGTCGCCTGTTGCTGTATTCACATTTGTGCAACGCTGCTCAGTTCAAGGCGCTGCACGCCAGATAAAACCAGAGTTCACTGCGGACACGAGAGTCATCTTTCCCAGTTACTGGGCTAGGCAGGAAACGCAGTCCACAGGGAGACGACTGCTCGGCTCCCCTCGAGAGAGGGAGTGACAGTTCCCTGCCCACGCCGCCCCCAGATCATCCTGGGTGTCCCCCACATTTGTCCTCAGCCCAGCTGGGCCTGAAGGCCTCTGTCAGGCATGACGGCTTCTGGCAAGACCATCGGTGGCGCCAGGCCCGTTGGTGTCCACGGTCAGACTCGTGGCTCCTTCATACCTGGTCCAGAACGCCAGCGCCGAAGACGGCCTCCTCCTCGGGGCGCTCCTCGTTGGCGACGGCCAAGCGCACGGCACCCACCATGTGCGGTGCCTCGGTGGGGAGGGCACAGTGTGAGTGTTCCAAAAACTTAGCCACCAAAACCCTGGCGTCCGCATAGGCCTTGCTGTCCACTGAAGAGCGCGGCCGCTGTTTGGAGGCTGCCAGGAAAGGCTCCGGTGTTGGCCGTCCGTCAATTTTCCAGGTATCTGGGTCCCCCGCTGGTGAAAGCTGGGCCCGACAGGCAGCCGTGGCAGAGCGAGACATGGAAGCTACAAATCAAGGGAAAACATGCAACGTGAAACTCACTGAAAGCAAAGTAAAAGAAAGGCAGCCGTTGAAGAAGTTAACTCAAAAGCAAAGGACAGTCTGCCCTCGGGAGGAGACTCCTGCTGGGGTTTCCGTGTTCCTGGGGCTGGCGCTCTGGGCACACCCGGCCACCCGCATTGCATCTCTCCTCCCCTTCTCAACCCCAAGCTGAGCTAGTGTCAGCCTCCGGGGGCTGCAGCCTCCAGGAACGAAGGCCTGGGGGGGAGGGACACCGCAGCAGGCAGGAACCTGTCTTCCGCCCTCTGCTAGAATCCCAAGGACACAGCGGCTGGTCCCTCCCAGTCTTCTGGGCTCCACGACCTTTGCCCCCCCGGGTCTGATCTCTTGCTGGGGCTGAACCGTGGCATCTAGAGACAGGGTCTGCCTTAAGACCAGAGTTGGGGTGGCAGAGGGAACATGAGACCCCCCCCATCATGCCAGGTGCAGGCAGCCACCGCCCAGTGCCCTGCTCCACTGCCTGCCAGGCCAGAGGCTGGGGACCTGGCTCCAGCTCCCCACAGGGCTGACAGCCTCTCTGCATGACCCACAGGCTGGACACTGGGCTGAGGGTCCCTGTGAGAAGGCCAGCTCTGGCAGTCAGTGGCGAGGGACGCCAACAAGGTCCAGCAAAGGCCCGGCTTGCCCAGCCTGAGCTTCACGCCACACAAAGTTGGCACATTCTGGGTGGTCTGTTCTGGGGTCTTGTTTGGTGGCGACTGGCAAGCCTAGCAATTAAACACGAGAAATGCAGAAACTCCCAGGTGAGCCCATCGCCCGGATGAAATCTCATAAAGTGGGCTGAGCAGCCACATGGGTGTTAAATTAGTGCTAGCCCTTGAAATAAGTGCACGGAGAGAGAAAGGAAGAGAAAGGCCCTCAAAGCCAGAGTGGGCAGCCCCCGTTCCGGGGGATGGGGTGAGGAGCTACAATTGGAAACAATGTAGCCAAGGACACACCAACACCGGCCCCACCTCCCAGCAGCTGCAGTCAAAGCGCTTTAGAAAAGAGGCATCTCACCGCTCCCCGGCACAGCCTCAGACAGCCCCGCGTCCAGGTCCTGGCTACACGACGGCTTGTGTGAAGAGGCATCGCCTTACCCAGAAGGAGAATTCAGTGAACACATGAAAGGGAAAAAGGAATTCCTGAGAAAGCGATCATAACTCGCCGTGACTAAGACATGTATTTTATATGGTGAGCAAGCAGGAGAAACCTGCTGGGCTGACGCCCACCCAGCGGTGGATCAGACAGGAACCGCCCTGCAGCTGGCCAGGCCTGCTGTGCGTCAAGTGGTGTCCTGGGTCCCACCCCGACACAGTGCAATGGGCTGGTGGCTCAAAGAAAGCCCAGCACCCTTCAAGGGAACACCCACCTGCACCCGAAGGGCTCCAGGCACCCTGGAAGGCACTGCCTGTGGCGTGCAGATCAGCCTAGCCAAGAGGGGACAGCGGTGTCAGGCAGGTGTGTGGGTGCCGAGGTGTGAATTTCACTGAGGGGGACAGGCCAAACAGAGCCATCAGGGGCCACAGACTGGACCCATGAGCCCCTCCAAGTACAGGGCATCCTCCTTCAAACCTCAGGGAGTGAATGTGAGCGTGGTGGAGAGAGGCTCTGGAGCTCTGAATAAACCAGCAGAGGAGGGTGTTTCAGAAGGTTCGACGGGACTGTCTCCCTGTGAGCCGGCAATGGGATGCAGGAGGGAGAATGCAGAGATGATCGCAGCCAGGGAGTCCACACGGGCCAAACCTGGTATTTCCACCAGGAGGGCACCTCCAGGCAACTGGCTACTGCGGGTCCCGGTTCCTTTCAGGGACTCGGTTCGTCCTGGCACAGCCAGGCTCCAGTAGGGGTCAGCTGGGCAAGACCATCGAGGGGAGACTGAGCCAGGACCCGCCGCGCCCTCTTCGGGGTTTCTGCACTTCCCTACCGCAGTGGCGTGGAGGTCAAAGGTCCACCAGTCCTTATTGGCAGAAACTGTGCCTCCTCTCAAAAGACGGCAATGAGGACTGGGTGTGAATTCTCCAGCCCGGGTGGTGCCCAAGACTCTGGGGGAGTTAGTGTGAAATGCAAATTCCTGGGCTGCTGGCTGCAGGGACCTGGTGCCAGGTCCTGGACTCCAGGGCACTGCCCGTGGACACAGTCGCCTGGGGCGATTTTCGAAAGCCCTGGGCTATGTGGAGAGTGCTGCCAAGGTGCCTGGGAAGTGCTCCTGAAAAAGCACCTGTGTCTGCCTGGGGTGGCTCCAGCCGATGACACCCCCATACCCAGAGCTAACGTCGGGGGTCATCTGTCCTGTGCAAGGCTCTAGGCCTTTCCTGGGCCCTGGAGCACATGTGCAGCACTCAGCTAATGTCCTGGCCTGGAGCACATGTGCAGCACTCACAGCTAATGTCCTGGCCTGGAGCACATGTGCAGCACTCAGCTAATGTCCTGGCCTGGCCCCCTGGCCCCCTGAATCCTTCCTCCCCTGCCAGAGTGACAGCCCGGTGGGGTGCAGAGGGGCCCTGGCTCAGGGGTCAAGACCACATTCCCAGTGTGGCCCCAGACAGGATTCGCAGGGCCGGGCCTCCACTCTCAGGGATCACTGAGACCTGCAGCGTCCAGGGAAAGCCGTCCACACTCTGGGGACGTGGGGGAGCCTGGCCACCCTACCTGCCGTGCCAGATGTGCACGAGGTGGGGTCACTGGTAGAGCGGGATACACGCCCGGGACCTGGCTGCACCTGCGAGCCCATGCCAGGATCCTCTGCAGACACGCAGCCAGGGTGAAGGGCAGATTCGGAGGGTGCTGAGGCGCCCACAGGGCCATCGGGGGATGGGCTGGAACCTGGCGTAGCGGTGCCCTCAGACACCAGGAGGCTCGTGCTGTCGGCTGGTACTGCAAGAGAAGGGACATGGCATTAGGGCAGGTGACTGCAGGGGACGCTGGCGTGGGACAAGGCCTGCCCCTCAAACTGCAGACCTGGATGAACTCTGAAGCCCTGGGGGTGTGGAAACACTGAGTAGGATGGACAAATGCTGCTCTGTACTGTTGAAAGTTGGGGGCACCAGATGAGCTCCCGGAAAGCATTCCAGGAACGGCACGGGTCGGGGACTTAGACCCTTCACACTACACAAGAGACTACAAGTCAGAAATCAGACGCTTTGGTCGCCAGACGCTTTGGTCTGGGTGAACAGGGCGGGTGCAGGGGTACACAGCAGCTCCGAGGGACATCAAGCCATCCCCAACGGGTCCCGGTGGGCCTGAGATCTGGCCCACCCATGCAGGGGTGCAGCCCCGGGCCTGCAGTGCAGCCAGACAGGGTGGTGCAGGCAGGTGGGGCAAACTCCGCCCATAGGACACTGGTCTTGGCTCTCAGAGTGTGGATGCCAGGCCAGCAGCAGCAGTAGCCTTGCCCTGGGAGCAAGCCGGGAATGCAGACGCTCAGTTGGACCCCAGACCCATGGAAGCAGAGACCCTGGCACTGGGCCCAGCCACCGGGGTTGGAATGAGCCCTCCAGGGAATTCTGATGCCCTCCAAACTGTAAGGACTGCTGCTCTGGACCGGGATGCTGGTCAGGGCTGGGCTCCGGCCCGTACCCACTCCACGGGGGCTGGATCGGAGTCTGTTTTAATGCCACCTCCACGGGGTGTGCATGCACGTGACAGCGTGATTAACTGCTCCTGCACTCTCCCCTCCAATCACCAGGTGCCCTCAGAGGCCCCTCCCGGCGCTGGAGTGGAGTTGCCTGCATGGGGGACACTTCAGAGATCACAGAAGCCTGAACTCCTCCAGGCGTGGGGGCTTCGGGTCTGCTCCTGGCATCACTTTGTTTTTCCCTGCGTCTGAGAGCTTGCCCGTGGGTGACAGGCTTTTCACACCACCTTCCACTATTCATCCTCACTGCCTGTCTGTTACCCCCAGGTTACCCCCACCCCACAGCTGCAGAAATGGGCTTAGACAGGGAAGGGCTGAGGGTCACACAGCCACCAAGATGGTCCTCTACTCAGGAGAGTCCTGACCCCTGTACCCCGGCAGGAGCCTGGGTGCTGGAGTCTGGGTCAGCTGTAGGGTTCACCGCCCAGGTCGCGGGAGGGAGGAAGATGCAGCCCTGCTGAATTCTGGCCGAGGAGCACCCTGTCTATTTCCACCTGCCCTGAGATGGGAAACAGGAAAGGGCTCCCTCCGGTAGCACAGGCCCCCCTCAGCCCAAACCCCGGAATGCTACAGGTACGGCCGCCCTGTGACAGTGACTGAGATACACTGTACCCGGGGTTGCCCGGGAATGTCACTGAACGCCTTCTCGAACAGCCTCTGATGGCTTGCAGTGACCAAAGGAAGGACAAGCTTGCTTCCAAATCCCACAACTGCAAAGACGCTGTGCTCTACAACCCCAGGTGGCCTCCCAGACAGGCAGCCCCTTCCTGTTTCTCTTAGATGTCGAGTGAGTGTTCAGCAGAGGACAGAGCGCCCTGGGACGATCATCCTGGCCCTCTGTGGGATCGCAGGAGTTACCTAACGTTGTTCTCCAAATCAGCCAGCCCACATGACCCCTCGCAGGGGCCTCAAGACGGTGGCTCTCCAGCTGGCCTGGCCTCCGTGCCCTCGCTCCCTCTGCTGTAAAGGGCCCTTCTGCTTTCCCGGAGCCTTAGACCACCTCCCTGGCCCCGGCTCTGCACGTTGACTCCCACCCCCTGTGTTTGGGGATTTGACTGTTGCACACGTGTCCTTCAACGCCCTCAACGACATGACTTCCAGCCTGCGCCCTCCTGCCAGCCGCCCAGCCCAGCCACCTTCTTCAGAGGGAGGTGCCGTGTGGACATTCGCCCGGTAGGTACAACTTTGGCTCTGGAAGGGGGACCCTAGATGGAATCGTGCTCTTCTTCAAATCCATACCCGTCAAGTGAGGAAGTGGGGCAAAGGGGGACAAGCTCTTCCCGGAGAGTGAGGAGCTCTCCCAGGTATGCTGACTGTAGTGGATGGAGGCACAGGAAGAAATGTGGGGAACATACAGGATATTTAATGGGAAAGGCTGCTGCAAACTCCAGCCCCTTAAAGAGTAAGAAATGGAGGGAGGAGGAGGAAGAAGAGGAGAATAGGGCGAGGACACAAAGAAACATCCTTGAAAACAGGAACATCCCAGTTCAGGAGCTGAAAGACGTAAGATTACCTGGAGTGCTGAAGCCAGCACTGGTGTTTGGGTCCCCGGAGCTGGACTCGGCCACCTGTTGATCTATACTTGTAACCTACAGTAAGAAACGGAAAGCGTCAAGGTGGGTCGTCCGTGGGAACACCGCACAGCAGCCTCCAGTAGTGCAGGCGCTTCAACTGGTCTCCTGGTGGGAAGCGCTAAGAGATGTTCACCCACAGCTCCACTCCTCTCCTCTACATTTAGGAGGTGGGGTGTGAGGGTTCAAGTCGCCCTTGCCAAAGCCAGAGCCTAGTTTTCTTTTTTCTTTTCTTTGAGGCGGAGTCTTGCTCTGTGGCCCAGGCTAGAGTGCAATGGCACGATCTCGGTTCACTGCAACCTCCACCACCCGGGTTCAAGTGATTCTCCTGCTTCAGCCTCCTGAGTAGCTGGGATTACAGGTGCCCACCACTGTGCCTGGCTAGTTTTTGTATTTTTAGTAGAGATGGGGTTTTACCATCTTGGCCAGGCTGGTATCAAACTCCTGACCTCAGGTGATCTGCCTGCTTCGGCCTCCCAAAGTGCTAGCATTGCGAGGCGTGAGCCACTGCACCTGGCTGAAAGCCTCTTTTTCTGATCGTTTGCAATCAGAGCGCCCGACAGGGCCACAGAGCCACCTGAGCCTATGAGTTGCACGGTCATTGAGCTTCTGTGGCTTTCAATTTCTTTTTCTTTATTGATATATTTTAGAGACAGGGGCTCACTCCATGGCCCAGGCTGGAGTGCAGTGGTACAATCATAGCTCACTGCAGCCTCGAACTCCTGGGCTTAAGCGATCCTCTGGCCTCAGCCTTCTGAGTAGCTGGGATTATAGGCATGAGCTACCATGCCCTGCTTTTGGATAGACTCTGATTCTGCCTGGAGAGGCCTCGGAATAAGGGGAAGGCTACACCCCCTCTGCTCTCTGCCCCATCTTTGTTCTGCCCATTCTGTGTGGGCCATGATTTCCACCTCGGAGGGCATTAGGGCCTCCTGGATGCGATGTTTGGATGTGATACACACTATACACACGTCACATGCACACCCCCATGCACCCCATGCTACCTCAGAAAACAATTTGTGAATCCTTGTGTTATTTCAGAATTGCTTTGGGGATACACTTGCAAATACTGAGCTCCAGAGGAGACTGGGAAGGTGAGGGGGCTCCTGCGGCTTGGTCCGATTCCAGCTCAGGTAATTACATCTCTGCCTCCCTCATCTCCCGCCACTTCAATCAGATAGCTGGTCTCCTTCATCTCTCCTCTTCAACCCGGCTGACACCAGGGCGGGGGTTGGGGCTGCAGCCTTCCCACCCACACAAAGGGTGTGAGCTGCCCCCATGGCGTGGGGCTTGAGAGGGGGTTCCGAGACAAAGAGAAGATGGAGAGCTGCCCAAGTGAGTCCTTTGATTTCACTAAGATGCTTTCGCGTAATGCGGTCCATGCTATTTTTCTTTCTTAGCCCTCTCATTCTGCTGGCAGGGAACCGGTGAGGGGGAGTTCACCCCACTGTCAGCACCCACCTGCCTTTTCACTGAAGTCATTATGTGCCAATAACCAGTTTTGGAAAGCTCTGTCCAGAACCTTCCACGAATCACAAGAAGCGAACAATGCCCTAACGGTTTGTTTCATCCTGTGTCTCTCCTCCCATATCTAACCCTCTCTCGGACTTGCTTTTCTTTTGGATCATAGATGGGTGGTAACTTAGAACTCCGCTGTCTAAAAGAAAATCTTCTGGTAATAAAGAAATGTAAATAAAACAAAAGAAAGAAAATCTACTGTGGGACAAGGTCAGGAGGAAACTGGATTCCCTTCATGTTGTGCAGAAGCGTCACCCACTTCCCTCTGGCTCCTGGTCAAATTTGGTTTCCAGAGGAGACAGCTCCTGGGAGCGTATCTATCACCTCTCGCAAGCAGAGTGTCAAGAGTTTAATTTAAATGTGGCCCTTCCCTGATGTCAGAAGCCACCTTGCCACGCTAAGCCATGGGGAAAATAGCTTACGCCATGGGGAAGGTTCCTTTCATACAGCATTTTCGATGAACTATAACAGCAGTAGAAAAGGGTGGGGAAGAAATATATTTGTGGCATAGAATTTAAGTTGAAATTTGATTTCAGCGAGGAAGCTCATAAACACAGCTCCTTGTAGGACAGCGGGGAGAGGGCTGTTGACAGGAGATGCTGCGGGAATCACTTCACCTGGATCTTTCTGGTCTGCAGATGTGCTATTCTGAACAGTCATCGTAATTGAAAAATCAATTGGCATTTCCACAAATAATTCAAATGTTACGAAGCGCGGTGGCTGAGATACTTGCACGGAAATTCTGCCTCATCCTGTGCTTTCTGTCTCACTCCTGGGTGAGGCCAACCATTTAGAACCAGATTTACGAAGAGCTGTTCTTTTGTGGCGATTCCAGCAATCATGGAAAATATGAGTCAAAATTTTAGGCTGGTGGCTCAAGGCAAACTTTGAAGACACTTTGCTAACAGATTTTATGTAGATCATAAGTTTTAGGACCTGGTGCTGGTCCCGGACTCTGCTGGTCCCTCTCCCTTCTCACACTCCTGTTCCTGTGCCTTGCCCACCCGCACGCCACCAAATTAAACTCCTAAAGCACCACTGGGTCACACCCAAGACGCCAGACTCCTCAAAGGCACTTCTCCAGTTTGACATCCAAGGTCATAAAATACCTGCCCAAATGATTTCAGCCCTGGGGTGCTGAAGCTCCCAGCTTCATCCAGGCTCCAGGCCATCCCGCCATAGGCCTCAGCTGGTGCTCTGACCTTCATCTGCACGACCTCCGCCTCTCCTTGATTGAGTTTTGAGATTTGATTTTTTGGATTTTGATTTTTGATGATTCTTTGATTTTTATGATTTTTGATTTGATTTTGATTTTTGACGGATTTTGATTATGATCGATCTTGAGATTGATCTTGAGGATTTTGACGATGATTTGATTTTGAGATGGATTTTGATTTTGATTTACTTTTGATTTCTGGATTTTTTGATTTGATTTTTGATGACGGACGGATTTGACGCGAGATTCTTTGCGCGATTTGATTTCCGGATTATTTTTTCTTGATTTATTCTCGACTTCGTCTCGAGATTACGCGATTCTCGATCTGATTTGATGCGGATTTTTGACGCAAGATTTTGATTTTTGACGATGACGATTTTTTGATGCTGAATTTCTGATTTGTCTTTGATTTTGACCGTCTTTGATTTGATTCTTTGACATTTTCTTATGATTTTCTCTCGGTTTTGACATTTTCTTCCGATTCTGAGACATTTTTCGCGATTTTGATTATTTTCTCCCCTCACTTCCATCACCTCCTCCCCACAACACGCACCCCAGCCTACCCAGATCACCAGGCCCGATTCTTCTGCAGTAGCTCAAAGAGTTTGCCCTGTCCCGGGCCCCACATGAGAGTGCTGTGGACAGTGATTCTGTCCATATTTCTCCTCTGGAGGACCATCACTGCCATCAAGGTCCCTGAAACATACACTTGCCACCCGGACAAGAAAATCAAACTGGCAATTTCTCAATCACTTTCGTGCTATCAAAAGAAACTCACTCCCTGAACACTGGCTGAAGAGTACAGCCTCGAACCACAGGAAAGAGAATGGCATCTAACCTAATCCTACCCTAGTCCGGCCTGTGACCTAAGCCGGAAAGGAAGAGGGCACGGCCCATCACCCAGGCGAGCGCTTATGGAGCCCACCCTTGTGGAGGCTGCCCCCCCTTGTGTTAAACCTCTTCCCCTAGCATCTCCGCTCCCAGAGTGGGCTCTTCCCCCACACAGCCCGCCTTCTGCAGCCTCCTCTCTTCATCCAAACGAGTGCTGAGGGCACATTTGTCCTAACAAGGAGAAGCAACTGGACCCTCACGCCTCGGGTGCATCAGGCTGTGAAGGGGCGCTCCTTGCTGACTAGCCGAGGGGCCTTGCTGCCTGGGGAGGGGACAGCTGGTGGCGCAGCTGGCAGCATGGCCTTCCCTCTGTGGATGGTAATGGGCTTCTTTGATTTCCAGACTCCCAGACATGGCCGACCTGCGCCCCAGCCCACGGGCCTGAGTGGGCCCAGGGGCTCTGAACGCTCCTCCTTCATCACCAGATGCTGCCCTGCTGCCAGGGGCTTCTAGGGACAGGCCCCAAGAGGTTGTCGCAGCCAGCCCCCTGCCAGCACGGGGAGCTGGGGGTCTCTGAGCCAACACAAGCTTTTAATCTCTCAAGACTGTGCCTCCTTCTGACCTTCAGCTCTTCCTCAACGTTCTGAGAAAGAAATCTCAACTGAAAGAATTCCCCAGAGTTTTGGAGAAGGGTGACGCATTGGTTTCAGAACCAGCCCGATCCCTTCCAATATATTCTGTTCTTCAGAGAAAAAAGTGGAATTGTGACACAACAGGAACCCATTCCTTCCGGGTGCCGCTGTGGGGTCAGGCACTGAATGGCACACCCAGGTCCGGAAGCTACTTCCAGCAGAAGCTACTTCCCTTGGGAAGCCAGGGCCTGGGCTCCATGGACGGGGGTTCCTGTTGTCGGGAGGCAGAGGGGTCCGAGGGGCAGAAGGGAGAACAGGGAAGCAGGCTCAGAGCCAGACCCAGTGCAGAGCTGGAATTGTGATGGCAGCAGGCAGGGTCACTGAGCAGAGGCGGTGGAGGGGACAGAGCTGCCCCCTCGCCACAAGGCAGCCACGGGGAACCACACACCCCTGCCACCTTCAGGGGTTTCCGGATCCACCCGCCGCCCTGCCCGGTACCCCTGCTGGCTACAGCGTGGAGCTGTCCATTGCACCCTCGGTCAGCCTCCCCTCTGCCTTCCCAGGGGCTTCCCTCACGGAGGGCCCTGTCCTGGGCCTGCCATCCCCACCATCTAGGTCCTTCCACATCTGCCTGCTGACCTCCTCAAAGGTCCCAGATCCACACTCCCCTCTACCTACCATCCCAGCTTCTCTCCTCCTTACCGAACACCCTGCAAGAGTGATCTACTCCGGCTCTCAAAGCGGGAGCAGCAGCGGCGCTGAGGCTTTGACAGGCATCAGATTCTTAGCCCCAACCCCCCACTTCGATACCCCAATTACTGACTCAGGAGCCCTGGGGGTGGGCCCGGCCATTAGGATTTGATTATCAAGTTCCCCAGGGGGGGACCCGCTGGTGTCTGAAAACCACAGCCACACCTGCGCTCCCCTGTGCATGTGCTTTCACTCCTTTACCTGATGTGGTCCAACCCTGCCCTCCATCCCATCAAAGCTGCTCTGCCAAGGTCACCAGCAGCCCCTCCACAGTAAGCCACGTGGCCCTGGGGGTTAGCTTCTGGACAGCACTGGGCCCACTGCTTCCTTCCGGAACTGCTGGTTTTGGCAAATCCAGGCTCCTGGGAGCCTGCCTAGTGCCCTGTAACCTGTCGTGTGTGGGGGTGCCATCGCCACCTGCAATGGTGTCGTTCTGTGGGGCTCCCTCTCTGCCATTTCCCAGGCTCCAGTGACAGCGGCAGCTAACTCTGATCACTCTGAACCTCAGCTCCTGTCGTCTGCTGGACACTCACTCAGAATTCAACCCACCCACCACACGCAGACGGGTCACCGCCCATGCACACTCACCTGACACTCCTTACGGACGACCTTCTGTTTGGGGGATACGCTGTGCCTGTCCTTCTTCCTTCTGAGCCTTTGCACAGGCTGTTCCCTCTCTCAGGAGCCCTTCCAGCCCCACTCCCTGCACCTCACCTGCCTGATGCCCACCCAGCCTGACCTCCCAGACCCTCCGTGGACCCCCAAATTGGGCCTGATGTCATGGCAGGTACCCCACAGTGCACTGGGCTCCCCTCGCAGTGCTGATGAAACTCTTATCACAGCCAACTGTCTCCACTGATAACACTGATTTGAATTATTTTTATCATAAACAGAAAACTAAACAACATTGGGAAGGCAGAGGTCCCAGCTCAGCTTTATAAAAACATCTAAGAACATCTCCGTTACTGCAAGTTCAGGAGTGGGATTTCAGGGCCATGCCGCCTCCTCACTAAAGGATCCCTCCCCACAGGCAGCCCCACACATCTGCTTCTAGTATCCACAGTAAAAAGGGGGTCCTGGCCAGGGCTCAGGGGTCACTGGCTGCAGCCTGCCTAGCTGCTCTAGGCATTTCAGGGTGGCTGCTCGGGGACTGTCTGCTTGTGTGAGGATGCACTGGGGGCTCACGGCCAGCCAGAAGCTGAGCTGGCCCACCACAAGCCACCCTGAAGGAGGTCCCTGTGGTATATATGAGTCCCCAGGTGCGTGGTGCCTTACAGCGTCTGAATGTGCTGTCCATGTTTCCACAGGGCACGGGGCAGTCGCATCTCCTCCTGTCCTAAGGCCACCCTGCCTGCAATGGTGACCAGTCCTTGCGGGTGTGACCGTCAGCAGGGCTTGTGAGCTTCTTCAGCCAACATGGAAACTGCTGCTCCACCCACAGGGGCTCCTCAGGGCCAGCGCTGCCTTGGTCACTGGTTGGGACAGGGACCAGCATTGCCACCTGGCTTGTGTGCACATGGGCTCTCGGGATCTCAAAGTGACAGTGACGTATCACGGATGATATCCTAAAATATGTTTTCCAGTCGCTTGCTTTCTCTCCCTGTATTTCAGGGACACCAGCGAGCTGTCGATTTGGTCTATTTACATAACCCCATATTCCTTGGAGGGTGGGTCCCTGGAGGGTCCCTTGCACTATGGGCCACGTGACTTTTCCAGATGTCCCCATCTTTCTGCCCTGGCTAGCAGCATTCCACACTGAGTTATGACAACAGCGATGAGGAGGAGGAAAACAATACACCAAAAGGGTGACTGACTTTTGCTGAACTCAGATCTTACTATGTTCCAACTCCTGTTGGCTCCATTACAGACAACATCCCATTTCATCCCATAACCTTGGTACTATTATGATCCCCATTTTACAGATGAGGAAACTGAGGCTCCACGAACACACTGCCTGTCGTGTCAGGCACCATGAGGCTGCGGGAGTGCCTGGCATGCCCAGCTCAGAGAAGGCCGGAAGGACCTGGCGGCTGAGGCACTTCTCTGGCCTGAAATGTCTCAGCCTCAGGCTGGACCAGGGATCCAGGGCCGCTTTCTCCCCTCCCCAGAGGGTGGTGATGGCAGTGTGGGATCAAGACAGGCTGGGGCGCCCTGGGTACTTGGTCCATGGACCCAGTTCCACTCCTGGGGGCTCTCCCCTCGGGTCAGGAGCTGTCCTAGGTCCTTCTGCCCGGATCCCAGACCACCCACCAGCACGAAGCTCAGATGCGCCTGGGTTGTGACTCGTGGCTGCAGAAACGGAACTGGGGAGCCAAGGGGAAAAGCATCAACCCTGGGTGCCCCAGGCCCAGGCTGGCGTCCCTGCAGGTGCCACTCTCTGAGCCTGTGGCCTCATCTACAGCACAGGGCTAATAAGACCAACATCCCACAGGTTTGCTGAAAGGCTTCGAGAGAGATGCATGCGTCCCGGGGCCTCAGCACAGGGTGCTCATGGGTGTTCACTCCACAGCCAGCTCGGACCTGGCGCAGTGTGAGGTGCCTTCCAAGGGCTGGCCGGGACAGTGTCCGTACCATTCCATGGGAACTGGCCTTGTCTGGGGCCCTGGGCCTCACCTGGCTGGGAGGAGGCTGGCCCACCACCGCCTCATAGGGAGGGGGGAGCTCAGCAGGATAGAGCAGGCCGGGGCTGTTGATGGCCTCGTCATACAAAGTGCTGAATGGAGACGGAGCAAAGTCCAGGTGGAGGCCCCTGAAAAAGACAGAACCATCACATCGTCATCGCCCGAAGGAGGTGGCAGAAGTGCTGACAGCTCTCAAAGCAGCCAGAGCAGGGGCGGCCAGGGCTGCCCCTCTCCTAATACTTCCCATCATTGTGAAATGAAAGCTTCAGTCACTGGGCGATTTACACTTTTGGTTTTTTTTCTGGAATGACATCAACATTTTCAATCAACTCTACTGACCTGTCCATTAAAATTCAAATCATCATACAGCCAATGACATCTTTCATTAAACTGCACATGTTACACAAATGACTGTAACGTGACCGCAGCTTTGCACGTCATGAGAACGTAAGGCAGCGACACCTGTCTGCCTCCGGTTTCTTTTGGGTTGCATTGCAAAGGTGCCACGGGGAATGTTCTATGTCCAAGACCCTCTCCTTCCACTGCCCCTCCTCTGTTCTCACCACCATGCCTGCAGGACCACCGCAACTCCCACCTCCCAGACACTGCTGCCGATCTCGGTGGTTTCGAGATGTCGGCAGCCGGGGAGACCAACCTCTGGGCCTCGGCGGAGGGTGTGCAGGTATACTCTGGCGGGTAATAGGGTGGAGGCGGGAGTGGGGGGATGAACTCATCGAAATCCAGGGTCTGGTGGAGAACGGTGCCATGAGGAGTCACGCAGGCAGGGTTGGCCGGATGTGACCTCTGCGGAAGGAACTGGAAAACAGAGACAACCAGAGTTATCTGGGACATCTTGTGTGGCTTGTGTCTCATTAAGGTAATTATATGCGAGCTTTAATGATCAGTTTGGAATGCCTATAATTTCAGCTGTCAAGCCACAACTGCTAAGCGCACACTTTAAAATGGAGGCTCCAGGAGGAACGCCTCGCCTCAGTAGTCTCAAAATGCTTTGTTGCCCACGCTGTCATACAGAACGCCTCTTTTTAAAGAAAAAATATGGTCCGGGAAGCCTTTCATGCTGTCCCTGCCGCTCCACCTGCCGCTCTGATGACAGTACTCAGAGACTGCAGTCCAAAGGCTGCCCGACGTTCATGGTTTAAGATGACACTTCGGCTGGGTGTGGTGGTTCACGCCTGTAATCCCAGCACTTTGTGAGGCTGAGGCGGGTGGATCACCTGTGGTCAGGAGTTCGAGAATAGCTTGGTCAACATGGCAAAACCCCGTCTCTAGTGAAAATACAAAAAAATTAGCCGAGTGTGGTGGCGCATGCCTGTAATCCCAGCTACTTGTGAGGCTGAGGCAGGATAATAATTGCTTGAACCCGGGAGGTGGAGGTGGCAGTAAGCCGAGATTGTGCCATTGCACTCCAGCCTGGGCAACAGAGTGAGACTCTGTCTCAAAAAACAACAATAAAAAAACACGGCATTTCTGGAAGTGTGTTCATGAGAAAACACTAGACTCTCCCCTTGAGATGGCCCCACCCCACTCCCAGAATTCCTGTGGTGAATCTGTGGGAAATGCCACATGCTCCCTTCTTGAAGTTCTGCATTGTGTATTCACGTATTAAAGTCTCTGAGAAGGGCTGTGCTGAAATACTCCTTTAGCTGTTTAATACTTTAACCCAGCATTTCTCAAATATTTCCTAATGGGCCCCATTGGACACAGAGTATCTATTAATATTTTGCACTTCTCAGGATTTCACACAGTTTGTAAAGCACTGCTCTGAGGAAAGAGAGACAACTTCATGAGTTCCAGAACATTCTATGGGCCAACCTTGAACACTGAGATGTTGCTTTAACAGCGAGGTGAAATCACTTTAACAAAAATGAAACCCATTTCTGCCTAGTTTTCTACTTCTGAAGGACTAACCAACAGCCAACTGCTTTTCTTTCCACCTTCACGTCTCTGCTGCCCAGAGGCCACCTGTGGTGTGAGATGCCTGGGATATTGTTCCAGCTCCAGTCAATGCCGCCCTGTGAGGGTCTACACGGCAAAAAGATACATGCTACAAACGCTCTGGGCCAGGGGCCCTCCTGGCGCAGGGCAGATGAGGTAAGGAGAGGAAGGGTGAGTGTGTGTGTGTGTTTGTGTGTATGTATGTGTATGTGTGTATATGCATGTACGTATGTGTCTGTGGATGTGTGTTATGTGCATGTGTGTGTATATATGTATGTGTCTGTATATATGTATGTGTGTATGTTTGTATGTCTATTCATGTATGTGCATGTGTATATGTATGTGTGTATGCGCATATGTGCACGTGTTTGTGTATGTATATGTATGTGCATGTATGTGTATGTGCATGTAGATGTGTGTGTATTTGTGTGTATAGGTATATGTGTGTCTCTGCGTGTATGTGTATGTGTGTGTGTATGCGTGTGTGTGTGTGTTGAGGGGAAGACAGGGACCCAGAATCACGCCACACAAGCAAGGACAGCTCCATTAGAAAACAGTGAGGTCGGCCGGGCGCGGTGGCTCAAGCCTGTAATCCCAGCACTTTGGGAGGCCGAGACGGGCGGATCACAAGGTCAGGAGATCGAGACCATTCTGGCTAACACGGCGAAACCCCGTCTCTACTAAAAACACAAAAAAAATTAGCCGGGCGAGGTGGCGGCGCCTGTGGTCCCAGCTACTCGGGAGGCTGAGGCAGGAGAATGGCGGGAACCCGGGAAGCGGAGCTTGCAGTGAGCTGAGATCTGGCCACTGCACTCCAGCCTGGGCGACAGAGCGAGACTCCGTCTCAAAAAAAAAAAAAAAAAAAAAGAAAACAGTGAGGTCTCTAAGCACTGTGTGGGGACTGCGGTCCCCAAAGCATTCATGAAGAAGGCATTTGAACGGGTCTTGAAAGATTGGTGGGATTTCATCTAGTGGGTGCGCAGGGAGACACTCAGGCTCCAGAACAGTTGAGCCAGGGAAGGATGTGTTTAAGAAAAGCAAATAGATAAGGCTCTGGAAGTCAATTCTTAATTCTGGGGCACTGGGGAGCCGGTAAGGGTGTTGGAGCTGGGGAGCTGGAGGACTGGAGCTGCGTGGTAGGAGGTACCTTCTGGCAGCAGGGGTAGGGTGGGCTGGAGCTGACAGACGCCAGGACGTGCAGCACTTTTGCACTGGTAGGCATGAGGTGACGATTCTGAATGGGGTCAAGCTCTGTGAAATAAGCATGCTCTAGGTTGACGGAGAAAGGCTAGTGGCCGTGTCTAAAGGTGTAACACATCACAGGAAAATGGTCCCGTGGACCTCCTAACACACAGAGCACACTCCTCGCCTCTGGCTAGACCGACCCACGGCTGCGTGTGTTTAGCTGTCCGAAGCAGAGGTGAATCATTGGCTGTGAGCAGGGCGCCATGTGCATCTGTCGTCCTCTGCCTTGGAGGCTGTCAGTCCTGATGCCTGCTGCACAGAGCTGAGAGGTAGGGGCGAGGGCAAATGCCCTCAGGTCTAATCAGGAAATATTTTCAATTCGTCTCTATCAGAAATTAGAAAAAAAATCAATGACATACTCAAGCAAAACTAATAACATGCAGACACCAAAACACTTTCCAATTCAAGGCACCATTCCACCAGGAAGGAGAACAAGCATTTGAAGAGGGCAGAGCTGCAAGGGACCCTCTCCGCAGGTGCAAGTTAGCAGAGGCTGCCACACACACTGGAGGCTATGTGAAGGTCAAAGGACTGCATCTGCACTAAGCTCTGGGTCGCCTTGCCAGGGCGTGTTGGCCCCACCTTCCTGGACTCGTTTCCCAGGGATCCTTTGACCTTGACTCCTCAGCTTCCCCAGCCAGAATCCTGCAAGTGGCGCTTGACGTCTCCCCTCTCTTCCCCACCATCTGTGTGTGTTTAATTAGGTCAGGGGGTGTCCCCCGTCCCAGGGTCGCCAGCTCTGTCCTCTGCTCTGCAGGCTGGCGCTGGAGGTCTGCAGACTACGCTTCCCAGGCTACCGTGCCAGGGCTGCGGGCGAGCTCTGCCTGTAGGGGGCGCCAGAGGGCACCTGGCCGGCGGGCGGGGCGACGAGGGAGCTGCGGGTTTCCTGCGCCTTCCCACTTCTTCCCTTCTGTTCCCCGGCTTTGCGGGCTGAGAGCTGCTCTCTGCAGTTATTTCTCTCTCTGTAACCTCTTCTGTTCCTTCAGCCTTCCACACCCAAGTAACCGGCTCCCAGTAACTGTGTTGAAATCCTAAGGGCAATTTCTTTTCCTGGCCATCTGAGGCACATCTATTTTACCCCCCACCCCGTGTTCCCATCTCGCAGTCGCACACAGCGGGTACTCAGTAAACCTCTGCAGAGGAGACGGGCAGACGCCTCCTTGCGGGGCACCTCCACTCAGCCCCTGTCCACGTCCTCCTGGCAGGAGCTTCTAACCTGTGTGCCTCTCTACCTTGATTTTCTGTCTCTGTAATTTGGTCTCCATCCTGCTAGCAGAGCTGTTTTTAAACCAATCTGATGAGGTCACTGCAGTTGAAAAGACTTTAATGAGACCTTGGCTCTCGGAACTCCATCTGGTTTCCAGCTTCCGAACCAACCAGCGCCCCCAAACTCCCCGCTCGTTGAACAAACTTGCTCTAATCCCAACTATCAAACACGTATTGTTCCCTCTTCCCAGCTCCCTACCTCCCTTTCACCTGGCGCCTCCCAGTTACCTTCAGGACCCGTGGAAATGCCTGTGACCCTGAAAAGCCAGTGGGCAGCCACTCCTCCCCCACCTGGCCCAAGCTCCAGGCTCTGAAGCCTCAGCTGCATGTTTACTGCCAGGTATAAAGCTCAACTCTGCACCCGGAGGTGGAGGGCGGAAAAGGGGCTCTGAACAGTCCCTTCTTTCCCAGGTGGCTCTGCTTGCTCTGATCTGTGACTGCCTTCTCCGATCCATGTGGTGACAAAGGTACACCTGTGTCTGGTGCCCAGCTGGGGCTCACGCACCTGACATGAGCATAACTAGTGCCTAGGGCTGTCCCCGCACAACAGGAGTGTGGATTTGAGATCCTGCTGGACAAGAGCCCCTGCTCAGTCTGCTCCGGGGAGAGGGCATCCGAACCCAGGTGTGTCCTGTCCTTCCGGGTGCATGTGGAAGTGATGGAGGATGAGAACTAAGGCTACTTGGCCTTGGGCAGCTTCCCAAAGCCCACTTAACACAGAGCCCAGAACATTTCAGTCTATCCACGCAGCCCAGAGTCTGGGATCTGAGGGAGAGCGTGACGAGGTCAACCTGCCTGGGACGGGGAGTCAGACCTCAAGCCAGTTGTCTCTGGGCCCTGCACTGAGGACCCACAGGATGTGAACACATTTCTGACCCTGTGAGTCTCAGTCCCCTTTCCTGAGAAGCACCACTGCTCAGTCACAGACCCAGACAGCAGCGCTGTGTGGCTTAAAGGCAGGCTTGGATCATCAGTATGAGCTCGTCCAGCCCATGCCTCCATCTCCTGCCATCGGGAACAGGGAGGGGCAGGGCAGGTGTCAGGGGTCCGTGGACAAGGGCTGGGGATCTCCAGGAACACTGTGGAGCTCTGAGCTGCCCGCTCCTCCAGGTTCCAGCCCAGTCTGCTCACCTCCCTTTATATTCAGTGGTTTCCTCCCCAGCACTCACTCTCCCTGCTCCCTCTACCAATGTCCTCGCCACATCCTGCCTCCTGAAGGGAGCACACACACCTCTAAGTTTTTCCAGAAAGACTCAGAATTACAGGGAAGGGACCTCTCCCTCTGCCTTCCTTAGACTTGGTAGAAACAACAGGCTTGTTACTACCAAAGTCTGCTGAATCAACTTTCTCCTGGACAACCCTGCAGATGACCTGGAGCTCCCGCTCTGCGCTCCAGACCCTGCGAGAGCCCGCCCTGCGGCTCCCTGGTCCTGCCGCCTCCCCCAGGTAGGTTCCATGCCCACCCAAGGCTCCAGGTGCCTTACTGCACAGGGTGAGGCCTGTGCTCATTATTACTGTGATTGCATAAGGAAAGAGGGATGCAGATAGGAAGAGCTGCTCGTTCTGTGAAAACCAAGTTGAATGCTTTGGAAAGACTCGATAAAGGAGGGCAGCCAAGCAGAAACCACTGCCAAGTCAAGTCCAGGCAAGGCAGGTCAACGAGCAGAGGAGAATCATAAAAATCTGAGGAAGGTCTGTACTTCCCCTGTCGCTTCCCTTGGCTGGCTCCACTTCAGAGGAACTGAATCTAAAAATCATCGATGGTGCGATTTCCATGAACTTTCTCCAAGAAATACACCCAGACAGGCCAACAGACCCATAACCAAAGGGATGACCACGGCCCCAGATGAGATAACTGGTGGACAGATGCTCATTAGCATATTTAACATTAAAGAAAAACGACTGTGTGTCACGTCATTTTGATGATTGTCTGCATGAGCTGTTTAGATAAGCAGCTGCCCGTTGCTTCTGGTCTGATAGGTAAGTAGCACCTACTGTCCAGGGACAATCCTGTGCAGCCCAGGCCTCAAGGACCTCAAGGTCACTGTGGGTCCCCGGAGCGCCCTCTCCAGCAGGTGTAGCCAGGGCTGGGGTGAGGCAGAGAGAAGATACTGGTGAACTTGGTGATGCTGTGGCTCCCATGGGGTGGTGTCGTGTCCCTGACCAGCCAGCACCACTTAGCAGCTCCATGGGCAAACCCACAGTTAGCACGCTATGGAAGGCACAGTGCCCCATCTGCTGTCTAAAGGAGGTCACCTCTGTCGGGCGGACAGCGACCTAAATGACAGTCATGAAAGATGAAGTTAACAAGCGCATGCCTAATGGAGATACATGTCATAGTAGATGATATTCCTGAGGCTGCAGCAGCTGGCAAGGAAGTAAGTGAAGAAGAAAACAATGTAACAGAAAAGTGGAAGAATGAGATAACATTTAAAAACAAACAAACAAAAAGATTACAGAACTTAAGTGATCAAAAATCTTTTCCGCTAAATGTCAATCAACCACACTGTATCATCAGAATGTCTTTGCCCGATTTCCACACATATTAGAGCAGCTCAGCTTCATCAGGTCTGACAATAGGCAGGACGCTTTGCTTCTCATGGATACAAGCATGCATTATGTTAGTTCCATCGGCAGTTAATGATCCCAAATTGCTGATCCACAGAAATAAGATGGGAGTTTCAGGTTCTTTGGAGGACTTGTTCTTGCTATTCCTAGATTCCCACCAGCACTGGACGTGTAGCAAAGCCCATGAGATAATTGCTGACTGACTGAATGAATGAATGAGCGAGCAAAGAAGTGAACACATCAGTAAACACAAAACCGGGAAGCTTCCTGAAAAGCGGTTATGGCTGGAATTTTGATCAATTGTGTAAGTTGTCAGAACATCAGTCACAGTAGAAATCACAGCCTGGGTCCTTCCTGCTAACATGGAGGAGCAGGGAGACGGGCTGGGGAAGTGGGGCTGAGACCAGCACAGTGGAGCAGAGTTGCCAGGCTGCAGGGCTGCCTCGGGGGCAAATTGGGAAGAGGTGCTCCTTCCTGTGGGAGGCCAGGGCATGACTGTCATCCCCTCAGCCCAGCACCCCTCTGTAGGCACAGCACAACAGGGCACCAGAGAAGGGCCGTGGGGGCTGGAGCTGTAGCTGGAGGGGCTTCCCACAGGTTCTTTCTGAGAAAAGAAATTAGTGTCAGTTGATCGGGAAAGGG